>NC_140106.1:6006133-6533599 GCF_964237585.1 Gallinula chloropus
ATGGAACAAGCATCTGGTCAATTTTTCTTCATTCTTTCTGATCACAGAAGATCAGAGATGCACCACCAGGTTTTTTAGCCCAAATAAGTCAATAATTATCTTCTACCACTTCATTTCTATTTAAGAGACCAGGCAATTTCTTGTCAGCAGCCAGGACAATGTTACCATCCTCTGTTTACTGACAAATGAGTGGAAGGTCAAACTCATCCTCAAGATCTTCTGTTCTTAAACCTTACATGGAAATACAGGCATGTGTTACAGATCTATCAGGGAGCATCCATTGTATTTGGAAGCAGAGTGATACAGAGTATCAGTACCAAGCACAGTTCAAGTTTCTGGGACAGCTGAAGAAGCTATTGCCTCCCTTTGGTTAGTCACTCTCATTTCCACTTCCAATACCCAGAAGCCTGATGACAAGAATCACTGGATCGTTACCAATCGCTGTGCTTCAAGTATGAGAAACTTCATAGCTGCCCAAAAGACCTGGACACTGAGGGAGAAGCCAAACTTTGGCTTTAAGCAGTCTGTTTTCAGCAGCATTAAGTATTTGAGATGAGTTCCCCACTTTAAAGGCTTCACAACCCAGCACCAAGAGGTTATCCTGACCAGATCTACATCTAGCCTAAAATCAGATTCTCTGCTTCAAGACTAAGGATCTTATTTATTCCAGGGATAACTCGGTGCAGCAAACCAACAGCACAAGAAATAAGCCTTCTTCTAAGAGCCTCCTCACCAGACAGCATCTGAACCCTAACAAAACTGTGATCAAACATTTGTTGTTCCATTTAAACCTCCACAAAGGGGCAGATGAAGGAAAGGCTGCTAGAAAAGAAACCATTTGTCTGGCTGCTTCAAAGCAGGTTTGTGGAAATACTCACATCTCTAAGTGTTCTCCAGAAGGGGAAGTAGGGTGTAATGTGAGCAGGTTGGGTAGAAGTCACAGATAGAGGTTTTATTTTAAGTTCTACCGAAATCTGATGTTACCCAGACATCACTGATGAGCACAAATACATCATAACTACAAAGACAGCATTAGACAAAGTTACTATTTAAGGAAGAATTTTACTTCAAGTGACTTGTGTTCTAAAACACTTGGTCCTCAAAGGTTAGGATGGAAAAAAACGTGATCATGAAAAGGCTGCTGACATGGAGTCAGGGCTTTAGTGAAAAACATACCTAGAATAATTCCATAAAACACTAAACCACAGACATTATTCAAAAACTTAATATCAAACCCAATAGAAGTGACACTTATCAGGAACATTTTATTTTCACTGTTTGGTTCTGCTAAATTCTGATGGAGAAACTCCAGCTAAATCACTTAGTCTGGGATTTCTCTATGGCACTCTACATGCAAAGAACAGAGGCATATCTCCCCCTGCAGCAGTTTGTGATTTCAGTACTTTATCAGAAGGGGACAGCTTTAATTCTGTATTTCTTTCCAACTATAAGGTTCTTTTAATTAACTTGTTACTCAGTAATTTGAGTATTATATAGTGTTTGTTATATATAGATTAACCATTTCGTTATCACCAGAAGCCACATGTTACTAGTGCAGCATCTGTTCCAAGGCACACAGGCACTGGAGACCATGCAGAAGCACTTGGCACAGGATGGGAACCTGCAAACCCTGTATAACCATATTCCACCACTTGAAGATACAGGGGGAAAAAAAAATATTAAATTCCAGGTACTTCCTAAGCCTCTGAATGCAATCCTTAATCCCAGTAATCCAAAAGCAATCTTGTTGGCAATCTAATTGTGTTTTCTAAGGAGAAGACTGCAATAACAGTTTGTTTACATATAATTGGATCCCCTTATATGTTTGTATCGTGCTTATTTCTGAAACCTTTCAAAATTGAAAGGTCTCCTGTAATATTTACCTTGGCTTTTCTCTCTAACCTGAGGGATTACACATTGCTTTGCACATAATAGTCCAGACAAATAAGAATTTTGTATTAGCACTGATCAGAAAGCACAGCTATCAGTTGAGGACCAGCCACCAGGACACACAGGAGGAATTGAGGAAGTTGCACTGAGTTATTCTCTCTAAACTGCTTTTAATTTTTATTTGGTTTTCTTAGGAAGCTCTTCCCACCTAGACCAGCTTCTCTGTTGTAAGTGGAATCCAGTAGGAAAAACATGAAAAGGGATAGTTCCCATTTCAGAAGATTTCTGAAGTTATGAACTTTATCAGAGTATTTATTCACATCTTCACACTGGAGTGTTTAATAGGCTTCAGGGTACACGTTCCTGACCGATACTGCTCATAACTCTCCATACGAAATACTGCCCTTGTCTCTCACTCCATTACAGCTTCCAGAGGACTGTGTTGGAATAGCAGACCAGAAGTTGCTTGTGACTGAAGAGAAAGCATACCCTTAGTTAGAGGTGCGACAGAGTTCCTTGTGTGCTATATCCCATTACCCAGAACTCTTGCCCTACCAGGATTTGATTCGTACCTACTCCTTCCTCATGTACCTGGGAAACATGGTGACAAGTCACAGTGCAGGAGCCACTGGCAGTATGGCTCTCTGCTTGTCCAGTCAGGTATAAAGGAAGGCAAAGGAAAGAGCGATCAGACAAGATACATCTGAGACAAGGAGGACACTATTTGCCTAAAAGGCTTAAGAGCCAGCTGAGAGGTGACTCCCACAATTCTGGATCACAGTAAAATAGTCTTCCCTGGACTTCACCATGGAGAAATCCTGATGTACAGGAACAACCTGAAATCTGCAGTACCAGTTCAATCCAGTCATTCTACACAAAAATCTTTTCTGCTGGCTCCCTTAGGAAAGAAAAGCAGCAATGCAGCCTTCATCACTACTCCTACCTCCAGCCTGACACTTGCAGAGCTATTCAAACTGAGCACACAGTATTTGTCAGAACAAGGCTGACATTGTAAATGAAGAATAATGATAAAATGTCTAAATGCCTGCTGCAGGAATACTCTCCCAGGTAGAACTGGCAATTTGAATACAACAGCAAAGTGTTATTGTGAAAGAATTTCACATAGCAAAACATGGAGCTAAGTGATGTAAAAGCTGCCTTGCAGAAAGGGGAATTCACAAGTCCTTGTTTTGTGGCTGAATGTATATGGATATTTTTCATTAAGACTCACACTGGTTTCACTTTCCCCCTTGACATAAGCATAGCCATTTCATGAACAAACACTACATGGAAAGTACAGATTCCTCACAGGCAAAGGAAATGAAGTCTCTTCTATTCTGTTAAGCTAAATCAGTATGAATCCTTCTTAAGCATTTTTGCTGTATGCAGTGCTACAATAGAAACACTAATGGTAATTAATTTTATAGGCTCAAAGATCAAAGAGCTGTAACAAGCTGTGGACAAGCCAGCTGAGCATATAATACACTGAGTTTTGTTATCCTCTGCATTTGGTAGGGCATTACAGGGGAAGCTTTTTACAGTGAAGCCTGGATCTTTAGCATTCACACTACTTAATTTGAAGAAGAATTTAAGAGATTTTATTCTGCTTTCCTCATCTTCCTTCCCACTGGAAGCCAAACAAGTCTAATGCTACAACAGGGAGTCATACTGAGAAGTTTTAGAATCCTTTTCAGCTATCCTGGATGAAAAGAAAAAACTGTAAGCATGTCTAAAGTATTCAGTGCCCAAGTTGAAAACAGACTACACCATTTCAGAAATATGAGTTTATCCCACAGATCCAAAGACACAACCACTTATCAGGACAAGTAAAGGTGACTGGGAAAATCTCTGTACAAGTGAATTCTCAGAGTTGATACACCCCTTTCAGACAGCTTTACTGCATAAGGGCAGATATCAAACTGAGTACTCCATCCCTCATTTGTTTTATCCTCTCACTAATCCATAATCAAAAATTAAATAATTAAGTACAAGAAATCCATTACATTCTTTAAACAATTATAGTAAAGTCAGTTAAATATGATGGGCCATTAAGTTATTATTGAACGAGGTTGCTGTGTTTGCTTAAGCACTAACTTGCTTCCTCCAAAGTATGTAGTGTCTGGTAACTCACAGCCATCCCAGGTCTGATGGATACCATCCTACCCCCCAGGACGTTAAAATGCCTGTTTTCCCATAGCTAGAGTCCTCTCTCCCCTGTGGTTTCAAAGTAATTTAGCATGGAACATTTCCCTGCTAATATCCAGCAGGATGAAGCACCAGAGCAGAGGTGGTGTCAGCCAGCAGATGGTACTGCAGGCTGCCATACTGCAGGCTGCAGAGGACAGGCTGGCTGCTGTCAGGTTGGAGCATCTCAAGCTGCGAGGGAGCGAGCCCTGGCAGAGGTTGTGCTCTCAGCCTCCTTTCTCCCAGGGTTCTGATGTCAGGAGACTGGCAGCTCATTATACCGTGGAGCCAGCTGTGGGAAAGTCAACTTCTCAGGTAGCCAAAGGCATCTTCTCTGGGAATTATCTAGATAAGCAACATACACTAGAGAGCACTGGCTGTGCTCCCACCTTCACCTCGCAGTGCTGCTCCCCCACTGCTGTGCCTCTCTGGGTGCGCAGGCTGAGGGCAGCCACATGCTGCCTCGTGGCTGGGAGCTCATATGCTCTCACTCACCAGTTCTTTTGCTCAAGGACAAGCAGCTGCTCCTCAGACAGCATGGAATCCAGCCCTGCACCCCGAATCAGAATAAATCACTGCTTTCACTTACACTCTCAACTGTTTTAGTTACTGCAGACTCTTTTCCCAGTTGCCTTCACAGGGAAGGGAGACCATGTCTGCAGGGTAAGTTTCAGCAGCTCTCCAAGTCACCTTTGGTTACCTAGGATGCAATGCTCTGTTTTTTAATCCACAAAGAACAAAACACCAAAAGTAGCAAATTTTCACTGGCTAAGGTAAGTTGTATTTCTTAGGGGCCAGAGGCAACGATGAATCCAGCCCAGGGATGCAGCAAAACTTACAAAAACCTTAACTTCATAGTATGTAGGATTTGCTTCCTTTGTCTGGATTGGGGGTTCTTTTAGGGTATATAGATGTCTCTAGAGGTCCACTAAGCTAAGAAAGGCACTTTTTAGCACCTCAGTCTATTCCTGGATTCTGATTTCTGACATGCACCCTCCTCTCCTCCCCCATGATAAACTGCATTGCTTATGGAACATGAAGATTTTTGTTTAACAAGATAGGTGATGACCCACTTTTGAGTTGCATGATTGGCAACTGAAGGGGAAAAATGTGCTTTAATTACTAGTCTCTCTGGGGAAGATTTTAAATAGTTGAGCTGGTTCTAATATGACAGCACTTAGCAGATTGTTTTCTCTTCTCATTTGGAAACGAAAGTTTACAGGTCCATGAGGCACCATTTGGAGCAGCTACTGGAATCTTTACTAGAATAACTGTGCCTCCTGGGGACCCATTCCCCACTCCTTCGGGAACACGCAAACCATGCCCTAGCTGTGCAGCAATCCATTCTTATTTAACAACTAACTCTGTTTCCCCTAATTAACTACGCTAATTGGGAGTCGAGATATCATGGGTTTAGACCTGTCTGCACCACTGATTCTCTGACAAGTTAAATAAGTTGCTTCAGCTAGTGCTTTCAGAAGCAGCACTCCGAGGCTCTGTCTCGGATCCCGAGGTGTCCCAGCCCCCTTCGGAGTCAGAAGTGAAAGGGCTCTTTGGGGCTGGGCTTACAGAACTCGAATTCCATTTCTGCATCCGTTGCTTTAATTATCTGTAATTGCCAGTAACATACTAGTTCCTTAGACTTTTAAAGGCCAAGGAGAATTTCAGTGGATAACTAATATTAAGAACAAGTTTAATTTTTTCAAGAAGTTCTACCAAGCCAATGCCACTTTCATCATAGGAGAGTCACCCCTTGCCCCCAAACTGCTACACCTTCTATCGTGACAAAAAAGCTGAGAAAATCAGTCCTAAAGACCTTCTGCACACAGAATCATAGAATCACAGGGGTGGGAAGGGACCTTGAGAGATCATTGGGTCCAAACCCCCTGCCAAAGCAGCTCCCCAGCTCATATTGCAGATAAGCATCCAGACAGGTCTGGAATCTCTCCAGAGAAGGAGACTCCACACCCCCTGGGCAGCCTGTCCCAGGGCTCCCTCACCCTCACTGGGTGAAAGTTCTCCCACATGTTGGTGGGGAACTTCCTATGCTCCAACTTGCAGCCACTGCCCCTTGTCCTGTCCCCACAGACACTGAGAAGGGGCTGGCAAATTCCCCTGCATCCCATCCTTAAGATATTGATAAACATTAATCAGGTCCCCCCTTAGTCATCTTTTCTCAGGGCTGAACAGTCCCAGCTCACTCAGCCTTTCCTCACAAGGGAGATGCTCAAGCCCTTTCCAGAGTGAACCAGGTTCTCTTCCCAATGTAAGCAAAGATAAACATCATGCACACACTACAGACTAAGCAAGTTCCTGCCTCATCATTTTGATATAACATAACTTATATGTTGCCACTGATATCCAAGGGCAAGCTAGGAACTGCAGGTAGCTCTGAAGCCCATGTTATCACATTCGTTAGCTGCTATCATGCTTCTGTCCACACAAGTTCACAATCCTCCTTAGGACTGCTCTGTTAGGTGGCTCACACACAAAATTGTGCACAGCATTTAGCTAGCTGGTTTTCCTTTGTCTTCCCCTTGTGCATTAAAGTTTTAAAGACTGAAAAATGAGCATTGAAAAAATTTCCTCAGTCAGCAACCTGCAATCTATTACAGCAATTAATCAAAGACATACTTTGTCAACTTCTCCTTGTTCTCTTGTGCTTTATGATCATGTTATTTCATCAACACAATAAAAAGGGATTAATCTTCATTGCTGGAAAAACTGTTCTCAGGACTAAGGGTAGCAGCCTTAGCTACGCTACTGATCTCATGGTCCAAATCAATCCCTGAGAGCAGAATTAATTATTTTTAACTGGGATGCATTCATTAAGCCCTGGCAAGTGCATTTTCAAGTTCTGCACATTATCATAACACAAATCTGTCATTCAGGGCAGCATACTCACAGTCACTGTGAGTTCAGCAAGCAAAAGGAGGGCTGCATGCAAGTGAACAGGCTGGTGGGGTGACCACCTATGTGGCTGTGTAGGAGCTACACAGGCTACAGGAGACATCAGTATGCTAGTGCACTCCTCACTGAGAATAACCACCACAATAACTGCTCCATTATGACAAAAAACCTACAAAGCAGCAACTGTAATTTAATCTGTTAAAAAGGGTAACATCACAAATTGTTTCTTATAGTCTGGAGAGTAATTGCACAGCAAATACTTCACAGTGCAGGTTGACACTCAGGCATTTTCATATCTGTTAACAATACAAGTTTGTCATGAAGCTTAAGGAATTTAGGACTAAGTTCAACTAGAAGAGAACACACAGAACGACTCTGCAGCCAGAGACCCTCCTGCCCATCCTAATCTGCAGTTACCCCTTTAATTTTCACTAATAGTTATCCTATCCAAATTTGAACTCTCCAAGCAAGTTTAATTCCTGCAGAAGCCCATTTTGCAAAACTGTTGGCCAACATACAAACTGAAACAATAACCCCACTGTCTGAATAACAAAAAACCCAACAACAACAAAAAAATCACACCTCAGTTTAAGGGCTTTGCAAAGCCCATGCTCACTCAGGATGCCTCAAGCAAGTGAGCCAGTGCTGAAGCTTGGTTATAGACAAACAAGGAACTCAATGATCAGGCTGCTGGCACCACCCTCATTTATCATTGACTTAAGAACATAGCAGCAGCAGAATGAAAAGTTGCCTACAGCTTAATAGCTGTAATCTCCTCCCATGATATCCCGTTCCTTCAGCCCTTACAGCTTCTGTAAACTTCTCCAATAGCTCATGAATTAGAAAAACTATGCCTTGAGTTATAACTCCCCTGCATTAGGGTGATCATAACAGATTAGTGATAAATATAAAGTAATTGATTTTTTTCATTTCTTCCCACCCCGAACAAGCTTAAACTAATAACGATAATTATGTGAAAGTATTTCCATTGGGAAGTTTGTACATTTCTAGCAGTAAAATCAATTGTTCTGAGGACAATTTTTATCACAAGAATTAATCATTGCTATCATCAATTACTGTATCACACAATTATCAGTGTTATTCATGATGTAAAGTATGTAGGATGGCATCTTAATTGCAAAATAAGACTGTACAGTAACTACTACCAAAGTCTTATGAAAGCAAAAAAGGGAAAGCAGCCCTGATGGAGCAGAGCAGTATGTACACTCTGACATGTCAGGATTCATGGGAATCTGCTGCAAGTAGTTCCCATCCCAACACGGACATTACACTCCACAGAATAAGTGTTGACTTCAAACTCAGCACAGGAAAATCTGCCAAAAAAACTGTAATTGAGGATAAGATTTCAGCCTTAACTTTGTAGAAAAGTATAGGTTTGATTTGTCAGTGTGGCTGATTTTTGCTGTGTTAAAGGCTACCTCTGACAATGCTGTTGGAAATTGGATAGGAGCTCCAAATAGTTCAGCAGGGCTCACAGAAGTGCTCAGGACACCAGTTCATGTATAGAAATACCTAGGAGAACCCAAGGTCTCCAGCAGAAAAGACCAGGCAAAACACATGAGAAATTGGTTTCCAGTTCTTCCACAGACTGTCTGACCTCAGGTGAGCTGCAGGGGCTACAAGCAGATGCTGCTTTGACAGCACAAGGTAAGGACAACCCCAACCAAGTTTCATTGCAAAACCCACTACATGGTGTCAGCTCAATATAAGGGCAGCTGATGCTGCTGTCACAGCTAGGCAAACAGGGTATTGCAAAGCCAAGCCAGACACTGCCAAGACAGGCTAAGGAGTTATCCTGGCTATGTGGATGGTGAGATTTAAAGTACAGGGAGGGGTGTCCCTCTGCTCTGCACAGGAATACCTCATTAGAAGCATTTTAGCAACACCATAATAGAGATGATAAACTACAATGACAGTCTTTTAGGATAGCCTTCCCATCTTTAAGGGATTTAAGAACTATAACTTTTTCAGATAAGCTGTTAAAAATATACACTCCACCCATCTAGTCTTTTTGCTTTAATATAGCAGTCTTTTTTTAGTCTGCAATGACTGCATGGAAAAGAGTCTAGACAAAATAATCAGGATCAGGCCCAAGGAACACAACTTAGCTAACAGCCTGGCAAGCAGACCCATTTGTTCTATAATTAATGTGAACTGTAAATTGGCAAGTCAAGCAAGAACTTGACATTGCCCACTGCAATCCTGCTTTTAAATGCTAGAAGAGACTGTCTATATGGAGCCTATGTCTGACCACCCTTTAAACACAGCCCTAGTCTTGTGCAGTCCTCAGACAGACAGAAGTAATCCGGGCTTGGTGCAGCAGTGGCTCCTCTCTGAGGAGTGCCTCCCATGTGCACAAGGGCTCCACAACTCCAACTCCCAGCTCCTTCTCCCTGCATGTCCACAGGAGCCAACAGTAGGATGTCAGGAGGCAGGAGAAAGCTGCGCAGAGCAAATCCCTCTGGAAGGGGAAAAGGCTCTTTCTTTGGCTAGCACAGAGGCTTTCCACTGGTCCTCACAGCACAGAGATGTAATTAAGCCAAATGGCACATTTCCTCTTTTAAGTGATACTAATTTCCTTTTGTGTACACAGAATCACAGAATCACAGAATTACACTGCCTGGGTCAGGTCACCATGCCTCATTAGACACAGCATCTCAGGTGCCCAGCTCTCAGGGGGTCTGGGCTTGGGAAATCTTTCCCAGAGCCATTCGTTAATAACTGTTATTTAAATGCTGCTTTCGGGACCAAAGAAAATTATGTATTTTAATCATTAAAGTATTAGTAGTGGTAAGCAATAGAAATGATTGTTCTGGAATAGAAAACCATTTCCTGAAAGAATCTGTGCCAGCCCTGATTACACTCCTATTGTATTTCATCTTCATGCTCCCCACACCGAGAGGGAGGGGTGGGAGGAAGATAATTGGAACAAGGTGAAAATGAGTGCTCATTAAATTGCAGACTACACAAGTACTCATTCCATGTGAGAGGGCTGTAAATATGACTTTTAATGAAGTTATGACATGCTTGCCAATAAAAGTCATTTACTTCACAGTATTACAGTTAATTATACACAGCTGGAGCCATTTATTGCCCATCCCTTGTTAACTTTGCCTGGGCTCATTAACCCTTTCCCAGCTCTGAGCTTATAATACCTCCCATGCAAGGGGAATAGGTCAGAGTCCACAGGAGTTTTAGGAGTGGGAGTGTAGATACTGTAGACAACCTTTGTAAGAGTGCAAATGCTTCAGCTGGGAACTATTGTGCACTCAGTTCTAGAGAAGTATAGATAAGTAGTCTGCAATAGACACATCAAGCTGTAAATGGAGAAGGAATAAGTGCAGAAGCACCAGAAGTCAAAGGAACATGCTAGTGGGATATGTGGATAGCACACAGATCAAAGTCATCAGGGCTGCAGTACATCCACAGGTGACCTCGTAGATGGACTACAAGAAGTTTCATCTACAGTGCAGTGGATTTCAGATGCTGGTTCATAATAACTTCTGCTGGCCATAAAGCTTCAGTGTAACATCAAGTCACATCAGCACAAAGATCTGATGAAGGGCTGAGTGAGCTGGGGCTGTTCAGCCTGGAGAAAAGGCTGAGAGTATCTGACCAATGTTTATCAGTATCTGAAGTGTGGGACACAGGAAGACATGGGCAGCCCCTTCTCAGTGTCTGTAGGGACAGGACAAGGGGCGATGGCCTCAAATTGGAGCACAGGGAGTTGCCCACCAATCTGAGGAAGAACTTCTTCCCAGTGAGGGTGAGGGAGCCCTGGGACAGGCTGCCCAGGGGGTGTGGAGTCTCCTCCTCTGGAGAGATTCCAGCCCCATCTGGACGTCAACCTGTGTGCCCTGTCCTAGGGACCCTGCTTTGGCAGGGGGTTGGACCCCATGGGCTCTGGAGGTCCCTTCCAAACCCTACAACTCTGACTGTTTTGCCATAAGCAGCCTCAACACTCCCTATACACTCAGGAAATGTATTTCCATAAATGAAAGCACAACACTTCACCTATTTACTGCTTCCCACTTGCTGGGACTCAGTCCATTCAGCCAACGCTCTGTCAGAGGCACACAGCACCCACAAGAGGAGGACAGGCTGCTGCACACCTCAGCACTGCAGACTTCTGAACAGCCCTTTGAGTCACATTTGCTTCTCAATTATTCAGGAGAGAACTTAGTGCCTAAGCCACAATCTTTAAGTCCCTGAGAGTGGAATATCCACTTTTCCAAGATGAATCCTTATTTGAATACAGGCATCAGCATTGGTTATTTCAGTTCCTTCAGTGCTTCTTTGTAATTTGCAAGTAGAATGAGTTATCCATTGCTTTCCCAATTAAAGAACTAAATCAGAAGACAAAACTTAATTTGATGACAAGATTCAGAGCCTCTTTTGTAATGATAATTTTCTGGTGACTACCACAGCAGTGATGAAGAAAGCAGATGAAGGTTATGCTATGTTTGTCTCCAGTTCCTGCTGCAGAAGTAGTACTGCAATCAACACCCCCAGCTAGGATGGAATTGGTGTTCCAAGCTCTTTGCAAAAAGAAGCTATGGCTCCACAGGACTGCAAATCCAGTTTAGGATGCCTAACAGTTGATTAATTTAAGAGAAAAAGGGCTGAACCAGGACAAGTGACATCTAATAGTATAAATTAACACATTTTGAAGGGGTAAGTATCCCTGAAGATCTATCCAATGCTGCTCCATTAGGAATATCCCTACCACAGCCAGCATAAAGCTAGTAAGCCAAGGCAAACATCCTATCACACACTGTGGCTCATTTTGCAGAAGCATGCTTGCAAGCTTGTCCTACCTGTACCAAATTTGCACTGCCACATAATTCAGGGATTTGGTAATACTGAAAATAGAACCGTCAGCTGTCATTTATTGACACCCACTGTTGCACACAAGTAGAATTTTAAGAGTCTGTGGTTAAAAAGTAAGGAAAATTATCTAGTCAATAGAAAATTAAGCTAAAAGTCAAGCTTATTTGCCTTACTTATGTCCTTGTTTTTAATTTGAAGGGCTGCATCACCAAATTACCTATTAATGTCAAAGGTGAACAAAGGCATTCAGAAGAGAACTGGTTCCAGTTTACCTGCTGGTAAACAGTTTTAGGCTTCTGATCTTCTACTGTTCCAAACAGCCCAGCTCTTCGGTTTGAGCTGGAATACACTGACAGCACTTTTGCTGGAGAAGCACAAACCTGACCCATCCCTCTCCTAAAAAACTTCAAGAGAATAAATTACACAGAATTTATCAAGCTCCAACGGGCAGATTTAGAATCCCTGCAGTCAGGAACCCCCACAGCTGACAGCAAACTGCTCAGTTACCCAGGGATTTGTTTTCCTTTGTCAGAAGACTTGCCAGCACACAAACTTTTATAGTGGCAATAAAAAGCTTTAAACCACCCCATAAGCCTCAGAGTCAAACAGCAATCCCCTAGCACTGCTCCTAATTAGCTTCTAACCTGCTGGCTGGATGGGTTTTTTCCTCTTTATTCCTTTTTCATCTGTTAAAGTAGTCTGGAAAATTGAACTTTTCCCTGGTTTTTATGGTTTGATACATTTAATTACAGGTCCTCTCTGCAGTTCATAAGGATCCTGGCTACACCACAGTATATACTTTTTTCCTGTCATCATAGTCTTGTGTGCAAGTTCTGTTAGACAAAGGGCACATCATGATCTAAGGAGTTAGTCATTTACATAGCTACAGGTGGTTTAAGCAGAAAATAGACATTAATTTCCTTTCAGTTTCACTGACACTGGAGAACAGACACTGGGCTTCACCAGGGTTTGTTTTACTGGAACAACATAAAAATAAAACATTGCAGGAAAAGATTTTTCCAGGTTCTTCCAAGGGCTTTGGGGAACATGAATAACTGGTGGAAAAGTTGTAGTTCTTTGCTTTTTGCTGCCCTGAAGCTATCTTACAGAATTCAGGCTTGCTTTAGGTATTACCCCTAAAAGGTGGTGTCCTTGCCTTCAATTGCTTATCAACAGAACAACCTGTTTCATTAAACACCATTAACTAGCAAGAAGTCTAATCTGAGCAGCCGGCTTACAGTACCATAACAGTAAATAACTCCATTGATTAAATTGAGCTTTCATAATTAAATTTAAGTGAAACCTGTGAAGAAGTTTTTCTTCATTAGAGCTGCCTTCGACTTTCCTAATCTACAGCCATTGGAGATCACAGAATCACAAGGGTTGGAAGGGACCTCCGGAGCTCATCAGGTCCAACCCCCTGCCAAAGCAGGGTCCCTAAGACAGGGCACACGGGTCCAGATGGGGCTGGAATCTCTCCAGAGAAGGAGACTCCACACCCCCTGGGCAGCCTGTCCCAGGGCTCCCTCACCCTCACTGGGAATAAGTTCTTCCTCAGATTGGTGTGGAACTTCCAATGTTACAACTTGCAGCCATTGCCCCTTGTCCTGTCCCCACAGACACTGAGAAGGGGCTGCCCATGTCCCCCTGCATCCCATACTAAAGATATTCATAAACATTCGTAAGGTTCCCCCTTAGTCTTCTCAAGAGAGAACAGCCCCAGCTCACTCAGCCTTTCCTCATAGGGGAGATGATCCAGGCCCCTCATCATCTCTGTAGCCTCCTCTGTGGACTCTGGACACATTCCTACTACATCCATACCACTGTCAGGAACCAGCAAAGAAAGCAGAATGACAAAGCAAAACACAAAGGCTCACTTTTGACTTTTATCCTTTGCCACAATGATTCTCAATTTCTTACTGCAGCACATCCAACTGTCCAGAAACCAACTCCATCACAGGAGATCAGAGATTTGCTAAACAGACTATGCCAAGTGCTTTTACTTTGTGCTTCCTAGCAACCTCTTAAAAGAAGGGCAACAAACAGGAAAGCTACTACAGAAAAACAGCCACCACTGCAGAGCATGTTTAACTCCCTTTACAAACAGCATTTTTACACATGTCAACAAGATTTTCCCTGTTTCTCAGCACTGGTAACCAGCTAGTATGAGGGCACTGAAACAGCTCTGAACCAGAAGAGATGCTACAAGTCAGGTTTAAGCATTGCTGGATACACAGAACAGTTATCACATGCTACTCAATGAGAAAACAAGTTGTTTCCTTTCACAATGAACCACTACCTTCACCTCAGAGGTGGTGTCCCTGGAGCAGCTATGAAAGCAGGTTGCTTCCAGTTCTCTTTTGACCCAAGTCCCACAAAAGCATTCAAGTTCTCCAAACAGTTAAACACAAGAATTCTACATAAATTGATATAAACTCCACATTCATGAAAAGTATATGTATTAAGTGGGATTTTGTCTACCATGGGCAGGGTTTACTCTAGCTGATATCGCCATCCAAAATTGCAATACTGGTGGGAGTAGATTATAAATCACTCTTCCTTAAGATGCTGGCGGAACATTCAAACCCAACACGAGTATTATTCTAAACTCAGTAACACCCAGATTAAAAGAGAAAGACAAACTCTCCATCTAGCACATTATACAACCTTGGCACTATATCATAATTTGCTCCAATTCGCTAATGAAGACTAATTATCCAAATAATTCAGCATGACTATCCGTTCCTGACCACCACAAATCATCCTGCTGTTCCTCAAAACCCTGTTTGTTCCTTCTCCCTTCTCTTATTTTAAGCCCCTGACTGTTCCAAGTGCCTTTTATTTAAAGAGAAATTGGTTACCTACTGTGTAAATTCCTGCAGGGAGCCCTTTAATGTAGACTGTTGCAATTTTCTCCAGCAATATACTAATAATTGCAATGACTGGGGACTTGCATTTTGTTATCTAAAAGGAAGCAACAAAAACATGATGAAGACTTATTTGTTAAAGTCCACAAAGAAAAAAGTGAGTGCAATGAAGCCATAGGGTCTTCTTAAGCAGCAATGGGTTGGAGAAGAACTAAGGGCATTAAAAAAATTAGAAAATAAAGAAGAGGAGAGGCAAACAATTAACTGCTCACATTAACTGGGAAAGCATCTCTTCCTCTGCCCCCGTGGAGTTTCTGCTATAGTGAGCAGGATTATACACAGTGCTGCAGCATTTGGGATTTATTGGTATTATTTCAACAGCTGGGAGAAGAGTGGTGTCTGTTGACAAGCAGGAGATGAAAAGGGAGAGCACAAAGGACACATAAGGAGGAAGAAATGGAAGGAGCTGAAAAGCCTGAGATAAGGATGGCACGCAGCTTACAGGGGTTTGAAGGAAGCACCTCGGATAATTAGTGAGCAGACCAAGCCATGGAGTATTAGACCTCTCCAGTTTTAAAACTGAAGACATTCCTTTTAATTCAGGCTCTTAGATTTACAGGTCACATTTTCAAAGTGATTTCTGCTCAGCCATTTAAGATTTTTGAATATAATTAAGAGATCTGACCAGGCATGAAATCCAGCAAATTCATGCACCACATCAAGCCAGCACGAGTTCCCCACCACCAAGGATGAAGCCATTGATGGAGCAGTTGAATCGAACTGTAGGTGGGTAGATGGCTGAGCACACCTACATGTTAAGAGCTTTTCATCTCAGAATTCTGAGTTGCTCAAGGCAGAAACTGGACCACTGCTGCTGCCACCACATTCTTTAGCCTGCTTGTCTTTGGAGCCCAGGGGCATCACTGTTTCTGTTCAGAAGCCCTTGTCTTCCTTCTCCTTGATGTAGGTAAGCAGAAAGAAGTTAGCTTTTCAACTCCATGCTATTGACTGGATTTCGGAACACATTCTTAGCCATTAAATATTTCCTGTGCTGACAGTTCACAGCTAGAGATTACATGCCCATACCAGAGTGCAGCTATATTCAACATTAGCTAGACCACTAAAGGGACTACACTCCAATCACCTCATTCCAGAAACAGATATAAAAGCCACCTTTCTTACCCTTCCTAGCATCTACACAGAAGGGGGCAAAAGGGCTGTCAGAGATGCAGACAGACACACAGCTTGTTTAGGACGCTGCAAGAGAGCTGCCTTGGTTAAAAGGAACAGCACAAAGGCCAGCAGTCCAGCACACATCTATCCCACTTCACCAAGCCATCAACTGCAGGCATCACAGGTGCCATTACCTTCTCTAAAGAAGCTTTTAAATCTATGTTTTTGGCTTCATACATTGTCACCCAGATCGGCAGTCTCTAAATTACTTCCAGGTGAGGCCTCATCTAGCCTCTTGAAGCTCTCATTTAGTGCAGAAGAATATAATTAACCAAGAAAGCAAACAAGGGGATGACTCACCATCCTAGTTATTAGAGGAGTCATGAGGCAGATACAGCTATTTCAGCTCCTTCATTGCCAACACTGAGAAGCCAATAGTGAAATATTAATTACAGAAGGAGCTAGAACTTGCTAAAGATAAAAACTTCAGGATTCACATTCTAATAGCTAGCACAGTTTAAAGCATAATGCAGTTTCTAGGGAGTAATACTTAACCTGTTGGATCTCTATCCCATTGGAGATTTTTAAGGAGAGATTAGAAAAGCATGTGAGGAGCATTAAGCCTTGCTGATGCTGCCTTTGAACACATGAACTCAAGAGATTCCCTTCACTTCTGTTTCTCTGTAATTGCATATTGTGGAAAGCTCTGAAATTCAGCCCTTATCAGAAGGCAAATGTAAAGCTTGAGAGAGTACCTGAATATGAATATACCGTTTTGCTCCACCCTAGAACCCGGGAAAGTGATTATGAGATTCCACAAGCATAGTCAAGCCTCGTGCTAGTTCACCACCTCAAGCCCTCAAATGCCCCTAGTTAAAATAAGACATTACACCACTGTTTGAGAGCAGTCTCATTCCCCCATTGTAGCAAGGGCTTCACAGAAAAGAGTTATCAGACTACTTGAAGACCTGATAGCTAATAAATCAGGTGCTACACAATGCAGGGGAACCCTCCCACCCTGAAGCACATACAATATTCAGAAGATGAACAGACTAGGGGAAGAGGCATAACAAGAGCAATGAACCTTCCCATAGAATCTTTGAGTTCTGGACTCAAACAGAATTCTAGCTCTAAAATAAACAGCAGTAAAGAGATACAGCATTCACCTCAGCTCTAATTAAGAATAACAGCACAATGAGTACTGTATCAGCACACAGAAAGTATGGAAAGATGAAGGGAGCGTATGCAGAAGAAGGACTGCATCTGCCTCTGCTTGCAGGCACAGAGCCCCAGACCAGCAAGTCCTAAGTAGAAGTCACTAAGTTATTACTTCAATTATTTTGGAGAAAGGTGTTGGGGGGGAAGGGCAAAGAAAAAGAAGAAGCATTTATCTGGAAAGTTCTTACAAGTTCGCTTACATTTGTTTGTATAAAGCTCTCCATGTTCCCTGTTCCTCAGGTCTAAAGATACTCAGTCTTTGACCAAGACCCAGTAGAACCTAAAGGGAACATTTTCCTTAAAACAAAGGTTATTCAAAGCAGCTCATTAAAGAGGGTTAAGCTGATACAATCCTGACCAAGGTGTAAAAGTTCATTTTCACAAAGAAAAAAAAAGGTAAAAATCCACTGAAAAGCCTCAGACCAAGTTAAAGTAAATTGAAAGTCATACAGAACTTGCACTGAGTGTACAGCCTGACTCCAGGCAGTTCAGTTAAAGTTTTCTCTCTGCAGAGAAAGCCAGTAGTAGCTCCAACTTACTACAACATAGTTCTCTGCCTCAGATAAAGTGCTTTCCACTATGGAAAGCCTTCAATGCCTTTTACAGTATCAGGGAGTAGCACTGATACACAAGGACCCAAAGTAGAGCAATTAGTCAGCACAACACACAGAAGAACAAACCCCCAATACCTGGAAAGCCAGAACAGCAACAGCTCAGCAAACATCTGATCAGAGCAGCAAGTCAGGTCCATGTTCAGTCCCTCAGCCAAGAGCCCCAGGACACAACTGAGGACCCATCTCTGCACCTCAACCTAGGCAAGACAGGGTCTGCAGGACTGACCTTAAATAGATCTCCTGAGCCCCAGGGCGTGGGTGTGTGGGTGGGGGCCAGGTGATATCAACCAGGGAAAACACAGCCCCTAGTTAATAGGGATCAGGTGAGATGAGCCTGGCAAGGCACAGCTCCTAATTCACAGAGGGGGCTGGGAGGAGCAGTGCTCTCTGAGCTTTTTCTTTTGACCTGGAGAGTGATTTTTTTAATTAGTATTTTTTTTTTGGTGTGTGTACATGTCTTTTTTTTCTTTCATTTTATTATAAATATCAGAATTTGCAGTATTAAAGATATATAAGATATTTGCATTAAAATTTTCAGTCAGCACAAGGGAGGATTAGAAAGAGAGAAACCCCTTAGTAAGTAGTGATTTGTTCCTGGATAGCAGGCCTCCAAGTATGACCCTTTGTTTTCTAAGTTAATGAAGTAATTACTTTAGCTAAACAATAATCATAGACTTTAATCCTTCTATGCTGAAGCACATTTGTCCAATAGAAGTAATTGTTTGCAGTAGCTATATTTATAATTTAGCATCCTCCTTTTCCATGAAAGATCTATGCTGAAAAGATATTTCAGTGATGAAGAAAGTATGATCTCAGCTTTTCTGTTCCTGGCCACTTCTAAGCTTTGTAATTTTATATTTTTTTTTTAAGGTATTCCCTAGGGTTGCTGAAGATTGTGTGTTAGTGGCAAAGGCCTATCTTCTTATTACCTGTGGCAGTTTGGAAATTAGGGGAAGTTAAATGTGTCACACTGCGGTTAAGCAGGGAACAAAAGAAAGAAAAATCTACTTTGGGAAGCTTTTAGTCAGTTTGTGTGGGCGAATGTGGGCAGATAATGTAATAGAAAAGCAAATATGCTGTTAAAATAAGATTTAACAAGCTTCTCTTTCAACAAGGGGTGACAGACTCATACCACTAACTCACTGTGAAGAGCAACTCAACAGATAATCCCAAAAAAGATACCTGTGGTCCCTCTTTTCTCAAAGAATTGCTTTCTCACCTATTCTATGAGCTCTGCCCTTTAAAAAAAATTATTATGGTAATACTTATATTATTCTCTCATTTTTTATTCTAAGGCTTTTCACTTAATGCTTGTTAAAAAAGGACCAAATCTCCATAGCATTTTATATATATAAGGGAATAAAACCTGCAGAGCTGAGAGTTGGCTTCCAAAAAGTTTCTTGTTTTTCAGTTATCACAATTAGGACTTACAGAGTGATGTTATTCATGATGTAACACTTCAGTTAGTGCCAATGTGCATGTCAATAAATACAGCATTTGGCTGCTTCTGCATCCGCAGGGTCTTTTCAGAGCACTGCTCCCTCTAGCTGCTGCATTGACTGTCCTTACTCTCAGTTTGAGGGGCACAAGGGACCCCCTTCTTTTCCTTTCTGTGAAGATTTGCTGCCCCCATGTGTGTCTGGAATATATATTCACTGTCCCAAGAAACGTGGTGCTTCTGCTGTCAGTTGGATCCCTTGAGGTGTACATCCATCACCTTTGTGCTCCTCCCTTTCAGTGGTCTGGGGATGGTTGTGAGGTTCCAGAGCAGCAAGGAGTGGGGTGCTAGCTAGATTTGTATTCCAAAGAGCTGAAAAAGACACTTTCACTTACAAGGATTGACATGATCTCTGTTTAGGCAACTTCTTTTCAAGCAGCTCCTCCATATTTTGCACCAGGATCACCCACCAGGAAATAAAAACCAAAGTAGGTGTAGGACTTGTAGTAATATGTCTAGAATGGGCCAGGCTGGCTTGTTGGCCAGCTGTAGAGAGGTGTGTGCTTCCAACCAAACACCCCTTTATCAGAGATGGAGGTGAAGGCTTGTTGGAGGCTGGTTAGAAGATGCTTATCCTTTCATCCTTGCATCCGGAGAGGAGTCACTTCATAAGGGTCAGTTGGTGACTGTAGAGCTTTCTGCCTCTTCCATCTCACATCCAAGCACATCAGGATGGTTTCAGTGACACTAAGACTTACACAGGTATCAGAGAGCTAGCTTTGGTCGGGCAGTTTTGCTGATTTCTAGGGGGCAGTTAAAAAACCCCAGCCCTCTCCATCCTATTTTACTGCTGCACTGCTTCAAGAAAACAATGCACAGCCTCTCCCTTTCCTACCAAGCTTGTACTGAAAATGCCAGCCCTTCCAAACCCTGTCCTTGAACAGGTATGTGTTTGTATCTAATGTATGTCCTGGTGTAAAATGTGAGTGCAGACAAGGCTCTGATATTTTCAGCTTTAATATGGCCAGCCAGAATAAAAACGAGGTGTTACATGTGTAGGGAGTAATGAGGAGTATAAATAGCTGCATTGCAATACAGATGTCTTGGAGTAGATTTGTTGGGGGGGGGAGCAAGAGAAAGATCAAAGAGCTTGTAGTAGTAGCAGTTTCCAAAGCCTTTATTATCTTTTTAAATCGTATGAGCTCAGCTAATAGAATTTGAACAGCCTGGCAAGAAAATAAACTTGGAACTGCTGGGCTCACGTTTTCAGAGGGACTTTTCTCATTCATCAGACATTTCTATGACAGTGGCTGCCTGTCTACATTATGCAGTTGAGATATTGATCAATGATGTGTGTATGCCACAGAAGGGAGTCAAAAGGATTTAAAAAATACTTGCATGATCTCTCACCATGAAGTGAGGTGATTTACTGGGGAAATGAACCTTACTGGGATGCACCACATGGAAAACAAGCATGTTGGGAACTGTATTTGAGGCTCTGGAAGAGATGGGATCATCTATTGCTAATGTGGTCTATTAGTGGCCAGCAGGAGGCAAATGGGAGCTAGGACTAATGACATCATCTAGATCACGATGATGAAGGGCACACAACTGCAGTTGAGCACAGCCCTAACCCTGCTCCCTAGTCCAAATTTGCCTACATCACATACATGAAGTCACTCTGACAGACACAGTTTGTGTCCTTCTGTAACACAGAGGGGGGAAAAAAAGGACAATTTCTCACCTTAAAATTACTCTTGGATAAACCCATATTTTAAAATATTCACACTATGTGTAAATCCAAGAAAGAATAAGATCTCCAGTGAGTTTTTCTGAGCACTATAGAACTAATTCTTTGGGGCTGCAGGAAGAAGGAAAGAGAAATAAAATGATGAGGTTACTGACAATTCAGTTTTGTTGGTTCCTAATCCACCTGCAACTGTGTAATTCCAGATACTGTGTTTTATCAGGTTTCCTAATCCCTCCTCAGAGGAATTCAGGGAGGGCTTTTCAAATAGATGTTTTGGAAAGAAGGCGGCAAGGCAGATTACTAAAAACGGTTTGATCCAAGTTACATCTAAGTGTGGCTATCCAGAGGAACAAAGACCAAACCAGACCCCCATTCACAGTCCTCACAGTTTAATTTTGAGGATGCTGGGTTTTAATTAGGCACACAGCAGGCCCCTCAGCCACGGAGCTGAAGTCTGTGCAGGGAATCTAGGACTAGCTGGCATCTGCTGTGCCTCAGCTCTGGCTGTTAGGAAATGAAATGCAGTAAGGAAGGAGGAAGAGAAGCACAGTGGTGCTGCATTTCCAAATGTGCTTTACTTTTAAAGTCCCTTCCAGTTGAGAGTTCGGGGTCTTTTAGAGATGTGGGCTTCACGTTGAATTGCAGAGAGATGATGTTTACACTATGGGTAAGAACTTGCAAGCTGAGAGGATGGTGCTGACTGCATTTTAAAAATCTATGGAAATTTCTCTTAGCAATCTTATTTTATCAATAAGAATAAAATTCAAGACATGCTTACATCCCAAACCTGCAAGGCTTTAGCCAAAGTAGGGGATGTACATATATATTTATATATATGACCCGCAAGAGTCTGTGGGACAGGCAGAACTTTAGGCACAATTTCTACCTTCTCTGCCTGAAAGTTGACTTAGGTTTTCCATCAGTGCAACCGAGGAAGAGTTGATTTCAGAGACATGAACCTGCCTGTGAGATGCTAATGTACTTTGAAGACAGCAGTATTTGAATACCTTAGAGTGACTTTGTGGTGGGACATCAAGGGAACAAGGCAGAGATTGGGGGTGTGTATACATTTCGTTTATCTTCACAGTAGTAGCACTTATTCTTGGAATTTAATTGTAGACTGTTGCAGAGTGCAGAGCTTTACTGTAAACGTGTTCCCTGCACTGAATACTTAATAATAATAGTAATTAACAGTAGAGACATGCAAACAGTTTTCATTTAATAGTAGAGTTGCCCGCAAGTGCTTCCGTTGTTAAGAGTTTGTCAGAGCTTTGTACTTTAATTAAAGGGAACATGATGCTGGTAAGAAAGGTGTTGAATTGACACTCCCTGAAAACGAAATCCTCTGCTTATCTGCTAACAAACAGCAGCTGCAGCTGCCGAAGTGCTACTGTTTGCAATAAATTTGGGAGGGTCAAGCTCCAAACCTTCCCAGGGACACTGCTGCCTGTGCATTTCAAGCACTGTTCAAAAAGATGGAAGGATGCATATGCAATTTAATCGACAGGTAGGAAGGAGAGTTTGGTATTGCAGGCTAGGCTTTGGGAGACAGGGGACTTAACTCCTACATCTGTGCCAGATGGTCTTGGAAACCCATCCCGGGAAGTTCAGGACACCTTAAGGCTTCTAGGGTGCCCTACGTCAGACCTAAATCAATCTCTAAGAAAAGTATGGAAAAGTAGTAGTTTGAGTTTCACAGTCTCTGTTAAGAAGAACTGTAACTTCTTCCTGTCTTAGGTATGCTTCAAGAAACGCTCAGCCTCATGCTAGAGCCGGCTCCTTGTGGAACACAGTGGGATTTTAGAAACATGGAAACTGCATGTTAACACCCAAATCCTGGGAAAGCCCATTGGAATTTTATAACCCCTATGTCCAGCCAAACACAAAGCTTGACCCTTAATAACTGTGTTGGTACAGCAATTTCAGTTAAAGATGTTTGGGTTTGGTTTTAACTGAAATATTTAATCTATACCCTCCTTGTTATGGGGCAGTAAGAGGGAGTTGATACTGACCTATGTATATTCCTGCTACAGAGGAAGAGCCAAGCAGCAAAACCCTCTTTACTCTGCTCCACTGTTATCATTTTAGTCATCCCAGTGAAGTGGAGTCAGATGAATTCCTCCTCACAGGTCCCAGACTGAAGCCGTGTTATAGCTTTGCTAATTTCCCAGTGCCTGGCCAGCTAACAGTTGTAGCTGCTGTGATAAGAGGAGTCTTGTTTACAACATTCCAGATAGCCTGCTTTTGTTTTAATAACACCTTTTTCATCTTCAATCTAGGAGTCTGTCATAGCAAGGTACTATAAATCACTGCCACAGCATGCTCCTTACCACCTACAGCCTTTCTGTGGCGATATATGACCCATAAATCTCACTGACATTCTCTTCCATGGCTCTTTTAATGCTCTTTCCTTTCTCTCCTCCTTTCTTCTCTCCTTCTTTGCTAGGAAGAAGTCCAGTGGTTCCAGCAGAAAGTAAGAAAAAAAAAAAAGAGGATGAAACAGAAAGTAATCGGATTTTGTGGGGAAACCTGAAGGTGAACACAGCGAGAAATGAATTGTCTCTGGATACAGAGTCCTACTTCTTACTCTGCTGTGCAACCTAGGAGTTGCTAAATGACAAGAAGCCCTTTTACATAAAATATCAGCTATAGATTTGGTCCTGGGAATTTAGTTCATGACAGATTTCTTTCCAGAGATCACTCGGTGTTCTGAGCAGCCACGTGTTCCTAAGGAAATGGAATTACAGTCACTTCTGGGAGTAACTGTGTCACCGAAGTAAGCTGGGCCGGTGGCAAGTGATGGACCTGGCCTCTCGAGCTCCATTTTCAGCATCAAGCACAGTAACTCACAGAGAGAGATATATACTCACAAACCCCTCTAAGAATTAATTTCAGCACATTTAGATTTAATAGATTCTCTCCAAACTACTCGCATTCTGTTACCAAACAAATTGCTTTAATGATTTATATAATAATTTCCCCCAGATCTTCCATTGGGTCGTTGGACAATTTGATGGTATCACTGATATATGCTTCTATTATTTCTTATTTCATTATTTATTTTGCTCTTTGTCCTGTTACATTTGTTCTATTTAGACAGTAACATCTCTGTCAACTGTGGTTTAATTGGTATCTACGGCCTGGTCTGCATTTACATTTTACTGGGATAATAATGTTGGTGTGTTTGGTTTTTTTTATGGGAGAGTTATGCTGCTATTGTAGAAAATGCTGGGGAATGTTGCTTTTGCAAACTGAAATGGGTTGTAGTATTTTTCTATGCTGACTCAATCTGGATATACAACAGATATCACATAAGGTAAGTGGGAACACTGTTAATGATTATAATTTGCATTATTCTAATAAGTTTTGCTGTCGGTTGTGTTAAAGAATGATGGTAAAATTGCCCTCTTGGATAAGAGTTCAATTAGAAACTGAGGGATACATAACTCTGCTAAAAGATGCAGATGAAACTTACACCCATACATTGGACAATGAGAACATGTAAGTGGTCAAATAGTGACTCAGGACATGGGGTGGAATGTAAGGAGTCCTCTGGCTCAGAGTTCCACTAACAAGTTTTGGCAGTGTCAAGCCCATCAGGCAACTCCCTGGGGGCTGCACAGCGTCTCAGCCTCGGGTTGCCTTGAAGCCCCATCTCAGCACAGACAGCCCATAGGGAGCTGTGTAGATAGCTGGGACTCGAGTTGTCCTGTAAGAGGAGATTAATCAGGGCATGCTGCATAATTCAACTAAGGGAAACCTGGGCTGAGGCTTGAATTCCTTCAACAAACAATAGCCCTGAGGACCAATCAGGCCTCCCTCTTCTGCTGCCTAGCAGTAACATAAGGGCAAGCATTTGGAGGGCCCCATTTGGCTTCAATGGGCCTAGACAAAGCAAAGATGCACAACAGTTAAGAGCTATATGAGATAAACAATAGTAACTTAGAAAGATAGGGCATTTTGCTCAGTAAGCTCATAAATACTCATTTTCTTCACCGATGGGAAGCAGAAACCTGGCAGCCATGCGATGTGTATTATATTATGTACTATTGTGAAGAAGGCGCCTCAGCTGAGCCTGTAAACCTTGGAAATACCAAATCCATAGGTAAACAGGGGAGGGATTTCAATGGGAATATGAATGGTGCAGACTCTGCCCACAGGTGTGCCTGCTTTGCTAGGTCACCATCTCTTGCAAGAACGTCTAATAAATTAGTATCGACGTGATTTATACCAGCTTAGTTCTTCCCCTACTCTATGATAGTAACTGTCTGATTATAAAGTATGTTTATAACGACACAACTGTATCCACAGCCCTGGTTTGTTTTTCCATTCTTTACTTGTCCTAATGTAAATTCTGCTGGAGGAAAACGACCCATACACAGAGTCACAGAGTTCATCGGGTCCAACCCCCTGCCAGAGCAGCTCCCCAGCTCATATTGCACAGGTCGGTGTCCAGACGGGGCTGGAATCTCTCCAGAGAAGGAGACTCCACACCCCTGGGCAGCCTGTCCCAGGGCTCCCTCACTGGGAAGAAGTTCTTCTCCATGTTGGTGTGGAACTGCCTGTGCTCCAACTTGCAGCCATTGCCCCTTGTCCTGTCTCCACAGACACTGAAAAGGGGCTGCCCATGTCCCCCTGCATCCCACACAAGATATTGATAAACATTCATAAGGTCCCCCCTTAGTCTTCTTCTCTGGAGGCTGAACAGCCCCAGGTCCCTCAGCCTCTCCTCACAGGGGAGATGCTCCAGGCCCTTCAGCATCTTTTACAAAGACATACATGCCGTATGCTCACAAACCAGATCATCCAAACTCTGACACTGCATTTGGTCAGATCCATGAGAAAATAAAACTGTCCCTGGGGCTTCGATCTCCGAAGAGCGAGATCCGCTCGTGGTGATGGCGGGGGCTCGATTCGCATGCCCGCAGTCACAAGGGGCTACCGCCGCACTTCACAAATACACCGTTTATGGGACTTCCCCCGAGGAAACAGGATCAACGCCCCAGTGAGGTGCTAAATGGCTCTTACTTACCAGTGTACAGTGGGTTAATTTAACCCTTCAAGCTCTGCGCGCAGATGATGCAATACAGCTCCTCCGTCACGCTGTCCGGGTGAGAGGAGCGGGGCTTCCCCGCACCATTCCGCGATGGACGGGCAGGAGAAGCCCCGGGGAGGTGGCCGGGAAGGATCCCGCCGGTGATGGCGGCTGTTTTTCGCAGCGTGCTGCTCACGAGACACCCGTGATGCTGCCGCCCCAGCTGCAGAGGATCTGCCCCAGGTGCAGTTGGGTTTCTCAGGGTCTGCACGATTGGCCGAGCTTAGAAATAGGGTGCGGGGGCGGCTAACAGGCCACAGCTGTGGTGCCAGCTCCCGATAAGCACGGAGCGCGCCGCAATCACAGCTCCCCTGTGCTGGGGTCCTGAGCGGCTCCACCTGCTCCGAGGGCACGGGGTCGCTTCGCCCGCAGCAAGGGGCAGACGCGGGGCTCGTCCCGGGGCGGTCCGGCCGTGGGCAGAACAAAGCAAGGTGAGGCGCGGGGTGAGGGGACACGCAACGGGCCTTACCTTGGCTGCGGGGCGCTGCCCTGGGGCTCCGCCTGGACCCTTCTCGGGGTGCGGGGTGCGGCTCCTGGTGGGAGGGAGAGGGATACGCGCTCGGGTGGCGGCTCAGCCTGTGCCCCCGCTCCGCAGCCCCTGGGGGAGAGGGTGGGGTGCTTCGCGCGCCCACCCCGGGGCAGGGGCGCGAGGAAAGCCAGACCCCTCCCCTCCACCCACCCCACCCCACCCCCCCCCCCCCGCCTCGAGCCGGCTGGGTGGGGAAGCATCCCCGCGAGGCTCCCTGCCGCACGTGCCGCTGGCGTGGTCGCTGGGGAGCCGTTAACGGTCGCGGCACGTGCAGGGAGGGGAGCGCGCAGCTGGGGCCGTTCCCACGGTGAGTGCGGAGCGCGATTGGCCGCGGGCCTCGAGAAGCCTTTGCCCTCGGCTCCCGCGTGCGCGGCGGGCGCTGGGACCTATTGTCTGTGAGGGGGGGGCGGCCGTGCCACGCGCGGACCGTTATTTCAGCCCCACCCGTGAGGCGGCGCGAGGCGCCTGGGCTAATGCCTCAGGGGTGAATGCGGCCAGCGCTGCCCGGGGGAGGACAAGCTGTGGAGGGTGAGCGCCGCCGGGAAGCCCATCTGTAGGGGGGAGCGATGCTCAGGTAAATGCTGGTTGTGTTTAGTAGTGATTAGTTTTAAGAACAGCTCAAGAGCTGGGAGCGAGGAGGCGTGGGACGGGACACAGCATTCCTGCGTGCTGGCTGAGCTGTTGGCCATGGGCTGAGCTGCCCCGAAGCCCTCCTGTGAGGAGGGGGCTCGGGGTGGGGCCGTTGCGGTGTGGTGTTGTGCAAGGAAGATGCAGATTAAAGAAAACGTGAAGTGCACAGCCCGGGGTGGGTCAGCCCCAGTGCACCGGCGTCCACCAGCTTCACGGAGAGCCTTTGTCTCACGCTACCCCCTCAGCCGAGTCCATCAGCTTGCTGTGGTGGCTGGCCGAGCAGCTGTGTCTCTTGCTGGCTTGGCTCTGCTTAGGTCCCATCGCAGGTGTTGCTTTGTGGGTGGTTTGTTTCTGGGGTCTCTTTCAGTTGCTTGTGCTGGATGTGGGCATGGTCAGCGCTGGTCTGTGAGGTTGGACTCAGCCCTGTGCAGTCAGGTCATTGTGGTTTGGTTTGGTTTTGATTTGATGAAGCTTCTCGGTACTGCTCATGATTAAAAACCATCACCAGAGAAATGCTCAGATTAAGTGCAAGTAGGGTTTCTGGGCCTCCGTGTAAGAGGGTTTATGCTAATGCTGTAATATCCTGGCAGTCTGGTGTTAGGAATGAAGAAGCTGAGCTCCACAGGTGAAGTGCTATGGTACCGTTTCATCTCCCAGAATAAAGATAAAATCAAGGGATTCTAGTGAAAGTTACTTGGATTGCCCTAAAGCCGCGCAGCGCGATCTAATGCTGAGATCAGGAAAGAGCCGTCCTCCTCGAGGCGTGCCCGTGCTGGAGGCCGGGGAGCCGCGGAGCCCTCCCGCTCCTGCCGGCGGGACGGGAGCCGAGCTGAGGCTGCTCCTCGTACCGGCGGGTGGGAAGAGAGGTGCTGGGCTGGGGGATGAGCCTTGCTGTGTCCACAGTGGTGTGTGGGCTGGTTCCCTGCGCGTTCCCCAGTCAGTTCCTGTGTTTGATGGGGAGGAAAATGTGCTGGGGTCTGGCTTAACGGCCAGAACACACAAAGGCCTTTCTGCCGTGCTGGTAGGACAGCAAATCAATATCCCTCTTGTTCAAAGAGCAGAATGAGCAGAGAGTTTAAGAGTGAAACTAATGGGAGGGCCAGGAAAGAAAAGCCTCAACTCCTGTTGCCATGACAAATAATGACAAAAAATGACTGAAGCATTTTAAAGGTAATGTTGCAATAAAAAAATATCCCGTGGGTTGCTTGGTTATAATTGGGCTCGGCCCTGTCAGCACTTGTTAAGGCTGAGAACTCGGCAGGATGCACAGGGGGTGTATGTGCTGGGTGACATGCGGGAGGGGTGGAGACAAAGCTGCTCTGATAAAGCTTTGGATTTAATTCCTCTGGGAACTTCTTTACTCCCCCTCCAGACTAGAAGTTGATTGTTTGTTTCTGTTCCTTCCCTTGTTATTCTCCTAGTGTATTGTTTTGGGAAGTTGTGTTGCTGTTCTGTCACCTGGTTTGTTTATCTACACGAGTGGAAGTTGTAGGGCTTGGGAAAGTGAGAGTGAGATTTGAGGGGTGTGGGGGGAAGGAGCTTTACCAAATTTCTTGCTGGATTCAAATAATCCTGTGTATTTTTTAGAATTTTTCCGTTCTTCAGTCAGCCTAAATGGATGTAAATGAAGGTACCTTACATGAACAGCCTTGATTTGAGGCATTGTACAAATACTGATGGCTAATAGTTTCTTTAGCAGTTTCAAAGATTGTGCTTTTTTGTCTGAGAAACGTGCTGAATGAGTTAGTACCAATTTCAGTGCAAAACCATAATCCAGTAGTGTAGGAAGTACGTAATTTTAGTACTCTTACAGCTCCTATGGTCCTGTAATGACCACAGGCTGTCAGGGTGTAATAATTCCACTACGGAGTGACACTACAGCAATAACAAGATATGTGAAGGTATCAAACATTCATGACTATATCTGAGGCTTTCTAGTCCATAAACCTTCTCTGAACTCAAATAATAGAGTTATCAAAAAGGTAAAGTAACTGTTCATCATAGATGCACAATATTCACAGGGTGCGTTGAAATGTCGTCGTGTATTGAGTGCTTGGGTATAATTTGCTCTGTTTGTATATAAACGTGTATGAATATATTAAACTATACCCAAAAGACCTAAACGTCTGGATTTTTCCCAATCTTTCTCCCCCTTTTTGCCAATGAAAATCCCAGCAAAGCACATGGTACTGTGGGCTTTAACAGCTTTTTGTATTGTGCCATAGGAGAGAGACATGACAGACTGTGCTGCAAATTGCTCTTGTATCACAGGACTTTTTAGCAGCACTCAGATGACCTTGAACAAACGTCATCAGGAAAACAAAAGGTCACATTTTAACATAGGGTGGAGTTTGGATGCTGCAGTGTGTTTTTACTACTTTTGAGAGAACTTTGGAGCCCCTGCTACAGGGGTTGCTTAATGGAGTCTCCTACCTTGCAGAAAAAGAGATTTAAAGAGATTCAAATCTTGTCTGTAGGAAAACACTTTCTTTCTTTAAAAGTTCAGAGAGGCCTTTGCAAAAGGCATGAACACTGGGTTATCAGCTCTGTACCATTGTTTTTGTGTCCTGTGTCACTCCTGAAATGTAATTTAAATTTCAGACCGGGGGGGGGGCTTGCTTTGAAATTGACTCATGAAAGGGATGTGAGAGTACACTGTCTAAAGAGTCACTTTCTCCATGTTTGTTTTTCCCCTAGTTGATATTTACTTTTGCGATGTTACAGTGAACCTTGTATAGAGCAGAATCCTTTCGAACCAGATCAGAGTCAAACTTCTGTGAAGGTGTTCCTTGGGAGTAAATTGATCTTTTCAACGTTGTTTTGAGGTGTTTTTACGCAAATCCAGCTACGATATTCTAGTCCACAGCATTAGTCATTACACATCTCCTAAACTGTTCAAACTTCATAGCTAGTATGTACAGTTGTAACTTGCCTGTCTGTGTGCTCTCAAGGTGAGTCAGGAGAATCCCCTTTGCTTTGCAGAGGTTCCTGGTGAGCTGTGCTCTAGCTGATCTGTTAGGTAGAGCTTTGCTCTTGGCAGAGAAGGCTCTGCTCTTCTGTATTTGCATTATCACAGCATGGTGAAACGAGGTGCCTCTGCACCTCTTTTCCCTAGCGTGTTGTGGGGTTGTTACCCCTGAAGCAGGTACACCCTAAAATTAGAGGTGCCAATCCATGAATGGGCTTTGTCGACTCAGTGACTTAGAACTAGAGCAAGTGTTTGAACTTGTGTTACAAACCATTTTGGTTGAGGGGCATCTCACAGGGAAGGTTTTTTTATGGAATGGAAGAAGAAAACTGGCACAGAAGATGCTCTGAAGAGCTCTTATACCTTTCCTGTTTAGCAAAGGATAACCTGAAAAGACGCTGAGACTGGTGGTTACTGTGCATTAACTATCTGGCTTTAATCCTGTTTCCATGCTTTCTGTGTCTGATCTACTCTCAGTTCTTGCTATGAATTAGCTGATGAGCTCTTTGAGGTAAGAATTGGCCTTTTTTAATGCATATCTGCAGTGAGCCTGGTGTAATTGTGCCTTGACCTTTGTTTTAGGCTTAAGAACAAAGAAGTTGATCAAACTACTGTTGTCTCCAACAGTTGCTATTTCTGAGTTCTTAGATGGTGAGCCAAAAATCTGTAAGATGGTTATGTTTATTTAACTCTAGGGGAGAAGTTTCATTTTTCTTCCTACCTTAATGTAAAATAATACCTAAACAGCTATAACCTCTGTTTAAAATCTCCCCCAGCAATGGCAGCAGTGCCTCTGGTTGGTTTGCAGCACTGAGCATGTCCTGCGAATTCAGGACCAAGTGCTGTAATTTCATCTCCAGATACCAGTAGCTGTGTAATTTAACAGCAGCGATTCTGAGCCGTTTGCAAGGACAGAACAAGAGGTTCTGTTGATCGGGGATGGTTGGCAGGGTCACTGTGACCAAGTTAACATTGACCATGGAGGAAAGGAGTCGGCTTGATAGAGCAGCAATTTGAGGTGATCAGGCAGTAATGACATCTTAACCCATTTCCATCGTATAGCATACATCACTGCAAATAAAATAAAATGGACTCACGCAGCTGCATAATGCAGGATGAGTAGGTTCTTCCTGACCTGGCCTCTAGTTGCAAGCCAGGGAGAGACTTGAATTTCACTTGTTGATCTTCTATGTGTTTGAACATTTTCTATTGCAGGTTTGTTTTTTGCTTCCAAATTAGATTTTAAACTTCAAATTAAAAAATAGGAAGTTAAAATTATATTGAAATATAATATATAGTAAATAATATTAAAATATAATTATAAATTATTATATTTAAATTAGCCTTTAGGTTTATACCATTTTTACGTCATTTCTGCTCTCCTCCCTGCTTGAGGATATCAGCACAGTCAAAGAAGTCATCAAAAAAGTAACCAAAAAACTTGGTACAAAGGGCAGAGGTGGCAAACGGCTTCTCATTGCTTTCAACATTTCACCCCATCTTCTTACTGAATTGCTGCTCAAACAAACACAAATCAAAGCTGACAAGGTTGACTCTTTCTCTTTAAAGCTTTGAAAATAATCATGCATCCTGCCCGTAACAGTGCAGCACATCGCTCAGAATTTCACGCTCACATGTGTGTGCACACATGCACAAAGGGGTTCTTTGAGTTTACTCAGGGATGGTCTGTCACCCTCCAAACTAAATATAAAGGGGATGGGGGGCTGTGTGGGACAGGATGAAACAAACTTTCCCTCTGCCCAGATTCTACAAGGGGGGAAAAAAATCCAGCGGGAGGGAGAGTTTGTAAACACTGAGTTTAAGTACAATGGAGTAACATTGTTTCCTTTCAGAGGTGCTGTCTGTCTGTGGCTGCTTGTCCCCGGGGTTGTCTGTCTGTCTGTCTCTGCCTTCGCAGCCCCACGGGGTCCATGTGCTGCCAGGAGGAACAGAGCACCCTGCAGCTCTTCCGCTTACCTTGTGCAAAGGACACACATCTTGCAGCCTGGCTCTTCTCAAAGCTTTTGACCTTTCCTTGCATACCTCCAAGGAGCTGGATGATTTTATTTTATTTTTTTTAAAGCCTCTTGAGGTACCATGTGAATAAATCTCTTAATTTCAGTAATTTTCTGTTTATTGGTCAGTACAATTACTTTTTTCATGCTGACTCTTACTAGCCTCCTGAATGTCGTTTCATTAACAAGTATATTAAAGCGTTTTGGATGTGGTGATGTCAGCTCATGTAGTCTTGGGCAACCTGGTGTAGCTCCAGGCCTGGAGGTTGATGGCCCTGCCTGTGGCAGGGGGGTTGGAGCTCTGTGACCCTTGGGGTCCCTTCCAACCCAGACGGGTCTATGATAGAGGGACATGTCTACTGTCTGATGCACCTACGCTTCACACAGGTGTGACTCCCTGAGTTTGAGAGGCAAGACAAGATATAGCTCTTACTGATATCAGTTGGGTTTGTTGGAGTTCAGCATATTTAGGACATTAGTCTAGACCAGTCTCAAAGTGGGTACCCAAAAGTGAAGGTTCTCAAACTGTACAAAACCAATAGAAGCCAACCATGCTAAATGTATAAAGTTACGATTACTGTCTTCCTGCTGTGTGATTTCCAGTTTCAGCAGCATGCAAGCAGATCTTTGTCTGCATATAAGAAGTCAAACGTGGCTAGCAAGGGATAGCTCAGAGGAATTTTAGATTAGTGCATGCTTCCAAAGAGAATGTTAGCCATCTGTTTGGATGCATGGAACGGGCCATAGAAATCCAACAACTTGTTCTGAGGGATCTCTCTTGTTATGGGACGTGGAAGCAAGGTTGCTGCTGGTCAGCTTAGCTCACACACCTTAAGGAGAGATTTGCCTGTAGAGGAGGGCTGCTGTGAGGTCTTCTAACTGCTTATGAACATTTCTCACACGTGAACAAACACGTACATACTCTCCATGTGTCTGGCTTGAGCCAGGAACATCACATGCTTTCCGTTCACTGTTGATTTTTTCCTGTGTTATTTCTATGTTATCTTAGTTCTTGCTTAGACTAACTTGCATTGAATTTGCCCCAAGTTTCAAAGGGAGGGAGGACTGGCATTTTCAAGTTATTATTAAAGTAGTGCACTGGTCCATTAAAAAAAAAGTGGATAGTGAAGCTAAAACAATGAAAAAGGAGGTTTTTCCACCCTTTGGTGAGCTGCTTCTTGGTCATCCTACTGTTAGCAATGCTGTTCAGTTTCCTAAAATCATACAGAGTGTGTACAAAGGGTGCTTCTGCAAACCATCATTAGTGTTCTTAGCTGAATGTAATTCAGTGGTACCTCTCAGAATGATTGTGGTTACAGAAAGTTATCTAAATGGAAGAGTAAATAAGGAACATTCTGGTTTTGTCTGCGTCGCTGGTTTTTGTTTGGTGTTTTATTTGGGGTCTTTTTGTAAGAAAATGCGTATTTTGATTGAAATTCAGAAACTGCCCTTTTTGAAAGGAGTGTGTGGGTTCTGCTTGCTGACTTCTGTGAATAAAACTTTTGGATTCTTAATTAGGTCAGCTCAGGGGCTATTAGTACTGTGCTGGTTCTAGCTGAGTGCTTCTTAGAGGTATAAGTCAAGGGCTTTACCAGAAGAATCAAACTCAAACTTATACTCTTTAGAGTATGTGTTAAATTCAGTGACCCGTTCCGTGACCTGTTCTGCCCTTTTAACCACAGTGCATGACCCCAATAATACTCCTCTGCTAAGGCCAGGCTGGTCCCAAAGTTCACGCTGGTTTCTGTACTGTACACATGTACAGTTTCTACTGGGGATACTTCAGTACTACTTTAATAATAGTACTGTATTCAAACATGGCAGCAATTCTAAGGAGAAGGTAGGTTTGCTGTAAAGACCTATTGACGTGCCAAGTATCTGGTTGATACCAAGAGGATTCTCACAAGTGTATAAAACACAGCATGGATCTAGGATTTAACTGCAGAGTCAGGCTCTGGGATCTGTGCATCAGTAGTGCATGATGCTTTCCACATCTCAGCACTGCAATGTGATTTGAAAGCCTTCTGATGAGCAGGTCTTGCTCAAAGCCTCGTTGCCTTGCCCAGAAAACTGGAAGCCTTGCTGTTTCCATGTCGCTTGCAGAGCAGCCTCTAGTTGTGTGTGTACTCTTACATATGAACTGTGGTGCTGCCTGTGGATTGCATTTACATTTCACCCTATGCCTGTCTAAACTTCTAAGCATTACAGTTGTAGAACGTGCTTGTAAATAATTTATGGAAAACATTGTATGGATTTTAAGCCTTACCCTTTTGGCATCTGCATTTTCATCTCTGAATATTATTTGTATATTACATGGCTGTGATAAATTAGCTTTTTAGGGAATTGGTTATGGTGGATTTTAGCAGAAAGCAGAAGTAGCTCTTCCTCACGTAAATGTGCAAAACTTTGCTGGTAACAAACTAGAAAAAAAGGCTAATTAGTGTAATTACTGTCATTATAATTCTAATTTAACTGCATAGACTTGTACTGCAGCAACATCAGAGCTGTCACATTTGCAAACTGCATAATTATATGTATTAAGTTCTGACTCTGCATCCAATATATAAAATGGGCTGTTACCTTAAACTGCTCCAAAAAAGAAGTCAAGATGTCATTAAAGGGCTGACTTTATCTCCTTGATTTTTCTGATTACTAGTGAAAGATGAAACAGAACCCTTGTCTATATAAATATATTTTAAAAATATATTGGAAAAAATTCATAAATCTGTGGTGAGCTGAAAATAATGAACTTGAGCGTGCATGTCTACATTAATATGTTGGTCTGCATTTATAAATCCTGCTGCCTTGTACCTGTAGTACACATTTTCCCTGGAGTGCCAGAGGTCCTATACCACACCTCTTTCCACAGTAAGAGTCCTAATGTAGGTGTTGGGGAGCGGTTCTTTCCAAACAGAATGCTCTGAGTTTGACCTTGCTGATACCACGTGAAATTTTATTTTTTTTTAGAGGTCATAGCACATGGAATATGATACTCTATCCTATGATCTCCGAAGTGATTGTGTCTTGCACACTAAATTAAACTTCTAGGGGCTTCTTGGTTACTTAGAGCATTTTGAACTTCCGCTAATGTGGAGGGAGTGGAGGGTGGTGTCAGAGCTTTGGAAGATAGGCTGTAACTAGAAATAATTTTGGTTCACTGGGAAAATGTCCCAGAATTGGTAAGATGGCATGTAATAAAGACAAGAAGAAAGGAGGAAGCAAATGCACAGACTTGTAATGGAGTAGTAGTGGATGTGGTATTCCAGACTGAGCAGGTCCGAAAGGGATTCAGCTGTGGAAAAGCCAGTGCCACTGCTGGGTATTTGTCCCCTCTTGTGTGACACGGGGGAGGTGTTTATTCCTCATCGAGATGAATTAGCAGCTGAAGCCCTAAAGCATTTATGCGCTGAACTGCAGAGTGGTTTTATTACCTAGCACAGAGATGATGCAGGTGCCAATTTAATCCCCACCCAAGAGTCATGCCATGATCTTCAGGGGCTTCTCTGAGCTGACGTGGTAAGTGTGGTTTTTGTTTTGGGTTGTTTGGGTTTTTTTTTCCTGTTTATGGAGCTGTAAGTGTAAAGAGCAAGTGTTGTGTTGTTCATTTAGCATGGGATAAAGCTCCATCATTTGACAGCTTGCATGCCTGGCAGAAATGCAAGTGAAATACACCTTGCACAGCAAATCACATGTATGAGATTCCTCACGTGTGTAAGTTCCAGAATTGCCTGAAACTACATAGAAAGTCAAATGGGGAACTCAAGGGATGCCAGGAGGAATGTTGGAATTTCTCTTTGATTTTGTTATTCAAAAAGCCAAAACCCAGGTTGCCCCAGCAAGAAGTAAATGGGTTTTTTTAGCAGTTGGCCGTATAATTCAAGCTGTCAAGCTTTGTTCCTTTCATAAATAAATAAATCTCTCTGAATCCCCACATTCCTTCTTCATGTACTCTCTGCTCATAACTTCCCAAACCTACGGGTCGTCTTGAAGAGTCACCTAATGATGCTGGATCACCCATTCTTTGGTATAACCTGAACTGAATAACAACCACCTACGCCAGACAGCATTGCAGCTGATCAATATGCAGAAACCATGATTCAGTGCCTCTAATGATCAGGGTATTAAGTATAATGATAATTTTAAATAACACACACTGTTGCCAAGGTTTTTAGTTTTGCAAGGCTTGGAAACTTAAAAATAAAATCTGAGAGTCCCACTAATACCGTGATTCCCGTACAAAACCCAACAGGCTTTTAATTCTGAACTAAAATCAAAGCTTGTCAAAGAATTTCAAGAACTAGTACTGCTGTTACTTTTTAGAAAAACACCTATTAGTGTAGCAATGTATTTTTAGTTGCCTATTTAACATGTGCAGTACTCAGGTGCATCTTCAGGTGAAGTGGGAACTTAGTCACGAAGTTCTGCCTCAGTCAGAACCTGCTGTAAACTGCAATGTTATTGTTTCTCAACCTTTAGTACTGCACATTTCAAAATCGGGCTTGTATTTCTTGCTGAAGTGTGGGGGCGATGATGGTGACACTCACCTGGCTAACACCACAGGCGTAGCTTGTGCCGGACCTCGAATGAAACTCCTCTGGAGGTTTGAGGTTGTTAAGAGACCGGAACCTGAGGCTACAGCTCTCATGAGGATGAGCAGAGATCTTAGATGGGAAGAGATAGAAGTTTTGACATCACCCAAATGAAATTTCAATTTGGAATGTTTTAACTTGGTTTCATTCCCTGAGACCATGACATGTTGCACACCCCTTTTTGAGCCCTCAACCCTCTTTCAACAGACAAAGTACATCCTGTGAGACATCCTTACTTAATATGTATTTATGCTTCTGGAGCACTCTTGACAGTTTGTTTTCTCCCCCTTTCTACATAAAAAATGAGTTGCCTTTGTACTGCTCAGCATTGTGTTATGAATATTAATCCAGAGGGTTTATTTTTGTTATTCTAAATCTGCCTGTATCCTTTGTAAGAAGAAAAATGTGACATAATTAATCTCTCTGTTAATCTTGATATTTGCATGGAAAAAGTGAAACAAGCTCTTCAAACCACTTGCTTCACTCTTAAGAAGTATTTACACTGCAGTTCAGAGGGAAACTCGAGGGCTTGCTTATTTATTTATTTATTTTCATCATCTAACATTCAATACACCCAGTGGGAGGCAAATTTCCTAATTCCCAGTGAGTTTTGTCTGGTTCACTGTAGTGGTTGGAAGATGACTTCGAAAGTAGCTGCAGGAGGGGAGTGGGAAGTTACCCAATTAGAAAACGCAGCACTGGAATAGGCTACCCAGGGAGGTGGTGGAGTCTCCTTCTCTGGAGATATTTCAGACCCGTCTGGATGCCGACCTGTGCAATATGAGCTGGGGAGCTGCTTTGGCAGGGGGGTTGGACCCGAAGATCTCTCGAGGTCCCTTCCAACCCCTATGATTCTATGATTTATGAAATTTTAACAAGCATCACGTAGCGTGAAGGAATTGAAATTTATTTGATCTCTTGCTGCTGTTAATGAAAGAGTGACAGAGGAACTGCCTTCTGAACACATGATATCAGTAGTTGTAGTGGAACATCTTGCCTAGTCTTCAGTGAGAGCTAAAGGTGCTGTTGCCTTCAAGAGGTGTGGAGCAAATCCATCTGAAGAGCAACGCAGTGAAGCAGTGGGTTAAGCCTGTCTGTAGGGTGATGCCATCTGACAGCAACAGAACTGCACTGTGTGCTGTACAATGAAACGACATTAGTAGGTACAGTAACAAATGTGTTCTAAGACATGCCCTGTATATTAAAATTTGTGAACTAAAGTCAACTCTGGTGTCTGGCTTCAAAAGGCTTGCGATGAGGATGAGCTTGGACCTCCATCTGAAAAACAAATTGGAGCAATACTGAATCTTTTGGGAATGGTAACCCTGCTTTGAAGGCTCCTGTTTTATGAAAGGTGCTTTGAAGGTATTCATTCACTCTGAAATGAATTCATGCTATTCATTCTGCCACTCACAGAATAAGATATAATAGCAGTCACTCATGATTGCTGTCATCTATCAACAGTTCGTTACATACCGGTTAGACTGAGGATGTAGCATTTGTGAACAGTATTACTGTGTGCATCTTGAAAAGAAAAAGCCAGCAACTTTGTATGTAAAGATACTGAGCCTGTTTCTCTAAAAGACTGGATATCTGATACTGTAAATGGTTTTTATCAAGTGAGCCTTCTGATATGATGAGCAAAGAAAGCGGTAGAAAATGGTGCAACTCCAAGGAGTCAATTTACCCCAGTTGAGGATTAGGCTTTTCTGGGCCATCTATGGTGCTTTTAACTATATGTAGTGGCTTGTACAGGTAGCTGTGAAACATAAAAGCAAAACAGTGTTTTACTCCCATTTTCCACTACCAAATGTGAATGATATTCCTAGCATAATTCTCCTTAGAAGCTCATCTCTTCACAGTATGTCTGCCAAATTGCTGAAACATCTTGGCTGCTTTAGCCTCAGGAGTTCAGCCAAATATCACCTTTAGCTAGGTGGGGAGATGTATCTGGGATTTACTTGCAAAGGAAGGTGGATGATTCTTCTGCTAAAATGGCTTTTTAGTAATCTGATTGTGTGACTAGAGAGGATTGGTGGTAGAACAAACAGTGCCAATGTGGACAGTTGCACCCTTTGAAAGGTTGGTCAGGAAGGGACCTGTGCGTCTGCCTACCCCCATTTTTCCATTTGTACTCGCTGTGCTAAACTCTGAGTAGGAGTGAAGCTGGCAGGAGGAACCCCCAGGTAACAGTCACTTCACACACACCTTTCCCATTTAGTATCATTTTGCTATTATTTAGAAATGATGTGAGTATAGATTCATAATGTGTATAATGGGGCTGAGAACTGCATGAAGAAAGACTATAAAAAGCAGTATCGAACACTTTTATGTAATCATTTTAATTGGCTTATCTGAAAGAACATGATCACTATTGCTATTACTGTTTCACAGATAGGGAAACTAAGGAGAAAAGAATTACTAGGTCTGACACAAGGAGCTTTCTTTTGCAATTGGACAGGAAGCATCCTTTGACTTAAAAACACCCTCCAAAATCCAAAAAGCAACTTGGAATGTGACCCTCTTTAAAGCACAGTGATGCGAAAACACTGTAGAGTTGACTACTGATCAACTCAAACCCTTCATTCAGCTCTGTACTTTTTGACCTGGTAAGGCTTGTGCTATATTTACTCATCTGCTTACTCAAAAGAGTTTTCTGGTTTGCAAATCCATAGCCTGAGTTATAAGACACGTGGTCTGGAGCGTTTGCTGTGTGGAATCTCAACCTCAGTTTACCTTTCTATAAAATAGGAGTATAGGAGTATTTTTCTCTGTAACTTCCAATACTTAAGCAGTGTCTTTACTATGGTTTTATTCTTTTCAGCAGTTTATCTGTAGATTAAAGAACATGCAAAATAATAATATACAAGCTAGAACAGACACCTTAACTGGGAGTATAATTTCTCCCAAATCTCTGAAGAGTAATTGAGTTAATAACTAGTTAACTACTTTCTAATGTAGAATTTTCTCATTTGGACAAGTAAGTTGTAATTAACACACATGGCCTACAGATACATGGGAGGGGGGAAGGGGAGCGTGGGGAAAATACCCAATTTTCTTCCCTCTTTTCTCATGTAAGGATAGATTAAAATGCCCTGTTTTGTGATAATTACATTTTAATGAACTCTAATATGCACAGATCCCTTTAATGAAGGGTTTTTTTATCAGTTCTTTTAATTATGAGGATCAGCTTGAAGCAAAAGAACTTTAAAAGCATTGCATTTGGGGGTGTGGGGGAGAGGAGGGATTCCCCCCAACTTTCCAACAGCTTTTATTTCTGAATATAGCACTTGAACTTTTCTCTCCTCCTGTTAAGTGTATGGAACCATTGTGTTTGCAGTTACTATATTTTAGGTTAAAACTTCACAAACATCAGCTAATCAACATTATTATGAGGTTGGAGAGATATTTAAAGGGGGAATTGGTGTAGGGTGTAGAGGTAGTGACAAGGTCTTTATATCTCCTCTGTTCTCTGATATTTTCATGGGAGGGGGTTGATACCCAGTGTTTTACCAGAACAGTTTTCTGGCAGGAGGAGTGCTTGAAGAGCAGAACACAGGGTATGACATCTAGACCTTTTCTCATCACTTTAGCAGAAGCATGCTAGAGGTGTACATAGTGATAGCAAGAGAGCAGCCTGTGATACCATTTGACTTTCTCTTCCTACACCAGCGCTCAGTAGCACGGGGCTGTTGCTACGTGCTTGTAACGTCACCCATCGCCAGAAGATGTCCCTTCACGCTCACCAATGCTCCGCGTTTACCGAGGAGATGCTCCTAGTGGGCTGCTGAGGGACGGAGCGCTGCTCTGACCTGGTGTCCAGAACACTGCTCTGTGAACTGGTGAGGTATACCACAGGTTCTCTTGAATCAAATGCCCCAGAGTTTAGGAAAATTGCCCCATCTGAATGGGCAAGGTGATGATGCAACTAGAATGTATCATGGGGTCCCGATTTCTTTCTCTATACAAATAACTCTGTGCATAATCCTGATTACATGATGTCTGTATGCATTTATTCTGTCTGTAAAGGGATGATTTGTTTGCTAATGACTAATGTGGGCTCAGATACCTTGAAGACACAGCCTTTAAAATATATATAGGCAGATTTGCTGTCTAAAGTCAAATCCAAACACTCTCAAAACGGGTTTCCTGAATTTGTTTGCTAATCCTAGCAGTTATTTTCAAGGTATCTTCATTTCATAGGTGTAGTTTGAGGAGTTGATTAGGGTTTTGTTAAAAAAAAATCTTAAAGAATAAAGCTGTTGTGTTTGAGGATGAAGGCAAAAAGAGGGAATGCTTTATGGCCAGCTCTAACTTCATAGCATCCTTGTTTATGGGAGAGATGAACAAAACCTGTTTCTGAAGGGGAGGGTAAAAACCTGCAAAAACTGCCTTGTGAGAGTTGCTAGTTTCAAAGATAGATGTTTCTGGGGCTTGTACTCAGCTAATGTCTGTGAATCAAATTACTAGTCTTCAGTGTTGTTGGTGTGTGGGAGGTGGCTTAGCTGGCTTGGATATTTTTGCAAGTTATCGTTTAGTAAGTACTGCTACTATACTGGTCTTGTACAACCAAGAGATGTGGCGCTGTGCTGGAGGGGCTCCTGAGCCTGGCTCCACTATCTGTGGTAGTGGGAAAAGCAGAGGGGGAGCCCCTGCTCCTCTTTGTATTTGTCATAATGCATCAACTCGTCTGTATTGCTGAAGGACCTCAAGGGCGGTAGATGCCTAGGACAACGTTTTGATTCACACTGCCTAATAAATGACACAAGACAAGTATGAAACTACTTTGTCAGACTAGATGACTGACAGAGCTGTGAGGAGCAGCCTCGTCGTTGTCTCGAAGGATGTGTGCGATAACACACCGAGCAGCTTCTGGTTCTTGTGTGTAGGGGATTGACAGCTGGACTTGTAGATTTAGTGGATTTGATTTCTTGTTTCTACTGGAGGTAAGTGTGGAGCAGAGTCAGGCTGTGACTGGTAAAACATTCTTCCTGTATGCGTGAGTGTACGCTATCTTCTTACACAGAAAAAGGATCTGAGAACTTCAGGGCTTAGATGCTGTTTGGACCTTGTTCTCATGAGCATTATTAGTCTCATTTATAAAAAATTAAAATGTCGTTGGAAAGAGAACTGGCATTATTTGTTCCAAATGCAGGTTGTTGATTTTTGGTGTCTTTAAAAATCCCTAACTTTTTAGGTGAGTAACAGTAAACCTCTCTGTGTTAATGGAGTTGTTTGGTTTTCTTGGACTCTTCTGTAGGTCGGGTAGAGGTAGGTTTAAGTTCAATCCCCAAAGGAACAAACACTATGACATACATTGTCCTGCATTGAATCTGCAGAGCCTATCTGTCCCATCCTGATTTCCAATCAAAGCTCTGCAGAGTCCCTTGGGTTCTAATTTTGCACTGGTTTGCTCATCCTCCAAGGACAACTGGTGTTAATAATCTTGGTCTATACTGCCTGCTTACACATGTTGGAGCCCATGGCATTTAGTGAGTTATGGAGAAGTTGATTCCTAATTAACTACAGATGGTTCCTAACTCTCAGAAACACCCATAAACAAATGCCTGTGATGGTGAGAAGCAATAAACTGCATCAGCACCCCTCTCCTGTGTGATGTTCTCTCCTCCTGTGCCTCCCCCGTTCTGCTATTCTCTTGGAGTTTCTTTTCAAAAGGCAATGACAGCCATTTCCCGTAATGTTCTACTCCATATAGGTATCTGTATGCCATTCTGTGCCTCCAGATTTATAAATAAATGCCTTGTTGTCAAGGTGACGGGCATTTTATGATAGTTGAATAAATAAATATGCTGGGAATTTAAATCTCTTGAAGCTTGCCAGTCATGGTTAGTTTTCCTGCTCTGTGTGTTGCTGCTAACACGGAGGACATCTGAAAACTGTTCTTACTGTTCTTCCACTCTCAAAAACAAGTCTTTGTACAAATCTCACCTCAAACAATCCCCAGCGTTGGCATCAGGTGGCAGAGTTGGAGGGGAGGCTTTGGAAGTGGAAGTGCAGAGGGTGCTGGCATGCCAGTAAGAAATCGATCTGGAAACGGGATCAGATGTTTTGGTATATGGGAATGGATTGTTCTTCATCATGTTGTCAGACATGAGGAGTCTGAACGTGCTTAAACACCTGCCTTGTGCATCATCATCCATTTCCCATTATTCTCATTGGATCTTATGGGCCAAATTACACTTGTGGCAGTTTATCAATTTCCATCTATATCCTTTCCCAGAGTGAAAATATCTCTGTGTTTTTATTACTGTAATTGGGTGTAAAACGCATATTTGAGGACAGACCCAGTTGAAGGACAAACAATTCCTCAGGATTTTTTCCTCTCTATTTGGTTCAAGTTTGTATACACCAAGGAACTGAGAGCGAGCCTCATCTTACTATTATGTTTTCCTTAATTTGCCTAGTTAGGAGTGTTAGATTTCTTCAGATGTGTGTTTATGCTCCCCAGTGTTTTTAGACTGCCCTCCATTACAAACAGTGAACTCATCCATATGATGCTGTCATTATCAGACTGGTAATGAATTCCTACCCAGATGGGCTCCACTTCCTCGCTTCAACCCAGGAGCCGATGGAAATTTCCCCCACGGTTGGTAGCATAATGTAAGGAAAGAAAAAATTAAAAACATATGATAAGTTTTTACCCTTGTAGATGACTTGTGACCACTTCTGTCACAAGAGCAATCTGGTCATCTATTCATGTTATATTAACAGTTGGTGTTTTGATATCCAGTTCATTATTTTTGTAGTTTAAATCTTGACTGCTGTTAGTGGCAGAAAATATATTAAGAAGTTATACCAAATAATGTTAAAAGTTTAAAAAAGTTAATTTTAACTACAGAATTAATATCTTGGGAGAAAAAACCACCTTAACACAGTGTGCAAGCTCAGTGGATGTTGGAGACACCCAGAACTTGCTTTGAACTTCTGTTTGGCTTTTATTTGACAAATCACCTGCTTACCGATTTTTTTCTTCTTTCTTTTCACACTGTCACATGCTCCTGAACCACAGCCTGAGAAATGTTTCCTACCCTGAAGGGGCTCCAGTCTAAATAGACACTACAAAATGAGTCACGTAGTGTCTTGCACAGGGTCCCATTACAGATCAGTGACAGAGCCAGAAATAGAATATTATTTTTTTTAATTTGGGCCCCATTCCTCAAGCATCTAAAACCTGCTCTTTCCTTTTCATCTCTGCTATTTTAATGCTGCCCTAAAGCATTACTGTGACGTGCCTTGTATGTTGCTTCTGCTTCTTGTCTCATCTTCTATTTAAATTGCATGTGCTTTGCAGTAGCAGTTTATCCTTTGCAGGGTTTTTTGTTGATTCTCTGTTGTGGTGGTTTTATTTCTTTAGCTGAGGCTGACACAGCTTCTGCCCAAGGAAAATCTTTGTGCAAGAGATGTGAACACAAGTGTATTTGGGATGCTCACAAATAATTTTGACAATCACCACTTACTAACACCCAAATTTACACGTGCACACAAAGTAAGAGTCGAGTCTCGTTGAGTTTCCCACTTTACCTCCCACTCAAATCAACAGTCTCAGCTATTCAGTGCCATGTGTTGCGCAGTTTAGCAGAGTACTTTAAAGGTCAGTGCTCTGCAGGGTTTGGTGACATTTGTGGATCTGTTGGGATGGAGAGGCAGGCAGCAGCTCTCGGGAGCAACAGGGGCTGGAAGCAGAGGGAAGGCAATTCTTCCCACAGCTCTGGTACAGGTCTGAGCTGCTCTGGCTCTGCAAAGATAAACAATTTTGTTTGCTTGAAAAGATTAAGCAGAAATCACACATTAGTGCAGAGCTCTCCAGCTTGACAGGAGAAGCTGAAGCATAATAAGATACTGTGTAAATGAGGCTTCCTTAATTTGGAATAATTACAGTCTCTGCTATTCCCTGTTAGGGCTGTCAGATCCCAGGCTTTGTTTTCCAGGAGCATTGCACCATATGAGTGACCTTTCTCTTGACATCTGGTTAAAGTGGTGTAGGAAGTTAATCCCTGAAAAATCCCCAAGTTAAGCTGCAATGCACCTGTCCTAGGCTGAAGTAAGGACATCCTCCTAAAGCTTTATGCCAGTTTAATTGGCATGGTTTGATATTGCACTTAGAATTGACACAAAATTGCATGTACGGTAAGCAAGATTTATCTTATTTGCTCTTTTTTTCCTTTTGTGTAAGTCAGAATGTGATCTGTTTGACTTTTAATATGAAAACATACTAAAATCATGGATAAGCTGTAAAGGATCGATCCTTTAATGGGGAGAGAAAAGGGCTGGTGGTCACAAATATGAGCTTTTTTGAATAGGGAGTTCAGAGAGGAGTTGGGTATGTTCTGAGCTCCATACCCAGAATAGGAACTTAAAATCAATATGAAAGTCAAAGAATACTGTGGAAGTTCCTGTGCTTACACCCATAGCAAAGGCCATTTTTTTCTGGATGTGATTCCATCTAGACACATCTCCCTTGTTTGCAGTTCCTTTATTTTCTTATTTGATTGAGAAAGGAAGTTTGTGTGCATTTCCAGGTTTTATCGAAGTTTTAATCTATTATTCATGAAATAATGTGAATGCATGTATTGAAGAAAATATTTTGGACTAAGAAAAAGTCATGTTTAAAGTCCAGAATTGTTTAGTCAGGCAATAGAAAAAAAACCCTACTCCACCAATTTGTAAGTGGTCAGTTGAGGAAATAACTGAAAAACAATATAACAGACTGAGGTAAAACATAAAATAGAGAGGAGTTAAAGATCATCTGGCAAATAATGTTTTGATATGATATTCATGAAATAATTGGTGGTGAAAAGCAAATTAATAAAATCAGAGCTCATTTGTTTGGGGTGGGCAGCAAATCGGGGCAGATACATTATTTGTTGTTAGTAATTTAACCAGCTCTAGCAAAGAATAATAACTATTGTTTGCTAATTTCAGTCATGCTAATGGAGTGGGATTTTGAATTAAATAAAACACTTAATTTGTAGAAGGAAGAGTGTGTGGTGTGTAATTAAATATCAGAGGACTGTTAAAAGTATTCTGGAAGAAATAAGCTAAAGACAGCTGCTATCTTCCTGTATTTACACAAAATTACAGAAGCAGCAAATATATAATTAGGGTGGATAACTGTATATCCATGCGCCATTGTGGCGTAAAATTACAGCGTCGCTGCTCTGGATGCAACGGGATTGATGCCAGTGAACAGGCTCTTGGTGTTGGAGTTTGTGAGGGGTGTGGGTATCTTTATACATATACAGTCTGCGTATGCATATGTACACATGCACGTGTGTGTATGTAGAGTGTGTACATGTTGCCGAATCACAGGGTGATTGAGGTTGGAAGGGACCCTTGGAAGTCGCCTTGTCTCCCCCTCCCCAGTTCAAGCAGGGCCACCCAGAGCCAGCAGCTCAGGACCATGTCTGGGTGGCTTTTGTGCTTGTCCATGTTTTTGAGGATGGAGACTCCCCAACATCTCTGGGCAACCCAAGCCAGGGCCTGTTCAACCTCACATTATAAAAGCTTTTCATTGTATGTGCAAGCTCTGGCACTCGCTCTTTCTCTCTCTTCCTTGTTGCTCCCTCAATGAAGAGTTTGGTGTGGTTACTGCAAAATAGTCTGTCAAGCAGTGAAGAACAAAGTCAGGTTTTGTTACATGCAGTAGGCTTGATCTTAATCTCACTTAGATTGCAAGGTGAGTAGTAATGTTATGTATTTTGGAACCATAATATATATTTCTTCTGTGGATGTAAAAGCATGGGAAAAGGTCTGTCTTCTGCCAGAAAACATCTGAATGATTCATGGTAAAGTACTGTTGCTTGATATCCTGGTGTATTTTCCCTTTCCTCAAGTTCACAGTCTCAAACCCAGAACTTCCTATATGCATTTATCAATGTAAAATTGCATACCAATCTCATATCTCTGCTGGAATGAAAAGAAACATCTTTCTTGCTGCCAGGATGAAGTTTCTTCATGATCTATTCAGCCACGCCACACTCAGTAAATGTTTTCTCCTTCCAAGCTGCTGACTGAAGATACTAGAAGGCTTTTCAGTTGAGTGTGAGGGGCTGGGAAGCCAGTGATGTAGGAGGTCCTTGAACGAGCTCTAGATGTATGCTGTTGGCTCAGCAGTCGGGCAGTGCAGGCTAATACATGCTAATGCTCGGCTGTTCCTGGGATCTTGGGCACCTGATTTGGAAGGAGTCGTGGTGGCTGCTATTGTATGGCGATGCTACATGCTGGTGGCTGTAGAACTGGACAGTTACAGGATGAGGCAGAGAGCATTCGACATTGGTTTGGAGCTAGGGAAGTGAGAGCTCAGTTTTTATCCATGCAGCTGCTCTTGTGTGTTCTTTCCTTTGTTGGCTTTGGTTTCCTGCTAAGATTCTTTTAGCTTGGACACAGCCCTGCACTAAAGGATCTGTATCACCATTTTGGAAAGCTCTGAGGCATAAGCTTTCTTCTATCTGCTGATGCTGTTTATATTGCCTCTGATTTTACTCAAAATCAATGCAAGTATTCATTTTTTGGTAGTTAATCAGACACTGTCTATTCACAGGTTAATCTTTCTCAGTTTAACCTTTAAAATAATAGATAAGCAGCCTTGATGTGAGAGGACAGGGAATTAAGAAAACCAGTAATGTTTTGTTGGCTTTTCCCCCATTGCTCACCAGGAAGCAAATACCAGCAGCCTGTGACAGATCTGCAAGTGGTTCAGGCATGATCTCTGTCGTTCTATCAAGACATGCACAGTATGCCAAGGGCAGAGACCGAATGTAACACTTCATTGCGGATTGCTGTTGTGCAATGTTCCAAAGAGATCTGCAGATATAGAGCTAATAAAAGAAGTTCTGTGAGCCTATGGCTTCAGAGGAGGTGGGCAAGAAAAAGAAATGGCAATTTGATGCATTTTTCTGTCCATTAGTTGAGGCAATGTACTGCATAAATAACCAGGTTTGGCCTTTTCTCTGCTATGAAGGAAGAAGAGGAAAAGACAAAGACAGTTTAAGCAAAGAGCAGGAGGTGGATGGCTTTCATTGCAAGGTGGGATGTGCAGAATGAACGCTGTTGAGCGTGATTTGTTTTCCCAGCTGACTGTAAACACACTGCGCTGTGGGCTGTAGTGTTGAGAAATCCAAGTGAGATGAGATCTGGTCAGGTTTGGTGAGGAACTCTTCCGTGTGTTTTACTGACCTGGGCAACTGATGAAAGGGTTTGTACGGCAGGAGGTGGCAGAGTGTTGGTAGCAATTCCACTATTGCTATTTTTTCCCCCGATTCCTCTCATTTCCCCAGATGGAGTCTTACTGGGGTCCCAGTGCCGAATGTAGCCATGTTAGGGTATATGTTTCTTACAAGAAGTGTTGCTGCTTTATACATTTCATTCCTTTCCCACCTCCAGCTATATTTCAGTTTACTGCTTCTCGAGGAGAATTTCCTCCTTGCTTGTACAACTTTTGTATGTTTTCTGTAAAGATGTAACCACAAAACAGAATAGACTTAGGAGAGGACAGAGGATGTGAGCTTAAAGAAATACAAAATAATATTTTCCCCTTGTGCTGGAGACCATCAGTTTGTGGTTTAAATCAGAGCTACTTCTGCTGGTGGTTGTACATGGAAGTGGAGGTAGACCATCTTGGCAGAACTCCTTCTAAAATAAATGGGCAAATACAGTTCCTCTGGCTTTGCTGAGCATATGTCAGCTGGAGCGATGGCCAGGATCTTCCAAAGCTTTCAGTTAAGTAATTCAGTAGCTTGTGTTACAGCATGGAATGTCTGCAGTGAGACTGGGTTCAAGGTTTGTCTAGCCAATAGTTTACTCAGTTCCAGGATTAATTGTTGAAAAAAAAAAAAAGCAGAGAAAAGCAAGAAGCAAAAGTAGAATTTACAAGAGCAGTTTATATAAAGTATTAAATTCAGTGCTAATGTCAGTAGGAATACAAAACAAGACGCAGCTGGACTAGAATACCTGAGCCCGCCTGTTATTTCCCTTAAAGTCTTCAGAATCACATTAATCCAGTTGCCAGTAATAGGCAGGGTTTTTCCAGTCGTTGTTCATTTTAAGTGGTTTTAACAGCTCTGGAAGTATTCATGAATTCAGGTTTCCTCACTCCCCTAATCATGTTGTCGGCTTAAAATTCACATTTAATTAACCTCTTCACCCAAGGCATAAATCAATACCAAAGCTTGGAATGCTAACCATACTGATAGTGATTTTCATTTGGGCTAGCCTGCTGAAAATTAGGAATTAAGATGCCTGCAGGAAAGGAGCAAACTGGTTGTGTGGGGTGAAGCATAAACTTGTAAACTGTAATAATGAACGTCCTTGGATGGGATGGGAAATCCATTCCTTAAGGTTCCAGGGAAGAAAGTGAGAACTACATGAGTGTGATTCAGGACCAAATTCACCTGGGTGACTGGACTCCTACTCAAGTACCAAAGGCAGAGTGTGTTCGTGAAGGTCCTGGGGGTCCCAGGAAGATGCTTGAAGTAGCAGTGGCAGAAAGAGGTTAAGTTGTGTGAATTTGCATGTGTGCAGATTTTGATGGTGGAAATCTTTAGTGTTATTTCTGCCTCTGTATTTTTAGAAAAGCATGTTTAATATGGCAGCTTCTGTATGTATAGCCTTTGCCTTCTGGCAGTGTGGCTTGGTGGTGAAGATGGAGGCAAAAAAGGCATGGAGTGCCTGAGCCTTGTGCCTATCTCAGGTAACCAGGTCCCCTGCTGCCTTTCAGAGAGGGCCCACATGTTCCCCAGTCGTCTTTTCCTCAGTGACATACCTGTAGAAGGTTTCTCATTGCCCTTGATGTCCTTGAGCAGATGTAATTCAATGAGGGCTTTAGCTGCTTGGCCAGTCTCTCTGTGTTCCTCCCCGGGTGCCTGCCCTCGCTCCCAGCCTTTTCATGTTTGAGTTGGTCCAGGAGCTTCTCCTTCATGTGTGGGGAGCCACAGTGTTTGCACTCAGTGACCATTACACAAACACTCTGGCATCCAATGTGAAAGGGGCTGTTACAGAGACAAACCACAGTATTATTTTGGGATTTTTTATTTTCTTAGTGTGCACTACAGGCACTTAATTCCTGTTCAGATGTAAGGACAGGAAGAACACAAGAAGTGGGGTCCAATATTTTGATGCATCAAGAATAATTTCTACATAGTTCTGAAATGGCTTCTTTTTTTTTCTCCCTAAATAAGAATTTGGTGCCAAATAAAGAGATTTCTTTTCACAAGTATTTTGCTAGAGACAAAATCTTAATGCTGTGAGTCCTTTGCTGTTGCTGAAGTCTGAGTACCCCTTGAAATAATAATGAATTATAATTGAATAAATAATTAATAATCATCTGAGACTTAATGAGATGATGAGAATGGGTTGTTTAGAGAGATGTGATAGGTTTCATGACTTCCTGCTGTAGTTTGTATTCTTTTGGCATGAAGAATTCAAGTCTTTGTGTACTAGGAACATCAGAGCTGCTTTCTGTGCTGGTGACTCAACTGTGTTTTGCAGACACGGAAGGCATAGAATATTCTCATAACTATATTTCTGTAGAGCAGTCTTGCTTTTAAATGGTAAAATCCTCTATATTTAGGGGCTATTTCTGCAAATACCTAAAGCTGACCATAGAGTTATCAAGGTATCTTGTATACAGATGTTATTTCAGGTGCCCCTTTGTATTTTGCAGTAAATGCGAGTCTGCATACTTGAACCTGTAAACTACTTGAATTACACACCTCATTTCACTGAAGTCTAGTGGTTGGTATATCTTCAACAGAACCATTAAATGAAGTCTTAGCTCAGCAAAGTATTTAACCATGTGGTTAAAGCTCAGTACACTCTTAAGTCTCTTGATACTTGGGGACCTTCAGACAAAGTTACGTCTCCAATTATATGATGCATGTTAATTCCTCAGTTAAAATGGAATAGCTCAGTTGTAATAAAATGCAGGATGGGGCCAAAAGAAGCCCATCTCTACATAGCTTTATCCAGTTGGCGTTTTTGTGAAATGAGTGTTCTGGTACAAAATCTTGGGCAGAATACAGACCGGTTGTGTTATCTCAGCTTATTTCTGATGTTCAGATGAATGTAGGGCTTGTAATACAGAGTTAGTCCCTGTAACTGAGTAAATAAGGAGTGCAGAAGGAAACTCAGCCTGCTTTAAAGGGTAAGCTAAGCATGTTTTATCAGGAATCTGTGGCAGATATGACCTCCCACAATGCCTTTTGTTCAGAGACCCTGTTCAGACTACTTGTCCTGCCCTAGCTGGCCAATGGCAATAATTAATCTTGTGCTCTATTGTTTCTCTTCACATGCAGGTGGCTTCCTCAGTGATTTCCCTTCTGTTTTCTTTAGATTGAAAAATAGGCAAACAGTGTTCCACAGCTTTCTGGCTGGAAATTCTGAGTATTTCTTAACAGGTTGGAGAGTGGGATTTTCTGTATTTAAAGTGGCTGGTGTTCTTATGCCTAAGCCAAAATCTCCATAATTTTCACTTCAAACCCTGCTAGAATCAATACAGCATTACTGTTTCATTCATCCTGCGAAGAAGTAAATAGGGCTTTGGGGAAGTGTCCTGCCTTTATCCTTTACAGAGCATCCCTCTTCCAGTCCCTGTAAGGTTGGTTGTAGGCTCTGTGGTGCCATCCCAGTGCAAAGCAACACAGTGCTTCAGAGCTCAAGGAGCAGCAGTTAGAATCTAGTTTCCCTGACCTGAGAAGTTACTCTATTCTGTAATAGTCTATTTTTAAAAGCATTTCTTGCTGAAACAAATTTACTGTGTATGCTGCTCAGGTATCACCTGTTTATTGCTTTTATAGGCAGGGTTACTTTGCTGGGCATGTTGAGGGTTTTGTTGTTTTTCTTTTGTGTTGTTTCTGGAGTCACCCTAAAATTCTCTTGTTTCTTTATACATGTAAGGGGTGGGGTTTCAACTATTTTTGAGGATGAAAAATCCTGAAACAATCATAGGTCTTAAAATAAATTGGAAAAAAAAGAGCAGTATCTCTGATCAGTTGACCAGTGTTTTTATGTATTTCATACATAAGCTATTCCCCTGCTTCCAGATCAAAAAAAGAAAGGAAAATCAATTAAGACCCGTTAAGGTAAAACCCTCTCAAAGTGGGATTTATTAGGAGGAGGTCTGTGTGTACATGTAAATAGAGCTTTATTTTCCAGGGTTTAGTAGTCAAAACCAAACAAAAAGCTCCCCCAAAACCAAGCCCAGTTTGCACCTGGTTGGGGTCAGTAAGGTAGCAGTAAAGAAATCCCTCTCATTCCTGTATTCTGCATGCGAAATACATTTTGGGTTTTATCAGAGCTTCCCTTATGTGCTTGCAGCTGCGGAGCTGCACAATGCATTCACATATGATAGCCATCACTTCAGGCTCTATTTCACCTTGTCACATCCCATTTATAAACTGGGCTTTTTAATAGGATGACAGTCAGTCACTGAAGAGGGAAGGCCTTAGAAAATAAATAAAGATTGAGGAAGTTAGAGATCATTAAAGCTGACACCACCTCACATGTTCATTCATTATGAATCTACTTGAAAGAGCTTTGTTAGACCATTGGCAAGTGCATGTGATATAATTTCTGAAAGTGTTTGACTCAACTCTTGGAAGACCTGAAATAGGGGAACCCAGAAGTGAATTTCAACTCGAGGGTATTTAAATTCAGGTCCACACTCCAGCCCAGAATTTAAGTTTCCTTAAGGCTGAAATTCATGCTGAGTGGTCTTTCTCTGCAAGCTGATCTCCAAGGTGCTTTGCTCTTGTAAAGACCATCTCTTTCTGCATGAAAGAAGAATTCCTTTTCGGTGGGTCATGTCACAGCTGTTCTGTGACTTCCCCATAAAATCCCAGCCAGTCCCCAGTATGTGTTATGGAGCAACTGTTCGGAAATGAATGTCTTGGCAGCCACACGTGGCAAAAGCCTGGAGAAGGAGATTACTGTATTTATTCTGTTTTGTATCATATTTTTCCCAGGGGAATCTGCTGGTGGGTAGGTAACGGTGTGTCACTGATATCTGGGAGAAATAGGTCTATGTTTACTCTGTACCTCCTTTCCTTATTTTTTTTAAATTTGGTGAAGTAATCTTGGTTGCTTTCTGCCTCTCAAGTCCCATGTACTGTGCAGGCTTCAATTTTAATAGCTTGTGAAAGCTCTAGCAAACCTCGGGCTTCTGTTGACAGGTTTTTTCCATAGTGGTACATGTCCGGAGGAGCATTAGCAGCAAGACCAACATCTCCTACATAGATTAAAACCTCTGTAGGAAGAGGCTTACGAAACCAGACCGGGCTGGTCTTGAACTGAACTTTGGTTTTAACAATATATATTCTGTTCCTGGAGTCCATTCAAGCTATAGTCAAGATTTGATATTCTGTTTTAGCCACTTAGTTGTGAATAAGTGAATGTTGCTAGTGAGGGGAGGAAATGCTCTTGCCTGAAACACCTCCATACCGTGAGGAAACTGTTAATTTGTTTGGCTGCTGTTCTTCAATGATTAAAAGAAGGATACTAGTGTGTATCCATACTTCCACCCACGTGTTGCCCCACACGTTCTGCTGCTTTTGCTTCTGAAGGAATCAACACTTACAGCGTTATCTTTTCTCTGCCTTTTTTTCCCCTAGGTTCCTGCAGGATTTTTGCAGACCAGTTTCAGCCTCAAATGAACCATCTTCAACTTCTGTTGCTCCTGGAAGGATTAGACCAGTCACCCTGCAGACTGCACACCAGAAAACGTGAGTGAATGGCACAAAACCACATCTGTGATCGGGGCTGCGCTCATTCTGATCAGTGTCGTGCCACCAGATGCACGGCATGACAAACAGTGGTGCTTTGCTGACCCTCTGTGTAATGGTAATTATAAATAATAGCTTTGTAATTACTTTCTCAAAAGAAAAGCACAAGCTGAAAAACAACCAGGTGAAAACCACAGGTGATGTGTGGGACAGATACTTCTATAGAATGGGGCATGGTGTTCCTGCATGGTGTGGCTTGCACATGTGCCAGCAGAGTGAGGGAAGCAGGCCAAATGTGCACCCAGCCATACGTCTTCTGTGCCTCCTCATACGCAAATGAGCCTAGCATCTGTACAGCCAGCTGAGGAAGAGCAAATTAAGTGGGACTTCAAGTGTGGAATTTTTTCATGTGCTTGTAATCAAAAAAACATCTGAACACAACAGCTTCAGTTTTCAACAGGGGGGTCCTAGAACCAAACACTTAAAGATATCATTGCAACTGATTTTTACTCCCAGGATAAACATCTCTTCAAAGCAGGGTATTTAAATTCCCTCTTTTATTAATGGCAGAAGAGAAGCAACTTGAAGAAGTGTTGAGATGATCCCTACTTAGGTCTCTGCAAACTGCTAAGGGTGTAAATTTGGTGAAAATGTGATCATCAGAGTTGGGGAATCATTTGCGTGCAGAGTTGTGTAAGTTCAGTTAATGACCATAGAGAAATTATTACTGTGGCTTATGTTAGCCAGCTGACTTTACACCCAAGCTGTCTATAAGCACTCAGATCTTTGTCTGGTGACTGTCTTGACTGATAATGAACAGTTGAGGGTGATAAGCTTTAGCAGTTTTAGCTGGAGTACTTTGAGGTGTTACCTGCTTATACAGTAAGGTGTGATTAAAGTCAGTTAATTAACCTGACAAAAGATTTCATTGACACTTTACCTTAAGCTTATTTTTATTTTAACTTAAGAGGAACCCAATTAAGTTATCAGTTTAAACCAAATGTGTCTGCATCAGAGTTTGCCTCAGTTTAGCTAAAACACTTGAGAGAAAATGGCAGAAAGCTCTGTGTAGAAAAGATATATTTTTTTTTTTTAATAATCTTGGCTGTGATACAGCTATCCTTATAACGTAACTTCTCCTATACTCCCTAAACTAATTGAAACATGAAGGCAGGACACTGAGCCAACACCCAGGAGCTAATACATTTCCTTATCCGTACTCCTTTGAGCCAATTTTGACTGTCCTTGTCCATGCAAGGGCAGCTAGAAGAATCCCTGAAGCTTGTTCCTGATGCCAGCCTGTAACAGAAGCTAGGGAAGGGCAGGCTTTCCGTGCTGCAGCTGCTGTCTGACCCTGTGTTGCATAGTAAGTGACCTCCATGCTGTGTGCAGTCTCGGGGGGCTTTGGGCAGGGACCTGCAGTCACTGCCATATGGTTGGGTTTGCTGGCGTAGGGCACAACATCCGGGCCACCGTGATGCCTGCAAACCACTTCTGCCATGCACATGGCAGTGGCTCTTGGGTTCCTCCTTGTGCAGTCTTGGTGATCTCCCCTTTGAGTGTGGGGAGCCTTTACAACCACAAACTTACTGTCATACTGCTGCTTGCAGATCGTTCCCTTCCATGCTTCCTGCTGCTGTCTCAGGGGTAGTGGTATTTCATTTCAAAGAGAGAAACTCATCCTCATGCAGTACCAGCAGGATCTGGGCAGATTGTGTAGCACCTTTCAGCTGAGGACTTTGGGAAACATTTAACGTGTTAAGCTCATGTTATAAATTCTAGGGAGTCATCAAGTTCCTAATCCTCCCATATGAAAAGGGTAATTCAGGTGAACAGAGCTGTTTGTCTAGAGTCAAACAGTGACTGGTGGATCTACAGAGCTCAAGGGTCTTGATTATCCATTGCATGTGATATTTACTTTTCTTGCCATGTCACAAAATCCCTTTAGAGCCCTGGATCCTCTCTGGATCTGAGGAGCCCTGACATTGTCCTATCCCAAATAAACAGTGGAATTAATGAAGTCTGGTTTCTGTGCTCTTATGGTTGTATTGGTGCATCCTGTACCAGTACAGCATCACTTCCTCTAGCACATGGGATGTGCTATGGGCCTGAGCTGGTGTTTTCCTCTGGGTTTGAGTCAGTAATTAAAATACCGGTCAGTTCTTCACCTGGAACCTTTAGGGTGGTTATGAAGCAGAAAAAGAGAAGGAAAGAATGAAAAAAAAACCCCGAAGCAGAGGGTTTGATTGGTAGTTCTTGTAGCTGTGTAATGGTTTCTACAAAGAGGTGGTGCAGTGTCTGAACCAGGGTGCACAGTGTAGTGAATTAATCTGGATTTATTTTCATACACTCTCAAAAATGTATTGGTGTGTTTGTGTGTTACAAAGCAAAGCAAATGAAAAATACTCCTCTATTTAACCATTCTTGCAATTGCATTTTGACTCCAATAACATTATCAGAACATCTTCCAAGCTCGAATTAATGCAAACCTAATTCTCCCTTAATACCGGTACCAGGAGGATTTTAACTTAAGAACATGCAGATTTATTCTGGGGCTCCGAGGTGATTTTCAAATGCCTCTTCTACAGTTTTAATACTGTGTGTATGTAGCTTATGGGATGGAACTGTACTGATGTCTGCATCAGTTCGAGGACCTGTTTTTACTGCTGTTAGTTACACAGCAGCTCCTTGCAGAATGGACTTGACCTATGGAGACAATTTTCATAATCACAGAATCACAAGGTTGGAAGAGACCAAATAAAGACACACTCTGAGAATTAACAGATGTTCCCAGACTTCTAGTCTTAAATATTGCTGTTATTTTGCATAAATATATAGAATTATTGGCATTTCTATTTAACTACAGTCTTCTCTCAGAAAGGGGCAGTACTAACTTTTGATGTACTTTTGTAGAATGCAGTTGATAGACATGTTTCCTTTTCTTTTTTATTTTTGCTGGACTTTTTTTTTATGAGGTATTTTAATATACTGTTACTGAGAATATAAAATTACCATGTGCATTGCAGGCAGCATAGCATATTTCAGTCATGCCTGAATTTTCATTAACATCACAGAAGTTTGGGGGTTTTTTTATGGGTGCCCATGAAATGAAAACAGGTATAAAATTTGTGTCTGGCTTAAAATTTTATAAGGGAAGTTACACTGAACATTAGGTAGGTCGTTTTCTTATACCATAAAGCATAGTGACAGGAGAGGAAGAAAAAGATTTGAACTGCCTATGCAAAACTGAGATGTATATCAAGTAAGAGGCTTATCTTTTTTTGAGGTATGCCAGCTGAGAGAGGCTGCAAAGACACAGATCAGTTCTCAGACTCCATGTCTTTGGAGTCTAAGGTCATCCAGAATTGTATCAAGTCCCACACTTACAGCCTAAGTAGATGTGCCCAAACAAAGGGACGGTGCCTGCTCAGTTTACAGCTTGGCTGCAGAAGGCAGGGGCATGCAGCTGGGTTTAGCAGGAGATGGGAAGGACTGTCCTGGGGCTCCATGATTTCCAACATCCTGACTATTCTGTGGAAGAGGGACTTGAGGAATTGAGCAAGATTGAGGTGCAGGATCACACCATGTTGGTTACATACAGGTGTCTGTATCGGAGCCCTCCTTAGTATCACCTAAATGCAATAAACACAGGGATTTCCTTATTCCCTGCAGCCAACTTCGTTTTCTGGTTATCCTGGCTCAACGAAATGCAAATTTGTCACTTGCATCTACCTGTGCATGAGGCTACAGTAACAGACAGTGCATGGAACACATCAAAACTAGAAATACACAATTATTCTTTGTGATACTCTTGATTTATATGGAGGTTTGAAGATAAGTAGATCAGTTCTAGCTGGTGTATTTGTCACCAGTCTTGAAGGGAGATAGAGTAGTTCTCCTTTAAGATGCTCATTTGTCACCAGTAGTTTAGTTTAAGGGGAATCTAGATCGCTTCAACAAGAAAATTATAGGTCTGTGACTTTAATGTTGTACTTGACCTTAATGTTTAAGATTCAGTGGAAAAAAAATCAGAGGGATTTGCATGTAAAACCAGAGCCAGACAGGAATCTGGAGTAGAATGTCGTTTGAGAGTCCTTGGTTATCAAGCTAAAGTGTGGCTTTGCAGAAGCTTCAAACAAGCCATCTGCTCAGTGTGAATTGAGGAGGTCTTCAAAAGAAGACCCTGGAACATCAAAAGTACTGAAAAGAGAATTGCCACGGGGTGAAACTTCCTGGTAGTTAGCAAGCATGCATTAGAACTCTAGAAATGAGGCAGAAAAGATCAAGCTGAAATCTAAAGCTGGTAAAAGCAAATTTATCTCATCAAAACCCTTCATTTGCTGCCTTCAGAAGCTCCACAAAAGCCTTGTGTAGGATTAAGGAAAGGGCATCAAGATGAACAGAGTACAGCCATAGCAGCAAGGGGGTTTGCAGATGGCATCTCTCCCTCTCGTGAAAAGATTTTTATACCTTAAAATGATGTTCAGACAGCTTAATATAAGATTAAATATGGAGGGAAACCAGTATAGCAAGTCAAGCTGAATGCAGAAAAGCAGATCTTTTTAGACTGGATGGATTTTACAAGTAATAAGCTCTGCTTTAGCAAAGCATCCTTGTGCTGACGTCACTACCTGGTGACATTTGCTGTTTTCTCTTCTTTTACTCTGAGGTACCCACCTAAACAAATGCTGATAGCCTCTAAAGAGCAAAACTGTGGCGAGACAGTTGGGAGATGTTCAAGAACCTGATTCAAGTCCCTTCTCAATGTGCTTTCCTGTAAAAACACACTGAGTGAGGCCTTATTTTGCTGAACAGCCAGGACACCAGGCTGAGCTCTCCTGTGCTCAGAAGAGTTTTCAGTACTTCGTGCAACCCAGGCATATGTTTGTGCCAAGATGGGTAGCAGCCATTTCAAAGTGGGGGACCCTCACGGCCTTGCTGGTGTAATTGGGCATGCTGGTAGAGATTTTTGGCAAAAGATATTAACTCAAGCTCTTTTGCTACATGTGTAATGGGCAGGAGTTTCAAAGTACACAAGAAGGTGCAAAGCAGGCAGCAGGTTATAAAAATAAAATCCTCAGAACAAATGTCTAGATGGTATCTTGCAGACCTTCAGCATTCTGTACCCAGCTGTCAGAAAAATATTTACAGCACCAAAGACAGACCTGTGTTTGCTCCCCTTTGGTCCCCACAAAGAACAGTGAATTTCCTTTTCCCCCCTCTTATTTTAGTTGTGGGATTCTTAAATACAGCTTGCAACCAAATGTTATTTATGCTGCTTTTCTTAGCTGTATCCAGTAACTGCTAATTAAGTCTTTTGTAGCATGACTCTGAACTAATTAGGGTTAATTGAGCCTGCTTGTGAATTAGCTACTCCAGTACTTATCCTGATAACCGGGAGTTTTGAGTGCATTGAATATTTTTGTGATTAGCCTAAATTCATGTTCTTTCCTGTTTTTCCTGGCTCTCCTGGCCTTTTGTGATTACTCTGATAGTAAAGAGGGGTGTCCCTGTCTTGCTGTCTTGTTCTTAAACTACTGGTCACTGTAGCAGGCTTTTTGTTGCACTGGTTGCAATAATGACTGCACAAAGTGGTAAATTAAGAGTTTCATAGTTGTTTGGTTCCATGTTGGAAGTAGCCAAGGTGCCAATCTGCTATGGTTTGAAGATGAACGGAATGGTTACTTATTTATTGAAATAGCATTGCGTTAGTGCCACAAATTGCTGTTGATAAACTGCTGCCATGGAAGAGAAAATGTTTGCCCTGGAATTGGTGATGATTCACTTGCTGCAGTGTAGTGATTTGTTTGGGTTTTTTTTTTTTTTGACCCCTCCCTTTGGAGATCTTTCCATCCAAGGTCTCGATCCAGTCTGTCCATCCTTCACTCTGCTGAGGTTATTGCCAAATCAGACAGAAGAAAGCAGTCCAAGTGACAGCTCCTCTGCCTTCAGTATGATTGACCTGTGAGATCCTGATCAGGCTCTCAAAGGTGCTTCCATTCAGTAAGGTGAGGCTGGCACTGGTGCTCCTGTGTCTGCAGAGATGGCCTAGCAGCGTACCAGCCACAGACCATCACCGTGGTGCTATGTAAGGTGCAATATGCACGTTGTGCAGCTCAGAACGGAGCCTCACATCAGCTGCACCCCGTGGCAAAGCCCGTGTTCCCCTGAGCACACAATGTTTGAGTCTGTTACAGCTTTAATACAGACATGGCAATAGAGGAAACAAACGCTTGGGTTCAAATGTTTCTCGTGCTGTCAGGGTTTTGAAGGTTTCCATCCCTCCTGTCAGCACCACAGGAGGGTTCAACTGCGTTGCTGCGACCTCAGCAGTTACAAATACTTTAGATTTCAAACTTCCCATCTCAGAGTTACCACTGTTAGAACATACTGTAGTAGCCCATTAAGCAGCATGCTGCACATGAATATTCATTCTTTTGCCTTTGTTATTTACATAAATAGAGTGCAAGGCGAGTCTTTACTCTTGCTTTAGCTTTTCCCATACAGTGTAGGTGCAGCTGCACACAGCTCCGTGAATTAGAGCAATACCTTTTATTTCTCTCTGCCTCTTCTCTCTGTTGGAACTGAAAATATTTTTCTTTTCTTTTTGACTGTTACATGTGGAACTGCGTAGTTAGCTGGAAGGATTGCATGTGTGCAGTTCTGAAACTGCCTCAGAGCATCATTCGTTTACTTTTTGTATATAGCAGGGCAAAAATACTGCTTTTAAAGTTGTTGTACTGATAGGTAAATAACATAAAGGTGAGTTAGCCATGTGTGGCCAATTATATGTACATCTATAGATAGGAGCAATGTAAATATTGCATCTTGATCCACAGACAAAGTCATTTAGGCAGTCAGCTCGTTCTTTCATATATACATGCACTTGCCTAGCTGCTTATGGTTGCACTGAATTCCAAGAGGCTGGAAGAAGGGGAAGAGATCTGGGAAACATGAGCTGTAAGGAAAAGCCTGAATTCCTTTGCCCTAGCTTGGTCTGCCACCTTGAAGGGTGCTGGGACAGGGCAGCACAGGGTGTGTTGAACTGTCAAATACATGAAAGGCTCCTTCAGAAAGAACCTCATAATTCATTCTTTTTGGTAACCAGCACAAGAAGTCGCAGATTTAAATTTCATCAAACAGAAATTTGGTTTAGAAATGAGGATTAAACTTCTGCCTGTGAAGGGATGTTTCCTGGAGGAGCTGGGGCATGTCCAGCGGTGGACAGCTTTGATAACTGCATGAGCACACACAGGTAGAGCTGATCAAGCCTCAAGTTAGGTGCTTCAGATGCTTGTGAAAATGACTTTTTGAAGTTCCTTTCAGATGTTTGCTTCCCTCATTCTGTGGCAAGTTACTAGATCAGATAACAGGTCTTCTCCAGCCAGTATTTTGACTTTTGCAACTGCAAAAAGTTGATGGGGATGGAAAGGGTGACAGGAAATGGGGTATTTAATGATCCTCTGCTACATTTTCTTGGCTGCCAGCGATGGTTGCAGATGGAGAACCTGCAGCATACAGGATGTGCATGAAGCCAAGAGGCTTGACTGCCAGTCTGTAGTAGTAGTCAGAGCTCCCTAGCACTTAGAGATGTTCCATCGACCTTTGGAACCCTGTAACCATCTGAATTGAGTCACCCCTATTTCTGATGCCACTTACGGGCCCTTAGTGCTGCCAAGTTGCAGCTTGTTACCCTGAGCCTGACATCACTGTGCTCTGTATGAAACAGGAAGCAAAGATGCTTTCTGCGGGAAGCAGCATAATTATCACTTTGGCTGCATTGAGTGTTTAATGAAAAAAGTCACGTAATTACTTTCATTGCCATTCTGGACACACTTTGTAAACTCTTCCATTTACAGCGTGTGTGTCCTTACAAGGAAAATGAAGCCACAGAACTAAATGTAGTGCAGGTGGGTTTGCCTACTCATCCTAGGGTTGCTGCATTGAAGGCAATTTGTTCATTAAGTACTAGGGAAACTATACTGAAGAAACACATTTTCTTAAAACAAATCATTCTCTGTAACCCTACAAGATTTTTACTGGTTTAATTATTGCTAGGAAGTAAGTAGCTAGTAAATCCAACCACAGAAGTGGTTGATACTCAAAGTATCTGACCTTGTATGAAACGAAGCAGGTATTTCCACAAGGCATGTCTCTTCCAGAAAGTCACAGTTGCATGGTTACCCCACTGTGTAAGGTCTCTTAAGCCTTTCCTGCAGCAACAGGGAGAGGAATTGTGTGTTTTTAGGGGAGGATGAAGTGGAGTTTGCTGGGATTGAAAAGCTTTTATTCTTGGGAAGGAGAAAGGTAAAAGTTTCAAAATACTTCATTCTCTATTGTAGTGGTAAAAAACCAAAATCACTGCTTGCTGGTGGCTAACTAGTTTAATGTAGGCAAAACCCAAAGCAAAAGATCTTGGATTGTGCTTGCTTGTCTCTCTGAAAGAGAACACATTTTCTCTAGGAAGGCATTGTATGTTGGTCAGCTGCAGACTACATCTATTTGTCTGGGCCAGGCTGAGTCTGTCGTGCTTTGCTCCACGCAGGGAGCCAAGGAAGAAGAGAGACATGAGTTACATGTGCAAACACATTCCCAAGGTGTGGTTCCCTGTGTCCGTTGGTCACGAGACTGACAGCCCTTCGGAGCTGTTACTGCTAATGCCTTGCTTGGGGTCTTGAAGCCAAAATGAACTAAGTTTATTAAGGAGCAGCCAAGCTGCTGGTGTTAGTGTGTAGCCAATCAATACAGCAGAAGCCTTTGTAACACAGGCTTTAGTCCTCACAGCGTGGCCAGTTGTTTATTTTCTTCTGCTTTAGCTGATGTTAAAGGTCAAGAGCTATATTTATCAGAACCAAATACGTGTTAGAATAGATGCTATCTCTTCTCCAGCAACGCTGCTTTCAAATGGGGACAACATTTAGAGGTTTAGGTTTTCTCAAATACTAGCAAGAAAAGATGTAGAAAAGTTAAGAAATACTTTCCACTTATTTCCCCCAGTGCCTCAGTGTTTTACAGCCCCTCGTTAAGTCAAAATATGAGAATAGCAATTCCTTCACAAAGGGTCCTGGAGCACTCAGAATCAGAACTTTTAAATAACAGGCTGAAAGTTTGCAGCAGTGGAAAGCAGACTCCCCTCTCTGGTTACCCTTAACAGTCTTTAATATAGTTAGTGATCTGAAGTCTGCCAGGTAAATCATCTGTGCCTTATGTTTTCTGGCAGATGAGTATTAAGAGCTGTGTAAGTGGTAAGTTCTGATTGTGTTTTGTACCACCAGCTGGTTAGCAAAAGCTCATGCAGACGACTGGGCTGAAATACACTGTTAATTCAATTTATTTTCATTTCTTTCCCTCATCCAACTGTTCCTGATCCACTTTGTTCTGCCTTGCCTATTCTGATAATAAACTTTCTTGAGCTGGACTTCTCTCCAGTTACACTTAGGTGGTTTGCAGCTTTTACCTTTTAAAAAAGGAAAACGGGTGCCTAGGGACTGTTAGAGTAATGAAGAACACAGAAGTGTCCTCTGCAGAGAATAGGAGCTGTGAGCAACTCTGCAACAACCAGGAACCCCATCAGCAAGCTGATTTCTGCAGAGGCAAAAGGGTATATGCAGGAGTTATACTGTGTATACACTGTGTTCCCCCAACGCATCTGTAACCTTCGTAAAAAGAATTTAAGCACTGAAGGTAGAGATTAACTTCTTAGGTTTTCTCCTGAAATACATTCCCCATCCTACCCCAGCGGGAGTAGAAGAAAATCATTATCAGTTATTGCAGAGCGATTTAAATTAAGATTTTTTTTTATTATTATTATTTTATAAAACTGAACTTCTAAAACAAAATCCCAGAGAAGTGGAATTAATTGCTGGATCTGCACTGAATCACCAAGAGACTTGGCTTTATTTCTGTGTCGCAGCAGAAAGTGCTTCATCAGTCGGAATTCACGTGGAGGAAAACTAAGCATGTCCCACTTATTGAACACAAGTATGTCTGGGATGTTTAATTATTTTTTTGATTAATTCATTTAACATTAAAGAAGTCAAGGACTGCAGCATATTCAGCACTACACAGTTTGTGACCTGTATATACCTCCAGCTCTTCTTAGTTAAAGGCACCTTGTGGTTTCTACCTGCAGCTGTTGTAAATGAATTACTACTTCTTTTCTAAGCCACCTTCATTACCCTGAGGAAATGCACAAAACCACACTGGAGCTAAGATGATTTGCAGCATCTGTGGTTAAGATTTAATATAATGTACTCCATGTTTTCAAGGATAAAACATGGAGGGGGGTGGCAGTTAAAACAAGTGTAAGGCATTAGATTAATGACTTGGAAACCTTTCAGTGAAGCAGTCTGCTTACTTAGGGGAGAAATAACAGGACAAGATTATTTTTTGTTGTTGTGTGTATTTAATATGAATTTGATACAGATTAAAAAGTAGAAGTTGATCTATAGTAGACACTGAGGTTCACAGGTTCACTAACAAGAAGTGGTTATGAGGTTTCTTGGTAGCACCTGCTCTGGGATGTGGATATACCTCCAGCTGTGGCAGTGACACAGAGACTTCACACGTGCCCAACCCCACTATCACCTTTTACTGCAGTGTTTTTTTTCCTTGTATGAAGTGCTGCATCTCATTTTTAAGTGTACAAGGGATTAAATGACTGAAGTTCAAGATGTCAGAAGCATTAATAAATGATCAGGTTTTATTAGTGAATAGATAGTATGCTTCAACAGTCCTGAAGTGGTCATCAGTTTTATATGGGAGTAGTGGAAAACTTGTCATCAGACTTTGTTCTGGAAACCCAGATCTTCTGTCAATCAGTCGACATTGCTGCTTTGGTGGAGAAGACTTCAGAATTTTTGGTCTCAGGAAGCTTAATAAGCATTTCTTTGGATTCTGTTAATTAGATGAGATTAGAAACTGCCAGGGAACAACAGCTTCAGTTGGTCTGTTTTGAAAAGGTGTTAGGAATCACCAGTCCTGAACAAACATCTGTTTGTCAGTGAATGGAATGCAAGGTTTCCTACTTGCTTAACTCTGAAATACCCAGTGATAATTTTGTTAATGTTTGCTCGTGTAGAAGCCTTTCAAGGATTCTTGTTGCTTGCATGTGGCTTCACTAGTTCAGCTTGCAGCTTTCAAAAACTCACTGCCTTGGGTCTTCTCACAGTGGCTCAAATTCACCCTGAGAGAGAACCACCGTGGGCTACCTGGATGGTAGCTGTCCCTGAGCTTTTCCTTCTCTACACCGCCTAAATGCTGGCAAATGAGCCCAATCACACACAGCTCTCTGCTGATTTTTCAGTGGTTTCTTTTTTGGGTAGGAGAAAAAAGTTTAGAATATAAAATACTCAGTTCCACTGCTGAATTACCCATTATCCCAGTGATTGGAGTGAAACATAATCTGCTTCTCTAATTTGGACTGACTTAATCATTAAGATCCTGTTTCTTGTAATTAGCCTCCCTCCTTTGCTTCCTCTGGATTGGAATCATTGTCTCAACACTGGTTTGCATGTATATTCTGGTGTACATTGTGATCTGGGAGCTGTAGGGAGCCCTCAGGTTTTACCTACCAAATTTCTTCCTGGAAAGCAAGGTACAACTTCAGTCTGGAGGTTTTTTTTCCAGTGCCACAGGAAGAGGATAATAGGCAACTGACTTCATTAATGTTTAAGTCCTTGTAAACAGATATTTGTAGTCTTTATGAAAGGATATGGTCTGTTCTGAGTCCTTTTATAATGGCTGCCAGATTGCTTCCCCGCTGAAATGAAAACTGTGCCTGGATATAGATAATTGCTGCAAAGCATTGCCAAGCTCTGGAATTCCTCTCTGTGGACCAGTTCCACGGGGTTTGCGATTTACATTTGTAATGCTTTACTTTCAATGGTCCTGTCCTCATAGCCAAAACACTGGCATGCAGCTTCAGGGTTAAGTTTGGCTTCAGCCAGAGATGTAATTGCCATGTCTGGAAAGAAAATGGGATGTTTCTCTGCACTGAAACGCTCCTTTTTTCATAGAATCCCAGACTGGTCTGGGTTGGAAGGGACCCCAAGGATCACAGAGCTCCAACCCCCTGCCACAGGCAGGGACACCAACCTCCAGGGCTGGAGCTACACAAGGTTGCCCAGGGCCCCATCCAACCTGGTCCTTGAACACCTCCAGGGACGGGGCACCCACCCCCTCTCTGGGCAGCCCCTTCCAGCCCCTCACCACACTCTCTGTAAAGAACTTTCCCCTAATATCCAGTTTAAACCTTCCTTCCTTTAGTTTTAATCCATCCCCTTTGTCCTGCCATTGCCTACCCTTTGAACAAGCTGATTCCCCTCCTGTTCCTCTGCTCCCTTCAGGGACGGGGAGGCTGCAGTGAGGTCCCCCCACAGCCTTCTCTTCTCCAGGCTGACCCAGCCCAGCTCCCTCAGCCTCTCTCCATAGGGGAGCTGCTCCAGCCCTCTGAGCATCCCCGTGGCTCCTCTGACCCCTCTCCAACAGCCCCACATCTTTCTTGTACTGGGGGCCCCAGATCTGGACACAGGACTCCAGCTGGGGCCTCACGAGGGCAGAGTAGAGAGGGACAATCACCTGCTGGCCATCCCTATTCTGATGGAGCCCAGGATTTCCCCCTGATTCCATGTACACTTTTTAGTTCCTTCAAGGGAAGTGTAAAATACTAATACAGTGATTTCTTTAGTTGTGGGGTTATTTTCTGTTTTGTATCGCTTTAGTAGCATTTTGTGCTTGTGCCTGGCATTTGACGGGGTTCAGAGTGCTGAAGAATCACTTAAGTTGAAATATTTTGTGGGAAGCCAGGCTACTAAGAAGCTGTTGCTCTTATTTTCTGCTCAGGGCAGCAGCAAAGAGTCACAGCCATTTCCAGTACTATTGACTTGAGGGAATGTTAATCAATATTTTCCAAGAGATATTTATTTATATGTTTGCTTTCCTCTCAATCCTCATGTTGAGAATTTGTGACATCAGAAGCAGATACTTCCTTTCAATTAGTGGGATGTTTACAGCATATGAAGACTTTAATGCCATTAGGAGAACTTAATCTAAACCTTGAGGAATATAGAAGAAATGATTTTCCCCAGCACTCCCATACAGAAGTCCTTGGGTTCCAGCATGTCAGTCTTGCATGGACATACCGTTTTGTGTACCAGGCTATAGGCAGTGCTTTGTCACAGGGCACTTGCGTTCCCATCCTCATGCTTTGGTGTAAAACTGAAGACTTGACATCTGGTTTAGAAAATATTTAAATCTGTGGTGCTGAGGTGAGGTATAAATCAAATCTCTATGCGTTAGTATCCTGTTTATTAGGTTAAATTTGTAAATGCCAACCTGGGATTGAAATCCACTGTATAAAGATCTGGAAACCTCTAGAAATCATGATAGGAACATACTCTGACACACAATCTCTTACATATGGAAAATGTTTATTTCCCTGCACTGTACACTTTGTAATGTGTTTAAATATACAGTACACTTGCTTGCTTATACCCTGCTTTATATTGAGCAAATCAACACAAACACATCCACTGTCACCCAAACCAGTACTGGCTCCATGGATGGTGTTGGTGAGAAGATGCTCTCCAGTTGCTGGCTGTGTCTCCAGTGCTGCTCTGCTGCTTTGCTGGAGCTCACCTCGCTGCTGCTTGCTCCAACATGAGGATCCATTCAGAGAAGATTGTGACAAGGACAATACATTACTGACAAACCTTGAGAGAGTGTTAGGAAACATCATTCCAGCTGCTAGAGTCAATGAGCAAAACTGTGAGTCTTGTCAAGTCCTTTTGCTACTTCACAGCATAAACCTGTCACCTCATTAATCAGAGGGAGCGTGTTACCAGTACTCCAGCGTGAATAGCATTCATCCCTGATCCTGTCAATTCCTTGGAATGAAACTGCAATTTGATAATCCCCACCTTCCTCATTTGAAATTCACAGTGAAACCTCTGTTTACCGGTGAGGTACTTGATTAATCAAACTCGTGAGGATTTCAAAACGTGTATTAGAAAGCATAATTAAAGGGCAGACAACTAAGCAGCTTGTCAGGAAGGAGGTTGTTACAGTGAGAAACCTCTATTTAAAGCAGAGCTGAGTCTTAGCTGCAGCTGGGAAGCACTACTGGCTTAGTCCAGGGAAGCATGACTGGTGTGGTCTGGAACTGTGGTGGGATGGTGAAGGGGTGAGGCTCTGTCTCAGGGATGTAACCCCAACAGGACTTGTCACCCAAGGATCTCAGTTGTTTCTGTGTCTGCTTCCCGTGAATATTTCGATTGTGTTGTTAACCTGTACACACTTCACAACACAGAGGTGGAAGTACAGGGTTTTTCTTTTTTCAACCTTCCTCATTTTAGTTCTGGACAAAACAGGCTGTAAGGGGAGATGCACAGAGAGGATTTTCTTGCCCATTACTTCAAGTCAAGGTGAAAAAATCCAGTAGTCAGGAGCATTTAAAAGATTTTTTTTTTTTTCAATGCTACATTGTGACTTGAAATGCTGAGGGAAGAATGAGAATTGGTGTGAATGGGATATCTTCCTTTTGGATTAGTTTTTGAGGAGGAAATGGGGGATTACAGAGATGAACTACCTATACCAGCTCAGCTGCAGCTCTGGTGCTAGTAAGCAGTCTACAGGTGCCAGAGAGGAAAGACTGAGGGAAGGTGGTAGCATCACCTCAGCTACTCTTACTGTGTTTTACAAGAAAAATAAAGATTATATGATAACTGTAACATTGCCCTTTCTTTGGAGTACCCTGCTAACAATCATCAGGAGATCAATCTGCCTACAAAGCTATTAATTTTATTCTTCATTGGAGACTTCTAGTTTCTGGCTTTGTGTTCTTCCACAGCTTTTGATCATGTTGTGCTAAAGTAATTCTTTGCCTGGCACAACAGATGCCATCATCATGATCTCTTTAAAGAGAAAAGAACAACTCAAAGTTACATGCATTTAAACATGTCACTTCTCATAAATGTCATCAGCTCTGTTGTATTAAGCCCTAGAGAAACCAATAAATTGTTAATAATTTAGCATGCAGTTACAGAAGCAAACATGGAGTCATGCTTTGATCAAAACCAGGTACCACAAAAGCAGGGAGTGTTCTGCTGACTACATTAACAGACACTTGATGCTGTAACTGGACTGAAATTGCAGTACAGGAGGGGAATCAGCTTTTTAAAAGGGTGGACAATGGCAGGACAAGGGGGATGGATCAAAGCTAAAGGAGGGAAGGTTTAAATTGGATATTAGGGGGAAGCTTTTTCCAGAGAGAATGGTGAGGGGCTGGAACAGGCTGCCCAGAGAGGGGGTGGGTGCCCCGTCCCTGGGGGTGTTCAAGGCCAGGTTGGATGGGGCCCTGGGCAACCTTGTGTAGCTCCAGGCCTGGAGGTTGGTGTCCCTGCCTGTGGCAGGGGGTTGGAGCTCTGTGGTCCTTGGGGTCCCTTCCAACTCATAGCATTCTGTGATTCTACACTGGGAAGTTATTTTTGGAATTCAGTGCTGAAGTTCAAATGCTTTCTGTATCACAACCCTTACAGGGATTTGCATGTGTGTTCATTGAGGAAAGTGTCTTCAACTCAAGAGGGTGAAGTTAAGGATTACTAAATCCTAAAATGGTTTAATTTGAATTAAATACTATTAGTGTGTGTGCCCACACATCCCTATCCCCTTCTGCAGTAGTATTGTGAATAATGCTTAGACGTTTAACTTTTGGAGTGCAGAAACAGTAGATGCCTGGTTTTAATTTGTGTTCGTGTGCCACCAAGCATAATGGAATCTTGATTTGTGACAGAGGATTGTACACAAATAAAGCATAGTAAAGAAAATTTGCATTCTAACCCTTGCTGTGTAGGACATACCAACCCTTTAAACTTGGTTTATTGTCTTCAGAAAATTGGTAATAATCTTGAACAGCTGCTGTGCAGTTCAGTGTTTGCAAAGTGACTTGAGGTGTTCTCTTGAAAAGTGACATAAATTAAAAGTATTCTTTTCAATAATAAGAAGCAGAGTTTGAAGCACTCAATTTTGGAGATGGATTTGCAGCTGAAGCATGCAGTAGTGCAGGAGGAGTGTTAACAAAATGCAGAGCATAGCTAGTAGGAGTAAAAACTGCAATGCAAGTGTAATTCTAGGATGCTTGCAAAGCGAGTAATGAGCAAAAAGTTATGGAACAGCAAGGACTCAGTTTATCGTGTAGTTCGTAAAAAGGTTCCTAAATTGTAGGTTAATAAAAACTCTTAACTAGAAATAGGTAAGGAAGTTCTTACTGCCACTAGCCTACAAGTAAAAAAGAGGTATTACACACTTAGTTGATAAAATAAACTTTCTGTAAAGTTGCCTTATTGATTCAAATGAAAACTGCTTTTCCTTCTGAAAACTCACTTTAGTTTTTCCATCTTGCTCTGTAAAAAACAAAGCTGATATCTTTGTGGTTTTACCCTAGCCAAATTTTCCTAGAGAACTGTATTCTGGGGCAGGAAGTCACACTTCAATCTGGATTAATTTAAAGAGCATCCAAAATAGTGCATCTGAAAGTCTGTTGGAGGTCTTGCAATGTGTGCCCAGCAGAAGTAAATCACAGCAATAGCGTTTGTGCAGCAGCTCTCAAAGCAGTCCCAGTCTTAGACCCCAGTGATATGATGGAAGATAATAAGCTAGACCAAAGCTGGCATCATTCTTCTGTTTTGGGAGCAAATGGGCAGCCTCTCTAAAAGCCTCACTGCAGGAGGGCTCTGGGCATTCAGTAGAGATTTCTTTCGGGGTTGGGATCTGATACAGTCAGGAAATGCTCCCGGATATCCAAGGTGTTAGCTTGTAGCTAAGGCACATAATATGAGCTCTATTTATGTTGTTCTGCTAATGAACAGGCTCTGACAGAGGCAGTGTTTCTGCTTCTGGCCCTTCTGCAATATGGAAGGGTGGGTTTCTGGCTGTAAGTACATACGCATTAGGATTTCCTCCTTCCAGTGGTTACCATTAAATTCTTCTGATAAAGATACAAAATACAATGTGAATAGTCCAAAGTTTAACTTCAATCAGAGAATCACATTTTAATGCAGTGTTTTTAGTTGTTTACAGTGTTTATAGGAAATGTCTGAGGCAACAAAGTAGGATCTTTTGCTGAAGCAAAGGGACAAATTGTTTCCAGGAAGCACCCTGGCAGGAATATTCTTGTTCTACCAGATGTTCCTAGTCAGGATGCACAAAGATCTCTGCCTGGCTTTGGCAAATCCCATGGCACATTTACAGTCCTGTATTAGGAAAGCATTTCCTGCTGCTGGAGGATGCATTCTAGTCTCTAGAAAGTTCATTAGAGTTAAAAGAGGAAATACTTTATGTGACCAGACAGGTTGATTGCTCAAAGACTGGTGATCTGCAGTGCCTAATTAGTCAATCAAGTCAAATTGTATTTAGCAAGCATGACACAATTACATTACAACAGAAACACAAAGGGAATTCAGTTTTTATTACCATAGAGAAGGTCAGCAGCTCGGGAGAAACATGATGGTTTCTTTGGAAAATACAAGGTGGGAGTTCTCAAATAGACTATTGGCCACGTTAGCAGTGAGTTATCTCCTCTGCTGGAGATCCAGCACAGGCACCTGCCTCAGTCGCAGCATCCTGAATAAAGCTTCTCTGAGCTAGGGCTGCAAGTTTTCCCCCTTTGTGTTTCCCCAGATAGCCTGAACAGATGAGGAGGAGTGAGGAAGGCAGATGTAATGTCATACATAAGTGCTTTAAACTTCTAGAGGTAAAATGTTTTTTAAAAATTTGTATTAATCTGATCATCAGCTGTGATATAAAGTGTGGAAATCTTAAAACTAGAGTTGGTATAAACAAGTAAGATCCGGCCAGTTTTGCTTGATGTGGAAGCTGATACAGGAATATTCAATGATTTTTCAAACATCCTCATACAGAAGTGTAGACAGAGGAGAATGCAATGATAATGTAGGTTTTTTTTTTCTTTTCCTGTTCCTTTACAAACATTTATATATAGGAGCTGTAATTAAACATGCACGCTTTTGAGAAGGGAAGCATATTTACTGGTACAGGAGACAAAAATGTTAGAGGAGAAACCATTGCATTTTATTATCTTCCTCCTTTGGAAGAGGATTTTAGACTCATTTAAATATGTCAGCCTAGTAATAAACCTTCATTTTTAAATTGTAGACGAGGTGGGGGGCTGGGGTTTTGGGGTTTGTGTTTTTTTTTGGTCCTCCCTTCTAAATGCTCAAGTATTTAAAATATTCAGCATGCAGGTTTGGTGCTCAGAAGAATTAATCAAGCTGTCAGGCTGCGGACCAGACGCTGCAGAGAATACACAGTGGTGTGTCATGGTTACTTAGCAACTGTAGCTGAAGAGGTTAAGGTAGAAAATACTGTCGTTTTCCTGGGTTTGAGATTTCCTCTTCCCCCCTTCTTTGTGTACATATTTTTTTTTCCCCATCAGATAAAGTCTTTTGTATGTTTTAATGATCTTATGTTATAGCTTTAAAAAGAACTAGCTCTTTCTGTAGGCTCAGTTGAATTAAATGCTGAATTCTGAGGATTTCAGTGTAGCTCATAACAAGAACAGGAGGTGTTAACCTGGAACGTATGTAAAAGAAGTCCCCACTGTCAACTGGGAAGCTGTTGAATTTTACTGTCATTTCTTTTGCCTTAAAAATTGAGATTGGTAGGAGTAAGCCCAGTTTTGACTAAATCATTGTTGAAACATGGTGGCAATGGAAGTGGAAACTGTTTTGCACTTATATTATTGGTGGTAATATTTATTGCCTTGATAAGGAAATTGAGTTTGCTTACTGGGAGGAAATAGATGACCTCTTACAGCTGCGTACCACTAGAAGTTTGCCTCTGGCAGTAGGTTAAAAATAATAGCAGTTCTGAAAATTTTATGAAAGCTTCAGGGTAAGAGTTACTTTAACATCAGCAGCTATAACACAAACAAGCCTTAAATCTGGAACTTATGAAATGATAATGAGAAAAGGATCCAGAATTTGTGTTGTGTTCATGAAGGGTGTGTGTCTGACTAGAGGAGGATGTATGTGTGACAGGCACAATGGGAGCCTGGGTGGAAGCAATAGGAAGATGGCTGGGTGCTGACTGAAGGGCCATTTGGTATTGCTAATCGTTAGCACTTCAGGTTTGAATTACACCAGTTGTTTATTGGTCTCAATGCTAGGAGGGGAAGAAAATCAGGAGCCTCCTCTGCTGCCTGCTTACGTGTGCACGAAGAGCTGCTGTTGCACTGTGCAGCACTCATGGGGGGGCTGAAACAGCATGGTTTGAAGGCCTTTCTTCTTCTGGCAACACCATTGTCATTCTAGAAATTTCTGAAAGTGTTGAAATATGGGTATGTTTTGCACAGATACAATGAAAACATATCCAACGTAGCTTTAATCTAAAGTCTCGCAGCTGAGTTGGGAAGAAATACCCAGGAAACTTGAATCTCCCGTTTATTCTTTCCTGTGGTCGGATTGAGAATGGGAAGGTGGCAGTTCTGAGCTTTTTTCTTTTGTCTGCTGTGGTCTTGGGAATGTCAGTGATGAGAAAGCTATTAGTCATTTAATTGTGAATTCTGTGAGTTGGACCTGTGATGCTGCTGAAACAGTTGTGCCAAGGAACTGGCCAGTGCTATGGCAGGCACAGAACAGATGGGTGCCCCTGACCAGCATTCCCATTCTGCATGGCATTACTAAATTCTGTTTGTTTCTCTGAATTTTAGTTAGCAAGTTTTCCCAGGCCTCATTTTTGCTGTGCTGACAGTGCCTGAGGAAGAGCAGCCGAACGCTTCATTACAGGCACTTTACATCCAGGCAGCACATGAGAGATGATAGAGGATCTTCAGTGCATAGGCTGTAGCATCGGTTATGCTGGGTTTGGGGAGAAAGGAGAGCAGAGAGGGTGAAAAAGCCCTGATAACCTTTAATAGGAATCCCAGCCCATTTCTGTGCGTGCACCAGTGCTCGCAGTTTCCGCGTGATGGATGCACCTCCTCATCCAGATGACACAACGTGCACATGCACCTCATTGCCCTTATTGAATTTTTACTACCATTTGGGATTTAGGTTCTGAATATTACCTTCTTGAAGAAGAGGAGTATCCAGAGTCTTTTCAAATGTCATGTAGAGAACTCATGGCTTCTGCACAGAGAGGCAGGAAAATACCAACGTGTGTGGAAATAAGTTGCCCCATTGCAATCAGTGTGACCACAGAGATACGTAGAGACACAGTTAAAGCGTAACACGTGAATCCGTGAAGAGGAAATTGAGCCCCTTAAGGACGCAGGGTCCGATTTTGGGTTCCGGAAAGAGCATGAGCAAACAGTGCAATCAATGCATTCTATAAATACACATCAATTGGACTGCGGGTCTCTTTTCTCACAGTTTGTCTTGAAGAAAGAAATGGGAACAAAGAAAAAGCAGAATTTAAAGTAAGGATTCTGAAACATTTGAGATGATGCAGTTGAAAGTGCATGCATCTTTTGAGCGAGGTCTGATTTGATTGCCAGATGTATCCAGTCCTCTCAAATACTGTGATTTGGATGGAACTGGTAGTTACAGTAGAGTGGCCTTTCTGGGGAAAAAAATAAGGTGTGTGTGCTACTGTCAGAAACTGTAAGGTATATAAAGGAAATGGCTATAAATTTTGGCTATTTGGCATTCCAGGGGAAAATGGGAACATGTGAGATCTGGGCAGCTATGCTGGAGCCTTTTATTTTTGAGTAGTAATTTGCTAAGGTGCCGACAACATGCCCAAGCTCTGCTTTAGACATAGATAGCAAGACAGTCTCTAAATACAGCTTCGCTTTATTTATTGTTTGCAGGATTTTTTTATATCCTAGTGTTACATCTTGTGGTTCCATTGATTTTTATGGGTTGTGTAATTTAACTGTGTATTGATTCATTGGCTTTCTAGAAGGCTACATCTCTTTCTGTAATCACCCAGCTTTGGGGTGGGTGTGCGTGAGAGAGATGAGGAGTAACTATGAAATACATGTCTGTTCTAGCCAAGTTTATTCACTGATTGCTCTTCCACCCCCATCCTTGCTGGTTTATGCATTGCATTTCATTCCTTTTAGTAACTAGTGATGATCCTTGCTTTGTTGTTTGCTCTTCCATGGCATCAATCAGGCTGAAACTGAGCCAGAGGCAGTAAGTTGTGGTGAGGAGCTGTGATCATGGAGTTTCTGGCATTTGTCTCTTGCTAGCACTTTGAGGACAATGTTCCTTTGCCCAGGTACCATGTGAGTGCCAGCAAGAATCCAGAGACACCCAAAATTCAGGCAGGAACTCCCAAACACCTGGTGGCTGACGTCAGTGTCCATAACGGGCAGTGGTTCGATTGCTGTGTAGCTGTGGTGGTGGGTGGTTCTCATGCCTGGTAGGCACCTGGCCAAGGCGTAGTTCTGTTGTCCAGTGCCTTAAATAGCTGCTCCCCAATGAGCCCACCCAGAACCCCTCCTGATTCCTCCACTGCCCAGGAAGCAAGTTAAGTAGCAGATGGACAGTGGGAGGAGGTCTCAGCCCAATCCCACAAGCTTTGTGGCACTTCAGGAATTGACAGTCTTGTGCAATTCCTCCAGCTCAGTAGGAAATGCAAGTTGGTGAAGCTTTTGGGTCTCTGCCTGCCTAAGTGCACAGTTACAGGGTTGCTTCTCGTAATTTTGTAGCACCTCTGAAATGTTTTTTCCCTTGCATAACATCCAGTTAGACCACACGTTGCCAGAGGCAAGAAGGGAAAGTTTACCTTAAAGCTCCAAACAGAGATGGGCGCTTTACAGTGTGATACCCTGCAGTTGTAAACAGCTAGAACTGGTGACAACTGTGCAGGCGTGTGTGGAGCAGCATACAGCTGCTGTGCAGAATGAATGGGGCTGTGGGGATGCTTTTGCTGAACAGGGCAGTGAGATAGGTGCAGCATCCTTCTAGGGTAAAGCCTGGGCAAAGCTGATGGCTTTGTATCCTCCCTTGCTCATGTGAAGTCTGCAGAGAAAGCTCTCTGACCATCTTCATCATTACTAAGCATCCACACACTTCATAAGACCAGCTTTGAGTGTATGAGGCAGCTGTATATGAATGTCACAGCGTATGGCACAGGGGATGTCGTGTTTGTCTAGCCACCATTGTGCTGCTGGTGCCTCACTCAGTGCACCACATCACATCGAGTAACCTTGCTCTGAAAGCAAAGTGTAAGATGGAGTTTTCTCACTTCTTACTCGTGCAATCTTCATTCCCAGGCTGAAAGAGGCTTGCTGGGTTACAGCCAAAATGGATCGCTTTGCAGCAGTAAACTCTTCTCTGCTAAAAACAAGTATAAAAACAATTCAGGTCATTTCTAAAAGCAAAACTATTTCATTTTTCAGTGGTGGCCTAGCAATAAACTTCTAAACCAAAAGAAATGTTGACTTTATGAAAAGAATTAGATAAAATTCTGAACTTTTTAAAGAACATTATTAGAGATATGAGCACAAAAGAAAACATTCTAAGGTGTTCAGTGACTCAAAGCCTTTTCCGTGTCTTTTGATTCATTGTTTACTACGTGTCACTGTGGCTTTACCACAGATCAATTCCCCATCACCCTTCCCCTCCCCATGGTCAGGTTTTACTCTCGCCTGTCATGGCTTGTGGTTGTGGGTGATACAGGAATAGCTGTATATAAAAATGAGAAACTGCTCTTGTGGAAAAAACATCCGTGCTAACTGATTACTTGGGGAAGATGAAACTGGGGCATTCTAAAATCTTCCACTGTGCAGTGAAAATCAAATCAGGAGGAAGGAGGAAAATCGTTTGTAGGAGAATAAGTGACCCTTAAAATAATGGCATATTCAGCTGGCCCAAGGAAACCAAGAAGATTGTCGTCATTTCAACACTTGTGTAATGAGCAAGCTGTTTGCTTTAACTTTGTATTTGGATAAACTTTGTTGAATTCCCTGAACTTCTTTGGTTCTTCTCTTCCTGTCGTGTTAATACAGTTTTTCTCTTCTAAAGCCACATAGGCTTTCTGAATATAACAGCATATGCAAGAGAAATTAAGTGTTAAAATGCTTTCCTGGGTGCAGGCTTTTGGTAGTGTGTCTGTTGAGATGCTGTCTCTTTTAAAGAGGCAACTTCAGCTTAAACAGGCCAGTTGTCTTTTTGTAGGAGTATGAGTATTAGCCCAATATTTGAATAATTACAGCTATTCATTTAGCAATCTGTAATCTCATGGGCTCTAAGATTCCCCCTCCCTGTTTTATGGGCAGAGATGTTGTACCAGAACGGAGATGGTACCAGAGCAGCTGTTGTATGCTGAGCAATTACCTTACAGCTGTTAGTGGCCAGTGTAATACATAGGCACTTGTAGTTCTTTCTCTCAGACACCATGTAACTGCGTGAGGGATGAGTAGTATGTCTTATAAAAGGAACACTGGCTTCAAGGAGTTTTAAAATACACTTTTAACGTTAAGCATATGTTTTAAATGCTTTCTCCACTTCAGGTCTTTACAGTTACCTAGGGTAGGGACCCCCACACTTATATAATCATGTGGCACTTAGACAAGAGTTTGCCCATCCAGTAATAGAGATTAGAATCTCCCTGGGTGATCTCAGGAAACAGTTATAGTCCCATCATCTCAGATGCTATCATCTAATTACCAGTTTAGCATTACTTTAAAGAAATCTGAGTCCTTCTTAAAAGTTTTGAAAAAAATTTGCATTGCAAATGTCACCTGATGTCAGCAGCCATTAAGAAAGAATTTACTTTGGTGCAGTAATTAAGTGGTGTAAGGCCATCATGCTCTAAGCCTGAAGAAGAAACTGCATCCCATTGTGGGTCTTTTTTTTTCTTATTTATTTATTGTTATATTTTTTAATTAAAAGGAAAAGATCATTGCTTGCACTCAGTTTACAAAAGAAGATGATGGAATGTTTATATCCTCTGCAGACTTTCTGACAAGAGAAGGGAAAGAAAATCATTGTTTAAGCATTGCCCGACTGTTAAATGGTTTGGAGGTGTTATTATTGATGTGATTTTTATTGGAGCTATTTCCCCAAACAAGTTCTCAGTGGCAGTCCACTAGTGTGCAGTTAATTCATTAGAACAGGAAGAACTTGAGTTAAATGCATTATAGATGAACTGTTAGTACGTAATAAGGTCAACTCATACAGGGCAAATACTCTCCTGGTTATTAGCATTTGTTACTGGATCTGAGCAATGCATGCTTTGCTTTTTCCTGAGACCATTTCTGCAGAGCTGTTTACTGACTTTGCTTAAAATGCCTTTACAGAACCTGTTTAAATCTGCAGGTGAGGCTGTGCATATAATTCTCTGCTAAATGAAAGTGTGGGGGGGGGTGTCAAGTGCTAGGCTCACATAGACCTTTCCATTCAAAACATGGATACTATAAAGTCAGTGCTGTTAGTGTAGATGAACTTCTACCTTCACTTCAAGTATTAAGCTTCCAGTTTCCACAGACTTTGTTGTTTTTTTAAAAAAACAGAACTGCAATGGGGATGGAATAGGGATAATCCTCACGTGGGCTGTGCTTCCTACAAGGCTTTTCTTTAGTAGCATTACCTGTATCCTCAGGATCTCTATATTTGCTTCTCCAAGTTTCCTGGTAAAATATGAAAGGTGTTTGATCCTTTATACAGTAACAGTCCTAATGAGTTTTCACATACTTCCAAGGAATCCGTTTGACCCAATGTAGTCGTGACCTCAACTGGTGTAAAATGGCAAAGCTCCTCTCGCTTCAGCGGAGCAGTGCTGATTCAGATAGTCTGACCTGTTAGAATGTACACACAGGATGCAATTAGGAGGAGAATTGGGTCTCCAGTGCTAGGAATAGTGCTTTCTGTATTGTACTGGGGGGAACAATAGATTTAATTAGCTGTTTTGTGAAGGACTTGAAGAAGGTGCAGTGTTAGAGCGGTGCTAAAGGTCAGCCTGCTGTTTTCCACATCTAATCTCCCTTGGGAGAAGAACCAGAGGAATAGGAAGAGAGGAAATCTGAACAGATAAACTGTGAATAGCAGAAATTATTATGTTTGGGCTTCTCCATGCATGGCTTGTCTGTCTCTAGTTAAATCCGTAGCCATAGTGCTGCATAGCAAGGATCACTCTTCAATCACATCAATATCTGGTTTGGTTCCAAACAGAGTCTTACAGCTCCTACCAGTCTGAATGTCCCACATCCCTTTACTCCCTGTTATTTCTATAATTCCACAGGCTGCATAGTTCCAGCTATGAATGCCAGTTTCCATGGGGAATGTATGTAAAGGGTAGTTTTAGGAGGGGGTTGTCCAGATTTTTTTTCTGGGCACAATAGCAACCAGTGACTTAAGCTCTGGGTGTGTAAAAATGATTTCTTTAGTGGCATGGGAATGGCCATATGGCACTATTGAGTCTGGTAGTACTTTAATTTAATAACCCCTCCAATAGTGGTTACTACTAACAATTATGTTGCAAAGTGATTTTGTGCACTTTTTAATTAAGAGCTCCTTGCAGGGAAAATCCTGATCCATTAGAGGTCGATTTATGCCTTCAAGCAAGGTCAATTTTTCTTTTCTTAAATCTGTGCAAAGGTAGAATTTTTCTTATTGTGCATATGTTAAGCAGCTTGGTTTTGCTTTTTTATCCTGTATAGAATTTTGAGATCTGATTAGTGCTTCTCAGCAGATAGCACATGGTGTGGTGCACCATTTCCTAGACTTTGTAGGTTTACTTTGTTTCTGGTCCACTGATCTTCCTTGCTCTTGAATAATGAGGAAATGGAGTTGGAAGTGTCTGAACTACCATTTTCTTATATATTTTAACTAGGTGTCTCTTTTATACATATATTTACACACACATATATAAAATATATATAGAAAGGTCCTGGTATCTACAACTTTTTTCACTGTTGATTCTAATGTAGTCACCAATATGCTGATGAGGAGAAATCTCATGTAGTTTAATAAAAAGCTGTAAAGCTGTGGTTATCCCTGAACTTGTGAAAATAACTGACCACAGTATTGACATTGGCCAACTACAACAGGTCAGCTCTGAGTCTTTAATTGCCTAAACCATATACCCTGATGAAGGAAACAGAGTGCCTTTCTCTTGCTGTGTTTGTTTCCATGCACTCTAAGATGTTTTAGGAATTCCTCAGCAGTGCTTTGTGGCCCTCAGAGGTGTCCAGTCATGTATAATGTGCTATAGCAGAGCTAGCTGCTAAACTAACCCTGATAATCCAGGCCCTTGGAGACTGCTGCTATGCTAGTGAGGCATGGATTAATTCCCTATCAGACTTGGCTTCCACAAATGCTGCCAAGGTAAAAATCACATCCAATTACCACAACTGTATGAGTACAAAAGTCAAAGAGCAAAAACAGACGAAAACCCAAACTTTTGAATATTGAGCCTTGAGAGAAGAAAATTTTGGGTGGATGTAAACCCATCTTCAATTTACTATGGCTCATTTATGCTGCTACATTACTTAAAGCTGGTTGGCCTATTTCTCACCATAAATCTTGTTGGTTTCTTGTTGATTTTACGGTAGAAGCTTGTGAATTTTGCCTCTCCAGGCTCTCATTTGACAGGGCATTTACACCAGCGTGGCAGATCCATCTATAATAAAACAGGACTACTGATGGGATTTCCTCAAAGTGAGGAGCACAAAGCAGGGTGACATCCTACTCCTAGTCTGTGTGTGGGGGAAAAGCCCCGTTCAGCTCTGAGGCTCAAAATGCAAGCAGTTTTCCAAGTAGTTTCCACTCACAGAGTTTCATCCCCTGAGAACATGGGTTCAAACTGTTCAGACTGCATGGGAAAACCAGAGGGATTTGCAGATCAGGGATGCTTGAACTAATTGTGGCTCCACAGCACCCACTTGGTCGCTGGCAGTTCAGCTATTCTGTGTGTTTTCCTACTGTGCAGTACACAGTATCCTGAGGAGAAGTTGATGCAAAAGGAACAAACTGCTGGTGGTGACCACAATGCATGCAGTATCGATGCTCTGGACTGAGATTTTAATTTGGTGTCCAGCAGTAACACCTAGTCTGAATTCCAGTGTGCATGCAAACCCTATAAATTTATGCAGTTATCTGTTGTACGCCCAGTAAATTGGAAAGGCCAGTGCTAAAAATGACAGGCACAGAAAAAAAGTAGAGAATGAAAAAAATCCAAGTAAAAACCTTTCCTGAAGGGAAGGATCTTTCCTAAATTGGGGTAATTTCAGCCCTGAGAGAGTAATCTGGGTGTAGAAAGCTGAACAGGAATCTACAAATTAAAGTGGCTGTTGCAGAGGACAGCAAAATTTGTTCAACCTCTGAACACTTGGAGTAAGGCTGTATTTGCCTGACAGACTGGAAAATGCCCATCTCTGAAGAGTTAACGTGGCATATCCTTCAGGGAGTGCAGTCACAGCTGGTGGGGGGCTTTGCAGAAATAAAAAGCCTCTGGCAAATGCCTGCTCTGCGGGCTGCAATGTTCTTCAGAGCAGGGCAGGCTTGGAAAATGTAGGAAAAAGTAGCAGTTGCTTTGCAAAGACAGATAAAGTTGTTGTTCAGAGAGAGAGCTGCTATTTTTGTGCAGCTTCTCCAATTGCTAGTTTATCATTCATATTCACTGCTTCTCACACAACACTATTGTATTCCCTAAGGTTTGGATTTTTTTATTTTTTTCCCCCTGCTTTAGTTCTCCAAAGTTCAAGTTGCTCTTCTGGAACTTGCGTTTAACCTTTAAGAAACAAGCTAAAGTCTCTCTCTGTGACCTTGAAGGATGGGGGCAGAGAGGGTAAGAAATATCACTGTCTCTCACTAAAGACACCTTTAGAAATACCTAACAAGGCATTTAATCTAAAATGGGAGAAAAGGACACTTAATGTAAGTGACAAGATCTGTAGAGGGGCAAAAAAAAATACCTTGCCACAGTGACTAAAAGTCACATCTAGGACAATGGATGACAGGCATGTGAGCTGGAAGGGTAGTGTCTTGTTTGTCATGTGAGTCCCTTCCTGAAAAAGATGCCAGAGAAATGAAGATAGGAGCCATGCAGGTATGGGGAGCGTAGAACCCAGCTCACGTGGCAAGGTGATATTTCATAATAGATGTAAAGGTTATCAGTCCTCAGATTTCAGGGGAAAAGGCTAAGAGGGAATGCAGTTTTGCTTCTCGCTTTTCTTTTCCTGCCTTTCCTTTTCTCTTGGTCATTCAGTGCTGGGCAGTAAATAGGAAACATCACATCCATTTTTGAAACATCTACACAGCAACTGGAGGCAGAGGAGCAATTGTGATGCAGACTGTTCACCCCAATGCAGGGAAATAATTAGGTCTTTGAGATTGTTGAGTCTTCTCTAGTGCCCAGCCTCTGCAGCTGAACACAAACTCCTGTTGCACTTGGTGGGAGAGAGAACTGCCCACAGATCATCAATCATTGCCATCAGTAATCTGACAGTAACCTAAAAACAGACCTTGTCCATACTGAGTTGGAGGAGCTGATCATATTTTGTGGCTCTCTAAGTTGCTTAGGGATTGGGAAGTACAGTGCTGCTTCTCCAGCTGGGGCGCGGTGGTACTAACAACAACAGAGGGCGAGTCTTGCGGCATCAGAGGGCAAGTCTGGCAGTGCAGACTGCTGCCTTTTGGGGTCAAGTCACTGAGCTCTCCCTGTTAGGGCCATGGTGCTGAGCGTTCTGTGGAAGCTGTGTTCTGCTGTACCTGTGACTTCACCCCTTGTGTCAAAAGCTGCAGTGCTCTCCCCAAAACCTTCTGCTGCTCCACCTGTGATGTTGCCATTCTGCTCAGCTCCGGATGGAGCCAGCTCAATCAGCTTTGTTTAGTCGGTTTGGCACAAATCTGTTGATGATGCTTCCGTGTTGTGTCGTCCCTCAAGAGGCTGTGGAGTGGGTGGAATTAGGATAATTTAAGTAGGAAGGGACCTCAGGGTCAGATGTGGTGAAGCAAAAGCCCATTGCGTGTGTTGTGCACCGTCTGACAGTGACTGCACAGTGGCTTTGTTTTTGTGATATCTGCTCTCTGCTTCAGTTTCAGCAAGAGTTACCTGTTTCTCTGTCAGAAACATGCCGCACCTCTTTGTAGATCTATAATTGAGTTAGGAAGGTTGCCATAGCAACCGCTGCGATTAATTAAAGTACTTTGGCATGGTAAGTTTATAGATGCAGAAAACATTTTCATGTATAAATAGTGCAGTCTGTTTATGCTCCAAGGATTTGCCCCTTCCCACTTTTTCTCTTGAATCTCAGGTGAGAAATTGGACTTTTTAAATTTTCTTTTTCTTTTGGGGATTGATAAATCATCGTGTTATTCCCCATAAACTCTGCAAATAAGTCTTCGCAGTTCATGTCCACTGAAGACCTGATGAATACGAAGTGAGAAGCATAGCACTCTACTCTTGGTGGGAGTGAGTGTTTCCAGGGCGGTGAGGACACCAAGCTGCCACTGTCCATGCGTGTATCTGACCTTATGGCATCATGACAGAGGCATACTGCTTATTCTTCTGTCTTACTAGGTCTGCAGGTCCCCCCTAACAAATAAGTCACCAGGTACCCTCCTGTCAGCTAATTGTGTGACCTCAGACCTGATAACAGTGATCCTCACTGCCTGTGCTTCTGGTCAGCGTGGAATGAGAGTGTGTTGGTAACAGCTTGATTACCTCTGACAGCGAGAAGCTGGTGTTGTTGAAGTTGGGCATCTTTTATAGATTCTTGTCAACAACTGGAAGTCTAGTTCTCTAAGAGGAGAACATTCTAATAAACAATGCTGCTAGCAAGTCATCTCTTCTGATCTCTGGTTTTTGGGATGGAGGGGTATTTTTCCTCCCTTCTACTTTTTTACTGACAGTGGTTACTTCATGCCAGCTATAAGCATTAGAGAGGATGCAATGTGTGTGCAATGTGGTGAGTACAGCAGGAGGTGTGGACAAGGTGGAGGTGATGCTTCTGAGGAGAGTCACAGGTCAGACACACAGAGCTGCAGGGTTCATATGTGATGAGCAAAGGGAACTGAAGGACCACAAAATACAAGACACTTTTTTTTGAGTTTTTTTTTAATTGCTTGTTCTTGTACAAGGTTTTTTCTATATTCTATATTCTTGTTCCCAGGTCTATCAACAGGAGAGCTAATGGTTGGCTGGCTGCATAGGATGATGATGGTGATAATTATTAATCCCCCCTAATTTGCATATCACCACTGTTTGTATGGAAATACCACTTCTATGTAATGAAGGATGAGATTCTTTACTGCCCAACAACTTACGCTGTTGTAGACAGGTAGACAGTTTTAGATGTAAGTCACTGCCTAATGAGAAGGGGCTTGAGACTTTTATTTTCACTCTCCATTACTGTCAAATTGTAAAAGGTACCAGGCATCAGGGAATTAATTCCCAGCTGCTGTGTTTTTTATGTATGGGGGCATCTGAAATCTGAAGGTGGTAGCACCGATAATGGAAGTACCGTAAGCACAGGACCATGTCTGGGCAGATACCCTGCTTTTAAATATTTATCGCATACTCCATTTTACAAAGAAGGGAAATTATCTACAGGAAGACAAGGCATTGCCCCTGTACCTCACACTTAATGCTGAAAATGAAACGTGTGAGTCTTAGCAGGTCCCGTCTCAAACCAGGGAAATCAGATTTCATTTACTGTGCTTTCAGTGACAATATTGCTCATCACGGTTTTTACTCTGAAAGACAAGCATTGTCTCTGTTGGACTGAGGCAAAACTTGCCTTGCATGTAATCTGTGGTCTGATACACGTATTCCTTTGGACTGGTAGCTGAGAGGTTTTTTGAGAACTTTCTTGTACCTTCTTCCTTTGAAGTACTTTGAACCGGTCGACTTGAGAGCTGAGACGGATAGTAAACAAGATATAGCAAGGAGCTGGTCTGCATTTCAGCTACAAAGATGAGTCTGTTGTATCTGACTGAGAGAAACCCTATAGGTGAAGGACAGTGCGACTGAGAGCCCCATAGAACATTTTAATACAGTGTTTTAATCAAATCTGCCTGGTCAATAGGTTTGCCTTTCAACTGCTTGCAGAATCAAAGGAACAAAGGCAGAATTGCTACTGAAAGGTTGAGCTTTGTGCAGTCAGCATTGAAATGATGTTCAAACGCCATCAACTTCCATTTTCTCTCTCTGCTCCTGGAAGTTTATTCATCAGAGTCATTATCAAAGCACTGAGCATAAATAAGCTCCTTAGTAAAATGCTCTCAGAATCTGATGTAACAAATTGTTTAGTATCACATAAACAGATGCTCATTTGCAGACTGAAAGCTTCCCCGATGAGGATGGGAGGTGGTGGCGGCTGCAGATGTAGATGGAAGGGTGTTAGGCGGCTGGGTGAAGTAGCAATCACTGCATGGTTGGGTTGGCCCCACCTGACTGGCACATAAAAATTGTGCAGGGTGTACAGTCTCCAAACCAGACCCCACAGCAGCAGTTAAATGAAAATTCTCACTGTCCACAGTCATAGCCAGTAATAAGCTATCAGAGTTCCGTATAAAAGGCCAAAACACATGCAAACAGGCAACACAGCTGTGATTCCCATTGCTTTTCTGCTCAGGGATCTGCTGTCGTATTGCAGAGAACTGTGTGCAGAACCCAGATGACATAATGATAGATCTCTCTTAAATACAGGGGCATTTTGTGGGTTTATGATGTAGTAAAACCCTCTCCAGGCATGACAAGCACAGACCGACAAGGGACAGTTTTATCTGTATCTCATTAAAGGGTAAGTGCCAGATTGGACAGGCATAATGGAAGAAAAAAATAATCTCTAAGAAGACAGAAGAGCTCCAGAAGCAAGAGGAGAATAAAAGATAGATGGTAGTTAGTGGCAGAGGAATAGATTCAGGCTGGTCAAATATCAAATGGAGGGTTGATTTCTGAGCACGTGTTGTGTTTCTCCAAGTTACCTGTCAACACTTCTTCTATGCTGGAATCTTTAGGTACGACTTGGAGGAGTTGTTAGGGCTGTTGTGCGGCTCTTTCTAGTTGTCCTACTCAAAATTCCTGAATTAAAGCTGCTGCTGTGCATGCCCCAGGTTCTCTTGCCTGCCTGTCTGTGCATTTTCATGGACTGGAAAAGGGCTGATTGCACTTCCTAAGCACTATTCCATTTCTTCTTATTGTTTAGTAGTTTTACCATCATGTAGTCAAATGCACTGGGGATTTCTCAATGGCGTGTAACATGAACATCTGTCCACTGGCAGGCTTGGCACATCTGGATCCATTAATTTTTCATTATTTCCCGGTGTTGGAGGTCAGATGTTCACTATGTGGTAATGTAGAAGAATTTCTGCTGGTAGATTTAGTGTCTCTGAAGCAGATAATGCTACTTACAAAAGTATTAACCCCCCCAAACAAACTAGGTGCTTGCTATAAAGGTTTATTTTTCTAATTATCATGTTGTTTTAAAATCAACAATCCTGCAGAACTCTTCCAAATAGTGACCCATTTACAGTTTGTACCAGTTTTGGCAACTGCATTTGTTTTAATAATTCTCTCTGCTGTTTCATAGAGGGGTATGCTGAGGTTTGCTGTGCCAGTCTGCTTCTGGACTTCACCTCTTTTGGCTTTACGCAGGAAGAATCACGTGCTTGTTAGCATTCAGCCTAGTTGGGAAGCAAAATGGCAGGATGTAAGTTAAGGATATTAAATATGCAAAGCTAGCAGCCTGTAAGGGTAGCTCTTTTTCTTTCTCTTTTTGCTTTTAACTGTGCTAAACAGTTTTTACCTCTATCTGGTAACAACTGGTAGGTGCTCTGATACCATAAATACAGGGACTTTGTGGAGTTCTCTCAGGGTGGAATTACGCTCATGTAGTAACGAATGATCAATAAACCTTGTAGTTATGCACCTCACTTGCCAGTTTCAGTGCTTTGATTTAAGGAGCCTTCCAATATCAGAAGAATTAGCACTCATCACAGCAGTCTTTAGCATTCCCCACCACAGCCGTGGTGTTATATTATGGAGTTGTTCAGGGGTGGATTGGTCTCTCCTGGTGCACATATGCAAAGAAAATGTCACACAAAGGTCACCCAGCATCAGAGTGCTTCACTAAAATGTATGTTGAATTTCAATGGGGTACCTTGTTGGGGGGAAGAGAAAAAAAAAAGGGAAGAAAGGAAGGGAAAAAAAGGGTTCCTGTTAATTTTCTTGGCATTTGCTGCATGTTGAGGAGGATTGCCTCAGGCTGGCCTCGGTGTCTGGACTATGAATAGGAAGACAGGCTCTGCAAAGTTGAACAGGTTCCTAGATTGTTTATTCATTTCACCTAGAAGAAAATACAAGGACAGGGAAGAAACCGATAGAAGGGACCTGTCTGAGTCTCTAGGACAGTGGGCAAAATTTCTGCTGGAATTTAATGAGGTGTAATGGGGGGAAGAGGGGCTCTGAAACGCAGGGAAATCTGTGTACACTTGCAGGAGCTACCTGCTTTAGCCTTTGAGTTAGCTCAGTTGTTTCTTTTCTGATTTTTCTTTTCCTAATTTAAAGCCAGAAGGATTGATTTTGACTGATGTGGGGCAGCCTTTAGATTTGGGCACTTGGTACCCAAATCTGGGATACCTGAATTGGCATCTAAAGCCAGATCTGGTCTAGTTCATACGTGTGGTGCTGGTGACACACTTCATTATTTTGACTTACACTTGTCAAAATGCAAACGGATATTTCCAACTCTCTAATGCAGAGTTACTGTGGGTACCAGCAGTGTAAGATTATTTGCAGGTCCACTGTCAGTCCAACTCTATACTGAAACCAAAGCGAAAATACTTTTCCATTTAGAGGCAGTGTTTCTGGGAGAGGGTTTTTACCATATACTGCTAAAAGCATAGAGGTTAAAACAGAGATTTAGTCCCCTACAGTTAATCCAGCATGTAACATTTAATGACAAGCTTGGTTCTGTGTCAGAGAAATGAATTTATCATGTCTTGGCAACTTCTCACTCAGTTCTTCTCCACTTCCCCTTTATCCTGACCTCTGCCAGATGTCTGCCTACTGCAGCAATAACAGTCCCTGCTGGGGAGGCTTCAAGTGATAAATGTTTCAAAGAGCAGAAATGGTGCTGGCCTGGACTTGTGTATACACAGGACCACATTGCTTGTACTAGGTCCCAGAGATTGTCTTTGTCCTGTCACTAGAAATAGCTCTTCTGCCCCACACCTCAGTCCAACTTCTGGTTGCAAGTCTACCGCAAAGGCTATTCTTAAGGTATTTCTTAATACCTCCTTATTTCACTTCAAGAAGTGTGCTCGGTGCCATCTCTGACTGAGCTGGGCCTGAGTGGAGCCAGGGGTTGTTCTATGGTCCTTATAGGTCCCTCCCAGCTCAGGAGATTCTGTGATTCTGTAGTTCTTAGCTGTAAGGGGCAGAATTTGGGAAATGAGTGCGTTGGCATTAAGCTTTTGGTCTCTGCAACGATCTGGAAGCAGCAGCCGTTTGGAAAGCCGAGGAGACTGTGCATTGCCGACTGTGTGCAGGTTTCGGTCTGGGAGCAGCAGGAGGAAGTTTGCTTATCACAAATGTTCAGTTCACACCAGACTTGTGTTATTTCTGCTGGGAAATCTAGGAGGTGAACCGAGCCAGTGTTTCCACAGTGTAGCAACGTGATGAGACTAAATGGCAGAACACTTGCACTGTTGAATATTTAAACGGGTGTCAACTCCTTGTTACTTTGGGAAAAGGAAAAAAAAAAAAGCCCTCAACATGTTTTATGTTCCTTTTCCTCATGACTGTGAAACAAGCTCATCAGTGGGCACCATACAGGAACCCGGAGCAGAAAGGCCGTTTGGTCAGGGGCTCTCCGTAAGGTTACTTTGCCTAATAGTCACCAGCTAAAGTCTTGTCCAGTTGCTGATTATAACCTGTCATAGGTGGCTGGTGGCTTGTGGAAAATTAATTTGTGGGAAATGTGTCTTGATGCATTTTTCTTTGAACAGATCTGTCCACTTCATTGATGGTGTTTGTAACAAGGCTCCCACACAGTCAAGAGTTTATCGCCTTTTCTTTAACTTGACCTGACTCCCTCTCCCCCAGAATCAGGAGTTTAGCACATGCCACTTAAGTTATTCCTCGTTTCTCTGCCCTTGCTGGGTTCTCTTGACATGTAACCTTCTCTTGTAACAGATGAAAGGAGTATTATATTGTTCTTGTTCTCTTCTACTTAAGATATAGCCTATGGACTTGAGTGGAAAGTCATGTCTTTGAGTGAAGCCACTTTCCTATTTGGCAGGAGGGGTGGTGCTTTTAAAAACGACTGAACAAATGACATTAAAATAGAATTTAAAACACCCATACCCAAACAACTTTAGACTTTTGAAGGAAAATACAGCAAACTTTAAAGCTGTAAAACTGACATCTGCTCAACAGTTGCTAGTTGTCCTCAGGTGGCTTGAGGGAATCCTGATCGATTGGTCACAGCATCCATAATATATTTTACAGTGCAAACGCAGACCTGTGTGCATGGATGGATGTGCTCAGATGGACTTGCAGGGAGAAGAGAATTCAGATTTAAGCAATAATCTGCAGCCACCTTAAAGACAGCAGCAGAAATAAGCAGATGCAATTTGTTCCTCTTGTGCTGCTGACAAGAGAACCGTGCAATGCTGTGGGCAAAGACAGCAGCAGGCTTGCTCCTGCCAGCTGTTCTGTGTCTTGAGGGAATGTGTTGATTCACTCAGTTGACTCAGCTTAAGCCATCCTGCAGTATATATGACTCTCCTCAGACTCAGGCACTTAATGACCACATTGGGGGTTATGTTCTTGGTGCCACACTCATTCTGTAGCATCATAGCATTTTCTAATGCAGGGAAATTAACTCTGACTCTTCACCCACAGCAATACCCTGGGTTGGTTCCATGTGTTCAGCCACCGTGCGGTACAGAACCAAGGACATGGGATGAGCTCTGAGCAGTGGCATCTGGAGAATGCCCACAGGCAAACAGGAGATGCTGGAGCAGGAGAATGCTGACAAATTATAGTGATAGTTGACATTTCTAGAATTAGACATTTCTAATTTGACATTACATGAGTAATGGGTGAAGTATATTCATCTTGATATCGAGATGAACTAAACAGAAGACAGGTAATCTGTAACCTCTGCTGTCTACTACAGGGTTCTTCATATTAGCACTCTTCTGTTCTCCCTCTGCAATCTGTCTGCTGCTAGTCCAGCTCAGCCTCAGTGCCATATTCCTCTTGAAACTGCTCCAAGTCAGAGAAAAAACATCTACTCATACATAGATACTATTGTGAGGGTTGTTTCCTTAACTAAACTCAGCTTTGCTAGCTCTAAGCCCCTGCGGTTCCTTAGAGGTGAAGCTCCAACACCAGAAATGGTCTCACCGCCATGCTGGTGCTTAACGCTCAGGGTGCTGCTTGGGAAGAGAGCTGAGGGAAAAGGGGAAGTTTAGGTTTGTATGTGTAATGACAGAGACACTGTCTTCGAATGATGCTTCTCAAGTTTCTTTCTTGTCATTTCTGTTTAAAATACCCTCTTTAACTTCTGCATAACCTGTTTTCTATAGCTTTACTTCTATTTTCACCTCCTCCGAAAGGAGGTGAACTATGTAGTTTAGAAAAGTTACTTAGTGTGTGCCTGGGGAAGCATACCAGAGGGATCTGACTTTGAATCATTGATATTTTTCAATATTGTAGTGTTGATTGGAGATTGAAAGACTTTGTGTGTAGCCTACTATTAAATAATAGGCACGCTAATTATAGTAAATATGATGGTGCGAACACAGTGACATTGTTAAAGTTAATGACCCAAGTCATTGCCATTTAACATACCTTCTGAGGTTCACTCAGTTGAATTAATTGCATTGTTGGAAAATGCTGAGTGCGTTGGTTCCTGAGGTCTTGCAGCAGCATCTTAAGGGGCCTGAAATGATGAAGCAGCCCCTGCTGAGAACCCTGGTATTTGCCAGGGGGTTATCAGATTGTTTTCTGTATCGTTTGTAACTACACCATGTGATTAAGACACACTGCTAAAAATGATGAGAAGGAAAATACTGTGGGTTTTTTTGGGGTTTTTTTACCATAAAGGCTTTTTGGTTTGTGGATTTAATATTTCTTTTAGAGAAGTGTGTGTGCATCCTCCCTCCCACCGGGTGTGTGCTGTTCTGGTCTTGGAAAGGGATGGCCCCAGGAGACGGGGGTTCTGTTGCTCGTTCTACCAGGTTGCTCCAGTGTGACCTTTGGCAAATCATTTTCATATCTTCCTGTGTGAGATCACTGTCTGTAAAGGCAGAGGCAATAACTAGCTGTCTAGAATATTATAACAACCCTTGATATGACCTACTCTAAGCAACTCTGAATGCCCTGTGTCATTTAAAGTATTTATCTTGGAAGCTCACCTGTGATGCTCGTGTTTTGGCAGAGCTAATGAAAGGCCACGTAACTTACTTAGGAGTTAATAAAACAACCATAAAACAAGAGGGAGCAAAGACATGAGAACAAATTAACCAGGTCTCAGATTAGCACTCTTAACTGTTGGATTGTTCATCTGGTGGCCCTACTTTACAGGTTAGCAAAGTTCAATTGACTGATATTTGTGACGTGCTTATGATAAGGCATAATAGAAGCTCAGAGGTAGGAAGAGGGTACTTAATATGCCAGCTATGTGCAGCCCTGTGCTAATAAACTGTGCCCAGAATTCACAAGAAACCCCCGTAATAATTTAATTAATGTGTTCCACCAAAGAGACAAAGGGTGCTTTAAGTCTTTCTTAAGCTAAGAAGATAAGAAGAAAATGGTGAGAAAAGGCCAATTAACAATGCTAACTTATTATAAGCCTCTCTCTATTAGTTTTGGGTTTGGTTTTTTTCATATTTGTGCTAATTTTATTGCTGTAGTGCTCAGTGTTTGGGTTCAGTAATCAGGGACTGGTTTCCTCAGAAGGACTGAAGACTTGGAACACAACTCAGATTTATCTTCACTGTGCTATCTTTCCCTTGAGATGAGCCACATACTAAATAGTGCTGGGCTGTGCCATTTATTTATATTCTCTCTGTGAAATCAGAACTTCACCATAATCAGGACTTTCAAGTGTCAATTTGCTTCTCAGTCATAAAAGCTCAGGGCTTCACGGTTCCTCTAGAAATGACATTTCATGGATGAGTAACTGAGGGGTGGGAAGTGCCCCTGTTTGTTTATCCACCTGAAAGGAAACTTCTGGTCCAGGCTGAAAAGTTACAATGTATGATTTAAAACAAACAAACAACCAAACCAGCCCAGTCTGTTTGCATCCCTGTAAGTTTCACAGTGCCAAAGCCCCCAGGTTCAGGACAGTATTAAACCCTCGCCAAACCCAAGGGGTTTTCTTGATTAAATGAGCACACACCAATCAATATATTGAATATAGTTTTATTTCCTATAGTATTGTGAGTAAATTTGGAGTGTTTTAAGGTTTGGGTTTCATCACAGCTTTGGTTAATTGCCGAGAGTGTTTGGTGTGGGGTTGTTTTTAATTATTTTTACCATGTTGAGTGAACATTGAAACTGTACCTGTAGGACTGTGACACGCTTTGTTTTGAATGCTAATGGTGTTTGGTCTGCAGGGAAAGTCTCAGTATGAGCAGAAGATCGTATTGTCTTAAGGTCAAGGTCTTCTATGCTCCCAGGAACTGCAGATAGCTCAGGAGTTGCTAAAATAAGATGAAAAATGGCAACTGTAAACATGGGAAACAGAGATTTTGATTTTTCTGCCACCAGGTAGATTGGAATTAGAGCAGAAGCAAAATTACTTGCCCACCATTCTTCTTTGGAGTTATGAATTTTTCTACTGGCTGACAAGGAAGCAGCTGGGGGTTGGGTGTGAAGCACCAGGAAGCTCCTTGCACTGGTTCTTTAGCATTTTGTCTTCAGTCGGGTGGTTGACACTCAACTCCTCAATGGTGAAAGCGGGCAGAAAATCTCACCCCGCTGTCTTTGGTTCCCACAGTGAGCACACTGGCTCACAAAGCTTCCCAAGTGGCTGTCAGGTTGTCTGGCAAATCTACAGCAGATAAGACTGAGTACAAGGACAAGTCTGTGTTCTGGAGAGAATTCCATTAAAATATGACTTTAAGTAAATAAAAGATATTTAAACTGGTAATGATGCCCCTGCTTTTCTCTGACCCCACTTAACAATGAAGGTTCGCAAGTAATTGATTCTTTGGATTTGGGGGATTGATAGTATTTTTATGTAAATTAGCAATCACCCCTACCATGATGAAATATGGTGTCTAGGAACAGAGTGATATCAGATTAATCCGTAGTTTATGTATCCTCCTTGGACGTGGCACACAAATTATAAATGCAACACTGAGTGCCCTTAGTGAAGCTCCTAGTTGTGTTTACTGACATGAAATAAAAAGAAGGATCAGTTGATGATCATAAATATGCCCCAACAGATTGGAAATACACCCCAAAGACGACATTTAAGTAAATATGTGGCTAAGGCTTGTCCTTGAGGTATGTGCATATTCTTTGGATGATAGCAGAGGTTTTGTTGGAGAAGGAAATTGTCCTGGAGAAATAGAACCAAGATGTTATCAAGGTGTTATTAATGTGAAGAAGAGAGGCAGACCTGTGCTGTTGCAGTTGCTTTTGATCAGCTGGAGGATTTGTTATTCGTGTAGCATCACCTCCATTTGCAAGACTGAACCCTGGGTCTGAGACTAACAGGCTTGGGAGCCTTTGGCTGGCCTCTCTTTTTCCTTCCTTTTCCTTTTTTTAATCTTTTCTCTCTGCAGTAAATTTACCTCTGGCAATAATTTCACCCATGCTCCCTTGGTGAAGTTGCAGCTACTTAAAATGCTGAAAGACACGGGGCACCAGATAAGAACACAAACAGCTGTTAAAGTCAGATCTTAAAGAGGATCTATGTACACAGCTTCCAGTTTCTAATCTTGCGCCTCTGGCTCATTCCAAGGCAGAGATGCAGTTTTCAGGCTGTGTGGTGAGCGGAGGCATCGGGCAGCATGGCAGGCAGCAGCTGATGACAGCCCAATCTCCTGGGTGCCCAAACATCCAACCAGTTGCTGTTCAATTTTCCAAACCAAATTTTGACAAGAGGCCTCGAAAGCACTCAACCTGCTTGATTTAATTTAAAGTCTATTAAAGACCTCAGTTTGGTTCTGATTGTGAAAAATTAACATATTTAAACTCTGCTGATTGCCTTTAATTTCTACGGCGATGTATCTCTTTAAGCCAGCAGTGTATCTCTTTTCCTTGAGGACTCGATGTTTCAGGAGCCTGTAATATTAACAATTAATGCTCAGATTTCTAGAATGGGTTTACTCTAATTTTAATAAAAGGCCTCGAAGGAAGGGTCAGTGCACTGTAAGAAATCAATCTTTCATAAGCAGTCTTTGGTTCTCATTGAAATATTTATGAATGATAAAGCTATCCTGACAAGGCAAAGTTCAGCACAGAGGCCACTTGTGACAACATGACAAGGTTTCATAACAGACAATGTGTATAATTAAAGCAAGGACGTACAATGAAAGCAGAAGGAGATGTGTCCATTCCATTACACGAGTCTTCAAGGAGCAGTAATCCGATGTGACTGTGTACTGTGAGAGGCTGTTCTCCAGTTCAGTGTGATAGAGGCTTCCCTCACTATGAGCAAGTGAATAAAAACTATTAATTTAAACTTTTCTTTAGTATTTCTTAGCTTGATGATGAGCAGAAAAGTTCTGAAGTAATAAATGCACTGAACCTCATTTGAGCTTTGCCCTGAAGGCGGGATGTGTAGTTCTTCTGTTGTATATACATGACGTGAGCTGAAATCACTGTCAGCTCAATGAAGTTTTGTGTTGTAGGAAAATGCTTGCTCATTTAGAATGATGCTCGAGTCACTTGCATGTTCTGTACGGAGCTGGGATTAGAAAGTCTGTGTTTCATGTCCTGGTTCCTGTGAGTTTCCTTCACGTGGCTCTTGCAGATCTGTCCAGCTGTGTAAATGTACATAATGGGTTAGGCCAACCATTCTTCCCCTTCCAGCCCACAATCACTTCAGCTGTGAAGCATGGCATTAAATCTATTTTGTCGTGTAAAAAGAAAGAAAAATAAGGTTAATAGCTTTAAAATCTCCTCTCGATTTAGAAATGTTTTTTTTTTTCATCTCCTGAGTTCCACAGACTAAATACCAACCACATTTCAGCTTAAACTTTGGAAAATGTTTGTGAGGCAAGTAAATACCTACGTCAACTGCACTTAACCACTTACTGGGAAAACCAGTATGATTGTGTAGTATGATTACTGTACTTTGAGCTTCCTGAAAAATCTCTTTTCTTGTTCAACATTTTACACAGGGTTTTCTTCCTTTTCCTGTGAAACTGTTCTGTTTACTCCTGGACATTAGACTGTCAGAGCAGATGTGTCCCAGCTTGAGAATTTTCCCTGTTTGCACCCACAGGAGGATTGGGTGACATCAGGGTGCCACACTTGTAGGTCAGGGAAAGATGGAAAGTTTGGGAAAGACCTACTCTATATGTGAGTACATAGAGAGTTGCCCAAGCTGTTGTGTTTGGAGTCATTAAGAGCAGACAGACAGACAGTGTGTTTGCATTGCCTACTGCAGATGTTCCAGTGTATCAGCTTCCAATTGTGATGAGATTTTACATCTGATTTAACATTTAATTTATGTGAGAAATCCCTGGAAAAGTGGTTATTGTTTCAAAAACATGCAACCTCCTGCCTTTGCTGACTCATGCAGTGGATAGTGTGTCTGGGAGTAGGAGGGTGTCCTGGCATCTATTAGGCAATCGAGGGAAAGGGTACTGTGAATATACTTCACTGCCAGTGTGTGGATTATTACCATTTCTTGTAGAAGGAAGGACATCAACAGACTCCCTCAGATATTTTAGGGGATTAACTGACATTATGGGTAGCAGGTCCCACCCCTGTGTTTTGTCTTTAGGTTCACGTCTCTTCCACAGCTTTTTTGTTAAAAAGCACTTCTTTAGGGCATTGCTACAGCTTTCTGCTTTCCATTTTCCTACTTTGATCCTTTCCTTTAGCCATAAGGAAGCCCCTCCTCTCCTTTCTCTGTACCCTGTCCACGTCCCCACCTCCTCAGACATTCCCTGCAGCTCTCCCTGTTCACTCCCATTCTGCACTGCACCCTGCCAAATTGACGGCACCTCTTTTACAAGCATTGCAGGAGGCATGGCTTTGATCCAGGTATGGGCTGTAGTGTTATTGATTAGAGCAATTGCCTTGGCAACTAAAAAACTTCACTTAAGTGAGCTTGCTTATTATGTACTGGTTTTATTTCAGCTTTTCAAAGCTTCAGCTGTTCATCATGAGTTAATAAGACACACATTAGTTTTACTTTTTTATTTTACCATGAGCATTTGCAGAGCAGCTTTCAATTACAGAAGTGATGTGTGATTATACTTTGAATTTCTTAAGAGTTTCCCCTCACTTCTTCCTCCTTCCTTCACTCCCAGTAAATAACAGGCACCACCTCATCTTGCTTTCAGGAAGGACTCTTGCAGTGGCTTCACAAGTTACACTTGCAAGCAGACTGACAGTAACAAAGCACAGCCTTGTGTTCCACAGATGAGAAATGTGAGGTGAAATGGCCTTAGTGTAAAGCACCACCCAAGTGGGACTGACCCCGCATTTTGAGTGGAGTCACTTGGTGCCTTGAGGGTCACTGCTCAGGAGGACTTCTGTTGAGATGTTGGTTGGTATAATGTCTGGGGTTTAGAGCTAGGAGACAGAAGCTGCTTTTGCACTCCCTGCCACTGTACATGTTGGTTCATGTGAGTAAGATTTTTAAGGTGATGGACTGGTAGCTGAACTCTCCTGGTTCTCCTCTGTGGTTCAGACACCATCCAGCTGGTGCTTGCAGCTGCTTTGCATTGGGACAAAAGATGTTGGGTGTACAGAGCAGAACCCCATATTTGAAGCTTTGGCATTCTGGTTGCTAAATGAGGTGAAGACGTGATGATAAATGTTTGTCAGTGGGGAGAAGTGTGTATTTTCAATTGGAAGATCTTACTGCTTATTACTGACTTGAATGACATTTTCCACAAAGGCTGTTGAAATCAATGCATAAAGGAGGGAAGGAGAAAGCTAGCTAAATTGCATTACAGAACACAATCTACATCACAACAGGAATACATTAATTATAGAATAAAATTAGCAACCTTCTGCTAACAGAATAATGAATATTTGTAAAGGTTTATTGTATTAAAAAAAGAATAAAGAAAGGAGAAGCCCTAATTGTGTGTGTTAATTCACAACCTCATCACTATTGTAAAAACCCTAAATGTGAACAAAGCAATAATCTCCCTTGTATTCTTGGAAACCAACACAAACGCTGGTTATCCGTTGCTATTATTTTAGCAGATCCCATCTTAATTACAGTGAGAAACACAGAGAATAAAAGAGCCATTTCAGATTAGACAAAACTTCCCTAAGCCTCTTAACGTTAGTTCTTTCTGGGGCTTGTTTTGTTCTTTGCTGTCCTGCTCACCTTCATGTGAGAGTGAAGATACTGTTGGGGGTGTCAGTACTCAGCAGCACCTCACATCTCAGCTGGCTTCATGGGGTTATCATGTAGCAAGAAGGTTTCTCCAACTCATAAGTATTGTTTGAGTCTAAAGCACATTATTATTACTTTCTTTTTATTTTTTTTTAGTGGTAGTATGTAGTTGTTAGTGCAGATAAAGTATTTATCTACTTCATTATTTATTTATATATCTTATTTATTTATTTATCTAATATATCTAATACCTATAAAGTATTTATCTATTTTTTTTTAGGAAAAAAGGTAGTTGTTTCCTTGTCTGATGAGCTGTAGTCAGCATGCCTCTCCAAATGGCTGCCTGGTGCTCTGTCCTTACTCGAATATTTAACATTATAACCATGCTACCAACCTGGCAGAAACCATAACGGTGTTTTCTTTGTCTTTTGGTGTTAGCAAACTGTTAATTTATGGTAAATGAGGGTTGCCAGTCCCCAGTCCAGCCTGTTGCAGACCCTGTTATGTGGTAATGCTGTACTGATGACAAAATAAGCTGCTGTGAGTTCCCTGTCCCTTTGCCTGTCTAAGGCACTTGTCACTGCCTTGGGAAGGCACAATGCAAAGGTCCAGGTGTGAGTGCTGCTCACTTCTGCCTGCTAACGCAGCAGGGCTGGATCTCAACACTAAGCAGGACATTCCTGCCACTCCAGTTCTTGACTTAGAGATGAACCGGTTCGTTCTGCCCATCTGAAGGAGCTGTGTTCCTTCACCCAGACAGACGCTGCCATAATCCTCATAGCACTGGGCTGCCTGCCAGTACATCTTTAAAGTGTATTGCTCCCGACTTGTGTGTTCATCTTACTTGTAACATGATTGATCTCAGTCATTGGGCCAGAAATGCCCTTCCAAATTGTCACTGCTTAAGGGCACCGCTCAGGGAAAATACAGACACAAATCATCCCCCAAAATAAAAAGGTCAAGTAGTATTGAATTAGTTCATTTAGAACTCTGTGGAATTAGCAGTGTACTCTTAAATTGCTTCTTGATTGAGGACTTTTGCCTCATTAATCCTAAACAACCTATGAACACCGTTAAAGTCTAACAGAATAATGAGTGAGACTTCAGAGACCGCGCAGACGTACCGGGAGGCAAGGGGCTGTTTGTGATAGGAAATGCACAAGCAGCAGCAGAGTGTCTGCAGCGCAGCAAGCCCTCTGCTGTCCTGAATAAGACCGTCCATCCCCCTACTTTTGCCTTGATAAAGACTCAGTTCTGAGAAGCAGGGGAGTGGAAACAGGGAGTGTTAGTGCAGACGTGGCTCTGCGTGGCTTTGGGAGCAGTCTGACCAATGCAAGCCCAGGTGGATAGGCCCAGGGATTTCCTCCAAAGGCAAATGAGTAGGATGCTGTATGCCTTCCTCTCCTGGCATTCACACTGTAGTTTCTCGTCTAGTTTCCTCCTGGCTTCTTGCATTTGCTCCAGTGGATGTATCTTCAACACCACCACAGTCTTCTGGCATTCACTGCCATTAGTTATTTTAGTTGTCTTTGTTTCTCATCCCCTCTTCCTCCCTCCAAAAAGTAAACTTGTTTAGTTTTGCTGCTTTTCCATCCTTGCTGATGGCTGTGTACTGAGCTCTCTCACTGGACAGAGGACTCTAGGTAAAGGTACAGATGTTGCAGGTGTTGGCCAGTTTGGAATTGCTGCCAGCTTAGTATCCTGGTGTTATTTGATGTATCCATCCTCTCCCATCCCCTTCAGTCCCCTTACCTTCCTCATCTCTGTCAAAGAAGAGAGCTCTGCAGTGGGTGGTTGAGATGTCACCAGCTCAGCCAAAATCACTCCTAGCCTTGCATGTAGAAAGAGCAAATCACCTGTGTGATGATGTTGCTCTAATCTTTCTCTTTCCTCACCCATCTTCCTAGATGCTGTTTGTGCCTCTGACCCAGAGCTACGTGTGTAAACGAGACTGTAAACCCTTCAGCTCTGGGAGCAGGGCTTTTTTAAAACTGCTCTGTAAAATACCTCAGAAAATTTCTAGTGCTGTTATGAATAATAATGAGGATAACGAGGCAATATCCCTTGTTAGTGATAAAACAAAAAATAAAATCCTGGAAGTGTTGGGGAGGATGGAGGGAGTTACTAGCTGGAGCACTCACCAGCTTGTCAAGGAGCCAAGGAAGGGCACTGGCTTATTCCCTTGGTTTCCCACCTTCCCCTTTCCATGGCATCAGCACCTGAGTGGATTGCTTCCCTGTGTATCTTCACAGGTAACACCCCCTCCGATTGTGGTTTTTTTTTTTGTTGTTGTTGTTATTTTATTTTATTAATGTCAAAAGACATTTTCAGCCCTGTGGGGGACAGGCAGCATTACTGTCTGGTCTCATGGTGAGTTATTAATTTAGCCCAAAATTTCAATTTCAGATAGCCTGAGGTTAGTCTCCTGCATTGGCAGCCCCTCATCATTCCAGTAGTGTCCCTAGTAATAACCTTTGCCTGCCTCATTACCTTTTTGCATGCATAATAGCACCGTGCACCCTGGGATTAAAATAAGCACGCATAGAAGTGGTGCATGGTTGTCTAGGATATTTCATAATGGTTTCTTCACCTGTTCAGAAAAATGAGAGGCTGTTCAGCATGTAACTTATTCTTCAAGGAGTATCGGGGGGGAGAGGAAATGCACTTTGGAAAGACCAACATCCATATTTTTTTGTACACATCTGTAATCTCTGTAAACTGTATTGTGGGGTTTTAATGAGGCTGCTATTTGCAAAGATCTTTCTCCAAGTGTATTAGATGGCAGAGACTATTTAAAAAAAGGAAAGAAAAAAAAGTAATTAGTGAAGGACAAAATGCAAGGAAAAAAACTCACAGCACCTTTTCCTAAGTCAAATTTTAATTGAATTTGTATGCAGCAAAACTGTTCAGTTCTTTTTCCTCATAAATGTTAAGTACAGAGGTTTCACCACTCCATTACAGCCTCATAAATTAGTTTGATCATAACACAACCTTTAAACAACAACAATTGCTTCCTCAAAAAGTTGGTAAACTGAGCCTGAGATTAATGTACTTTCTCTTCCCTTGCAATTTACTATTATTGACGCTTTCATAAAACCAGGATCTCTGTGGTTGTTTCCTCCCCAGTCCCAGTTCCTTCAATCCAACACTTCTGTAGATGGCTGTGGTAAGCAGAAGATTGTGATAATGAGTAGTAACTAATTGCTAGACATGAGCAAGCTTCTAAGCAGGAAAACCAAATGTTTCCAGGTAATGAGAGGGGAAAATATATCTGTATTTTTATGAAATGGGGATAAGGAAATTGAGGGTCCTACTTTCAAAACTGCTCATCACCCACAAGTGGTATGACATTTCTCAAAAGACCTCTGCTTCTAATTAGCACCTTCAAAAAGTCAGATAATTTCCCAAGACTTGCACATCCCAGCAGCTTCTGTTACTCACAAGAGTGATAATATTCCCTTGTGTATTTTGCAGTGGCCCTCGTGGAGGTAGATGGGGATGCTGTGTTTTTGTGGTGCGCAACTCTTGGAGTGTGAGGGAAAGTGATGTTTGCCTACAGGGGGAGGTGACTGTGGTTTGAAGGTCTCTGTCCAGTAAAGGGAGTTACAGCAGTCCAGATGTGAAGGATGTTTGTGTGGGAAAGGGAATGCTGGACGGAAAGGCAAAATGGGAGGTTCTGTTTTCACTTGTTTGAAGGGAGCGTGACCACTCCGGCTGCATCACCAGTGAGGAGGGAAGAGCGAGCACTCGCAGCTCAGAGGATGCATCAGAGCTCCGAAAGATAATGCCTGACTGGGCAGGGAAATAGAGATAGCAGGAGGAGGGAAGTGATGGTGTGAGTGTTTAATGAAAATGCTGCCTTTTGTAGTGGGCTTCTCTTTCTAGGATATCTCTGTCTGCACTGGGGAAATATTATAGCCTGGCGTATAAAAGATAGGGAAGGACAGTGCAAGGAAATGACTATTCCAAGTATCATAGATTTGCAAATTGATTTGATCTTCATATTCCCAGGTCTGTAACTACAGTATAAAACTGTCCTTCTCCTCCCTCTGTGGGAGTCAGATAGTTTATGTAATGTATACCCATCTTTATGTGCTGTTTTATAGAATCATGATTTTTCCATTCATATTTTATTTAAACGATAATTTCCATTTAATATTTTTACTACATTACAAGAAGCATGATATAAAATGACATTTTCATTTTTACTTTTACATTCAATAATGGGTGCCCTCACTTTTCTAGGGACAGACCCCAATCTTTATGCAAATATTGTTCAGGAATAGTAAAGACAACAGTGAAGACAGAACCAGCAACAGCCTTGAAATACGCACCAAGGAGAAATATGTCTAGGTAGCATGGTGTCTTATTCCATCATAGATTTTCAAATGTTATCTTCACCTTAGTCCATTATCAGAGAAGCTGAAGTTGTTTCCTTAAAGGTATCAAAGGATGGTCATGCTGAGCAGCATCAGGCATCTTCTACCTGTCTGTAGAAAAAGTCTTGAGGAGTTTCAGTGGTCTTGGCTATCAGTGTGTTGATCTCCTTTTCAGTTTGAAAAGAGCAGCTACTCTGCTCCTCCTTGCAGAGTATAACAAATAGGAGAATTGGTTATCTGCTGAGTCACTTCATATGGCTTCATCTTTAGGAAGTCATATGGCTGGAGTCAAAGCCAAAGAAACTGTGAGGACAAGGTTCTGGGGAACAGTGGTGCCCCTGAACTCATGCTGCCTTAGCTTTTATAAATTTTTGGTTGCTTGGTTTTGGTTTGGATTTTTCTTTGACTGTGGGTGCAAGTGTCATGTGTATGGGCACTGGAAATTCTGGAATAGAGTTTATGTGCACCAGAGAAAAGGGAGCTGAGCAACACTGCACAGAGCAGGTACCTGCAGGGCTTTGGACAGACAAGTATGGTCAGCAGAGGAAGCTGAAGAGCTGGCAGGGAAGGTAGTAATGCCCAATAATTTAGGTGTCTCTGTCTGCAGCCCTTCAGCAGCTTTTGCCATTCTCCCAGCTCAGAATTTTTAAGTCCAGTCTTGCAACCTCCGGCAGTGGTACATGGAAGTCTCTGAATGTATTACCGAGCTGGAAATCATGGAAAAATCATAGGATCCTACGTAGTCTTGAATTGGAAGGGTCCCATAAGGATCATTGAGTCCAATTCCAGAAATCCACTTAAGTATCTCTGGTTTTCTGGTATTACTTACTTAGAGTTTACCCCGATGTAGGCATCTGCATTGGAAACTTGCATAATCCATCATCAGTACTCAGCGCTTTAAAGCGGATGCGCATCGTGTTTTATAGAAAGATTTGGTTTCACTACATTCATTACGTTCAGAACTCAACTAGTTGCAAAGACCCCTTTTTCTTCCTACTTTAGAGTACAAATCTAGCTCTAGAAATCACCAGAGGCAGCTTGGTGGCACAGGGAATAGTGGCTTTAACGCTACCAAAGATGCTCTTTGTGATGGTGGAGATGCTCCCAGCTCTGTCTGCTGCTTTCCCTGGTTTGCTGGGAAGTGATGAATAATCAAATGGGTCATTTCTGCTCAATTGCTGTAATTTATCGTCCCGCTGAATCCAGATTTTCTGAATGTTAATGAAAAAAATACCTATCACACCAGCTCCTGCCATTCTATTTTATGACCTTATTAAATCTTACACTTCCTTATCATGTGGTGACAATTACTGGAGTATAGGACAGAACTCCTTCTCTGCATCAACCCTGGCATGTACACTTTCTCTTGTCACCAGTGCAGGCTGAATGATTTAGACCAAATGAGCAGTCCTGAGAGATATTTTTACACCCCTGACAGGATTGTATAACAAGAGAAAGGCCATTAACAAATACAAAGGAATAAGCAGAAGGGAGAAGGCAGGTGAGGAATGGAGAAGTAAATCTTTAAATCTGTCACTTCATAATAAAATAACCTTCATGTTAAGATTTAATGAGCTGGTTATCCCACTAAAGAGGGAGGAAAATACTGTCATCCTGCATATCCTGGGGATTCTTGGGCCAAGATGTGACTGCTTACCAAGGCAAGACTGGAGGGGTGGGGGGTGTGTGTGTGTGTGTGTGTACACGTATATACCCAGTGGATGGTCTCGCTCCTTATTAGTGTGATGTTTCTGCCTCTCAAATCAACCCAGTGCAGGAATATCTGTGTCTGCAGGCAGAAGAAAACTTAGGCTCTCTCTGCAGCGGTGTGGCAAGGCTGAATTACTTCAGTAAATGACAGGGGGTTATTTTTATATACTCCCAGAAAGGCAACATTACTTTTTTTTCCATCCTGAGAATTTCTTTGCTCTTGCATTGATTTCAGTGGTTACTCTCAGCTCCCCTTCTCATTAATTCTGTGGAAAAATTATTCTCCTAGCAGGCATGATTAAGAACTAAGAGCCCTCTTTCACAGCAAAGTATGCTTTTTACTACTAGATGATTCAAAACAAAACACTTTCAATATTTCTGGTATGAGGAACTGATTTAAAAGGCTGGCTTTAAACCTTATTTTGAGTTCTGGATTTATCACAAGTTGTTTTAAAATAGTTATTAGTATGTAAAAGAGCCACGCTAACAGTGTGGTTTGCCTGTTGTAATACATAACTTGCTGCCCTGAGAGAGGCAGTTGTGTGGTCCTAGCCTATAAATGCAATCACAAAGCACTGTCGTAGCCATAGTGGGTTTTGAGCTGCCTTTGTCTTCTCACAGGAACAGTGCATCGTGTTTACAGCATGCCTGGCGTAGCAGTGTTGGGAAATAACAACTGTTTAATCATATTGCAGATACAGATCCAACCCCTGAGGTGCTAGCCACTGTGTTAGAAAGATTGTCCATGCTCTGAAGAGTTAAAATCCTGTGAGATTGTATTTATTTTTTTGCCTTTTGGAAGGTAGTGGAGCTGGAAGCGTTGCTGTATGCAGCTTAGAGAAATCCAAAGACCCCAAAACCTGATGCGACACAGGAGATGTCACACACAAGTGCACCCAGCTGCCCATTTTCTTTTCCGTCAGGTTTTACTACCTTTAGCAAGGTCGTTGTCCTTTCCTAGGCAAGCAGGGTAATACTGTTCCCCAGGGGAATGAGACATTGCACAGTTTGGCGCTTTGCAGCCACCAGTGAAGAATTGTATTCAGTAAAGTCATCTCAGCGATCCTCCCCTGCAGAAAACAGCAGAGAAAGCAGCAGTTCAAAGCGCTCCTGATGTGCCATCTCATCCACTCTCTAGGTCCCTCCTCTTTGATCTGCAAGAGATACTACATGGTGTTCTTTGAAGCGGGGTGGGGAGCCCGTGGAGCAGGAGTGCTGGTTGCTTTATGTTATCAATCACGTGTTTGGAAATCAAGGACAGGAGTCAGAGCGCTCGCTGCAGCAGAGTTCGTGCTTTACTGTGTCGTACTGTGGGAAGACAGAGTATCCTGATCAAATGCTACCCAATAATGAGGAGTATTTCCAGCATGGCTTTTGGTGCTGGAGTAGGACTTGCCCGTGTGATAGTGGGGGGGATGCATCTTTTATACAACCCATCTTGTTTTTCTACCGCTTGTGAGAGCTTCTCCCGCACCAGAAACACACAGCCAAGTTACTTGAGGGCAGATAGTTTTGATTCCACATTAATTGTGGTGTTGATTGTAGTGATTCTTAGCCAGTGAATCCTTTCTGACAGGACTTTCCAACCCTCTGACAGCTCTCCTGGGTTTCTGGAAGGGGATAGCACTTCCAACTGTGTTACCAAACTTTTAATTAAAATGGATAAAAGTCTATAGTAATATTTTCTTTCCTTCCTGTTGAGCGAAGAAACGTAGAGTTACAGATGCTTCAAGCGTGGGAAATGCTAGGGTGTCAAATCCCCAGGTAATTGCAATGGCAAACGTGGGTAATCTCTGCGAAATGCAGATGATCGGACTCACTTAGAGTCATAGAATCCCAGCCTGGCCTGGGCTGGGAGGGACCCCAAGGGTCACAGAGCTTCAACCCCCTGCCACAGGCAGGGACACCAACCTCCAGGCCTGGAGCTACACAAGGTTGCCCAGGGCCCCATCCAACCTGGCCTTGAACACCCCCAGGGACGGGGAATCCACCCCCTCTCTGGGCAGCCCCTTCCAGCCCCTCACCACTCTCTCTGCACAGAACTTCCCTCTGATATCTAAATTAAACCTTCCTTCCTTTAGATTTAAAGCTAAACAACTTTGGGTTTAAAACTAAAACAAATTAGGGTTGTTTGGGATTTTTGACTAGCGAAGCTTTCTGCAGGAAGGACTTGAGGCATTGACCACTACTCGAGGTTGGAATCTGCTAGTGGCTGCTGTTATTTGGTAAATAAAGCTGACAGGGGAAAAAGAGTGAACAAACAAAAACAAAATATGGGGAAATCGCCTTGAAGCTGCAGTAAATATCAGAATACTAACTACATAAAATCAAAGCAATATCTCACAAGCAGAAGGGGGGGGGGGGGGAATGCAAACAGGCACAAAATCCTTAGCAGAGGACAGATTGGGATTTATTCAGTTTAGTTTAAATTAGTCTGTGGTGTTTGTAACCAGGAGTAGTTCTCTCCAGTGTAGCCTCCTGTCACAACAGAAGGGTTTGAGGATTTGAGTAAGCAACCAAATGGCCTTAAAACAAAACAAAAAATAAACACATGCAGGGAGAGAATCCATTTCTCTCCTTATCGTTTCTCTGTCTACCAACCAAAACCACCCCTCCAACTGCATCCTCTGTATAAGCACAGCAACAGCTGCTGGGAACATACTGGGGCAAAATCTTCAGGTCTGTACAGCAGGGCCCTGAGGAAATGTGTCCTCCCTGAAGGACTCTGTGACCTGTTCCAGTGACCAGCCCTCACTGTTGTGGAGTCATTGCTTTGTTACCCCTCATGGGTTCTGTAATTAGACTTTCCAAGTTCAGTGATGACAGAACAGGGTGGGAAATGAGACAACAGTAACGCACTGTACGTGGAGCTGAAGCACGTTAGCACTCCTGAGATGAGCTATCCTACATCCAGTGACCATATGCTGCTTTTACTCCTTATTTTCTTCACAAAAAACCCTTTAGTCTGTAGGAGGGTGTTAAAAATTACAGGAAATGATGCAATTTTGCAGTCAGATTAAACTTCATAATGCTACAAGAACTCAGTTGAGGGTGAATTCTGGGGACTAAACAGCTGCTTTTGGTTTTTGACTCTCAAGGTCTCCTTTAAGTGGTGTCAGTTGTTCAATTATTGCTGGTATATTTAGGCTTGAAGTAGAAGAACAGTCTTTTGAAGTGATGCTGTGCTGAACTCCTTCAGAATTGTTTGAAATCCACTTTACATAATAATTTCTGATACGCTGAACAATAAATAAGCCTTGGTCCTTCCTTGATGTTGAATGTGTTGCCTTAGTTGTTTGCACTTTTGGAGTGGCTGGCCTTCCTGAAGCATCTGCCACCCCTTTGTCAGTACCAGAACCGTGGTGCGACAACATTGACACCCTCCCCCCCAACCCCACTTTGTTCCTGGCTCTCTCTGCAGAAGCAGGTAGCATTTATTTGTTATGCTTTTCTCATAAACAAACGGATGCAGCGAAAGGACAGTAGAGTGGAGCAGTAGTTGGTTCTTTGTGCAGCGTGACAGCTGCTTCAGGGGAGTTGGGGCAGCAGCTCTTACAAGACCAGGTTTCAGACCAATCCCAATAGTTTTGGCTAGGTCCTCTGCTTGTCTTTCTTTAGGTGGATATTCTGTCTAAATCTCATCTGTTAGGCTGTTTCAGAACAAGGAAACTGTGTACAGTGGTTGTATAAATTCCCCACCTGAATTTAAGGGCTATGTGGTTTTGACCAATTGTCCTCAAAGCACGTGTCTGCAGGGTGTTGTAAAACTCCTCCTAAGCCAGGCTATTTGATCTTGGGTGCTGAAGTAACTTTACTAATCAGAATAGATGGTGCTGTTCCAGTATTAAATAACTTCTATTAGTCATTTGCATCACAGTTGAGATCTCCAAGATGTAGTTTTATCTTCCTCCAGCAGTGTCACCCAGCATTCACTATCTGCAAAGACAGATTAAGGCTTTATTATGCTTGAGCTGACATTCTACCTGTGTTCAAAACCGGTATCTACGAACAGTATGTGTTTTAATAAGCCTTAATTCTTAAAAGAATCCCTAAGTATGTATGAGACAATTTTAATTGCATCAGTGAAGATTACCTCCCCAGTCTGGCAAGGGGAAGATGCTGACGCTAATAGTGGGTGGTAGCTGACTGCTTAAGTGAAAGGGAATTTTTCTCAGTGTGGTGACAGTAACATTGAGGCTCTTTGCTGATCTCACTGCTCTTCCAGCAGCTATGGTAAGATGTCTGGGGGGACAGGGGAGTACTTGCAGTTGTGCAATGTCCTAAAGAGCCATTTGAGTTCATGCAAAGGTGTGGGGTGGTAGTGTTTTGGTGTTTGTGTGTGCCAGGAGACACGTGGTGAGGAATGAAATCCCATTATTGAAGTGTGCTACTGATGCCAGTTTGGTTAGAAAGAGGTAGACCTTTAATCCCCAGCGAGATGACACTGTAATATTGGAGGAGGATGACAGGAGGGGAGTTGGGGCTTTACAGTGATAATCCAGTTCTCAAATAATGAGAGTTTGTGAAGGAAGCAAAGCAATTTAATTTGACCACCACGGACAAAGGAGCTGCATTTTACTATGGCAATTTTATAATCAGAGAGGAAACAAAGCAAATTCACTTTATTAATGCAAAATGCCTTTGTGTTCTTGGATGTACTAGATGCTTCTGGTTTGGATGTACCTGCGTGCAGCAGTGCAGAGGCTGTGGGCTGGGAGCTAAGCATATCTGTGGGAACGTGGCACTAAACAGGAGCCCATCACCCTGCTCTGTGTCCAGTGGACACCATCCCTCTTGGTCTGAATAACCTGGCAGCAGCCCCTGCTTACAGTGTAATTTCTAGAGCTGCTGTTCATTAAATCACAATACAATGCACTTCTTACAAGAACATACGTTATTTCTCTGCAAACATAATTAATTGTGAATAATTTCACAACGAATGTCAAAGGCAGTTACCATGATAGCTCTATTTATTATAGAGGGTGGCCATTACATTATGTGGTGCAGGATATCTTGGCTGATAACAACTTAAATGCATGTAATGAAATGTTGGAAGGATGGCTTGATTTATAACAGCTTGTCCTAGCATCTCTTGCTATGTGTGTATTAATAATACATTTTGTAACGTCTCACTGAAGGTGGGTGCCGTAGCCAGGCTCTCATGTTGTCGGGCTGACATATTTGTAGTTGATGCTTGATTTTTTTCAGCCTAGAGAAGAGAAGGCTGTGGGGGGACCTCATTGCAGCCTTCCCATCCCTGAAGGGAGCAGAGAAACAGGAGGGGAATCGGCTTGTTTAAAGGGTAGATAATGGCAGGACAAAGGGGATGGATTAAAGCTGAAGGAAGGAAGATCCCCATCCCTGGGGTGTTCAAGGCCAGGTTGGATGGGGCCCTGGGCAACCTTGTGTAGCTCCAGGCCTGGAGGTTGGTGTCCCTGCCTGTGGCAGGGGGTTGGAGCTCTGTGATCCTTGGGGTCCCTCCCAGCCCAGCCCAGTCTGGGATTCTATGACTCTATGTGTTAATGTGACTCAAAGGGCATGTGGTAATGTGGCACAGCGAGGGGCGATGTATGTACTACACCTAGCAGAAAGCTGCAGATTTTGCCTCACTTTTAGGTCTTTATTTACCTGAAGGTACCATCTGGCTGGGATGGCTGTGGGGAGGATTTCACAGGGGTGAAACCCATGAAATCAGAGGATTCCACCCCTGCACTGGTTTAATCCAGAAGCCCATCGTTCCCCTTCTCCCCACACTGGTGTCCGGGAGGTCAGTGCAGAAGATGCTTGTGCTCACTTGTCAGGTTGCTGAGTTTGGGTGATAGCTGCTTCTAATCAGAGGCTTTCTGATTGCAGGACTGAGAGAGCTATTTGCTGACAGGATATTTCTGTTCTTTTAAGTGGGATCTAAGGTTATGAGCTCATCTGTATGGCGAGGATTAATCAAGACAACGAGTTCTTATCTGGCGTGTCTCACTAAAGGGTATTAAAAATCAAAAGATTACATTTACATGGTAAATGGAACAGAACTCGTGGGTTTGTCTCCAGTGATGGGGGATTTCAAGGTACAACCACTTGTTTAATGGAGCTGTTTGCATTTTAGATGGAACTGTCAGTGTATATACGTACACAGAGAGGTTTTGCATCTTCCAGCTTGTAAAAAAGCAGCGTAATGTATGTTGGTTCTGCAGTGCAAAGGGCAGAGCTGTCCTAGGTCTGGAGCAGGGCTTGGACTTCTTGTAGATACAGAAGTTCAGACAAATAAATCAGGTGCTTTGGAGGAATACCTCAAATCACAATTTAGGCAGAATGTACCTGGTATTCTCTGGGTTGTGGTCCAGATTAGTGTGATATTCCTGATTTGTTTCAATGTTGTCAGTAAAGGGTAACCTTCAGTTCTGCTCCTGTGCCTGTAGATTTTGCATGTTTTCTGCAAAAAGGTGCCCAGTTCACAGTTCTCCAGCATAAAGTCCCATCAAAGACTCACTTCAAGAACCGGTGATGCATCCCAAAGCACTTATATCAGAGCATCTTGTTTTATCACAGAAATTAATGTGCCACTCACAGTAATCTAAGATGTCAGTAAAAGACTCTTTATTCATAAATAACTGATATGCAGCAATTTACCTCTGTACATTTATCTTCAAAAGGCTATAGCCATACAATTTTTGCAAACTCTACATAAAACATCCAAACTGTCCATTATTACTTTTTCAGTACAATATAACACAGCTGTTTGGCATTACCAAATATATATATGTATATATATTTATATATGTACATGTGCTGAAAAAAGAAGCCAGTGCAGCCTTTTCCAAGGAGTCTTTCCCAAGTATTTTACTGTACAACATTCAGAATTTACATTGATAGAACAAGGCACAGAAAGTGTGGTATGAAGCCAAGGCCATGCTTTTTATTTTGTGTTCTGTCTCTTCCCTACTCCTTCAGCTTCATACTAAAGAAAGCATTCAAACCTCTGCTCTTTTTTCAGTTCTAAACACACTGAAACCGTGGGGAGAAGTGGGAGGGGAGGGAGAAGTGCTCAGTCAAATGAGCAAGAACCATTTTCAGAACCTATTCATTGCCAAAATAAAGGAGCAGAAGAGAAAAACAGGTCTCTAGGCAAATACTTGTGGGGTTTTTTTTCCTCTTTTTTAAAAAAAATGTAGTATTAATGTTGTGTTTGATCAGGTTAGACGTTCCCCCTCCCCTTTTCACCAAAAGGCTGGTCAAAAAGTTTTGAAAGTTGTAAACTGCCATGGAAATTTTTCAGTTGGCTCTAGTCATGCAGAACACTGTTTGAAGTCTCACCAGACTGACCAGCATCATGTGTTACCTCATCCAGAATAAGTGCAGGTGTACACTTTGATATCTCTGTACCTCTGGGAGCAGCAGAATCCCAGTGGGCGTGAATCTGATTGATTAGGAGGTGGGAGGAGGCAGCTCCATCTCCCAAGTCACAAATCAGATGATGCCAGGTTGGGGTTCCCAAGTACATCCCAGTTGATTATAGATGCCACATCCCTGAAGAGGCATAGATAGGTGTGTGTGTGCTGCTCAGTGATGCACCAGGGAATGTGTGAGGGCTGGTAATGGTATCTGGCTTTAGACTGGAAGTGGAACGCATGCAAAAGTCTACAGCTCTGTGTAAAACTATTCCTCCCTCCAACTTCAGTGCACAAATGGGGGAAAACTGAATGATTTGCTTGAGAAGGGGTTGTCATGGTTAGTGTTCCAAATTTCCCTATGGGAAATACCAGGTTTTACATTGTTTTAAACTGCAAAAAACAAAGCTTCAGTCAGTTCTCAGTGAGGATTTGTTAGGAAACATTCTCGTCCTCTGTAGCAGACACTTGCTGTTAGATCCATGTCTTCCCCTTCCTGCTGTATCAGAAAAAAGACTTGAACCAGGCTTGGTGCAGAACACCCTTAACTTCATGTTGTGCTACACGTTTCCTTCGGGGATTAGACAATAAGATTTATATACAGAGAGCAGATAACACAGGGGTTTGACATCTTCTCCAATCTGCAGAAGTACATTCTCAACCAAGGTTATCACACCAGGGGCAGACAAACTAAGTAGCTGCTGACAAAACCACGGGTCTACAGTAGGTGAGTGTCTAATCTCATCAGATTACAGCACACTACAATACAGATCAGGGAAGGGTCAGCTAATCTCCCTATCCCATCGCTAAGTTTTCACAAGTGACTTCAGCTCTAGTTACCCTGTGACAGCAAGGCAAGGAGGCTACCCATTGAATCCTGGCTCACCTGGATTCCCTCAGAAAGCACAAACCAACTTAGTCAGTACAATTGAACAGCTTATTTAAAAGCAGCTTTTGCAATAGCTTGAAAATTACAATACACCCCTCCCCACCCACGCCCCAGACAAGAAACACTAGTAGAATCTGTACTATTCACCTCTAATACAAAAAATATAGTGGCAAATTCCTAGACACTTAGTTTATTGTTGGACAGAACAGTGAACATGGATACGGACAGATTTCTCGTTTCCTTGCAGCAGTAAGTAGAACATCAGTTCTGTTTCCTGCACTGTGTTACTATCAAATGATTCTCTAAGTGATTCTGGAGTCTTAGAGCGATTAATTAATTTTTATCCATGTTGGAAAGGAGATTGTTGCTACTGTTTATGCTTGTATTGGCAATGAGAGAAATGAGCTAGACTCTGTGTTACAAGAAAATGATTTGCCATCTTTTAGTGGCATTCTGTGTTTTATTTGTTGCTACAGGTATTGTGTGTTCTGTACCTGATACTTTCAGTTACTCTACTTGCTCAGGAATCCTTTAAGTAATTTTAGCTTAGACACTTTTAACTAGATGATCGTTATATATCCAAGAAAGGATATATGTGCCGTTTTTACATGCAGCTGCAGAAAACCCACCAGCCTCTTCTGAAGCAGGAATAGTGCCAGGGGAGTCATTTTACCAAAAGCACATACCACAAATGAAAACCCCCTAGAAAACACTCTTCAGCAGGTTTAACGTGAAAAAGGTTCTTAGTGAATAACATTAACCATCTCTGCTGCTGTCTAAAAAGTGGGAGATCTTCCTATGTGAAATTCTAATTAGTAAAAGAAAGGCAAGGGCAAATATTCTGGTCACTCAGAAGTTGTTAGGGACTTACTTAGAATTTCGTGTCCTCCACTCGGTAGCCTGCAGCAGTTCCTCACTTGTTTTAGCTTCACTGTATTCATAAGCTGTATTTGTTGTACTGGGCAGTATTACCTGGAATTAATCAGTTACTGAATGCTTCCAAGCTCTCATCTAGCACCATCTTTCATGTGGAAAAATAGGAAGAATGGTCCTTTAGTGTGACGTTAATGCCTGTACACCAAGACCCCTGTTTCTATGATTTATGCTGAATAAGCTTCTCAGCCTGCTGCAAGCTCTGTGCACCCACAGAGGAGCAGGCCAGCTGTTGCTGGAGATAAAAATAATAACAAACCCAGTTCCCTGTATTTTCAGACTTGTGTCGACACCTTTTCATCTAGTACAAAAAGCCCAGTAAAATATTTTGTAGGGTCACAGTGTAGTTTTATGGGACTCGCACTGGTAAGTGAAGTTGGAATTAAAATCTACAGAGCAGGGTTTCCTTTCCTTGTGGCTTAAAGGATTTTAATGTAAACTAGTCAGATTGCAGAAGCGGTGTTGTACAGCTGTAAATTAGCTTTACGATGCTGCAGCCTGGCAGCGCTGCCAAGTGAACCATTCTGGTGACTAAACTGTAACTCATTTTTAAAATGCAACTATTAGTCTTAAATGACTCGTGGCACAGAAATGTCTGGGGAAGGCGCTTGGGAAGATGACAATGTACTGGAGTAGATTCTTTGGTGATGTCAAATCGAAATGGCTGGTTTACCATCTTGGGTTTGGGGCAGGAGATGGAATCTGAAGTGGGTGACATGTTTCTCTCTTTGACTTTCTGGTTTGCAAAGAGACTTTTAAAATTATTTTTCAAAACTCATAATTTATAAAACACAGGAAAGGACTAAATTTTTAATTTCTGCCCTTTAATCCTGCTTCAGATGCTCCTTTACACCTGTGTTTTGGATCAAAAAATATATATATATATCTCTACACACACACGCACAGATTTCCTAAAATGTTTTAAATATAGATGTTAAAAATGTGCTTGCTAATTATGTTCAACATACCTATTTCTAGAACATTTGCATACAAATTCTGAGAGAAGACTGTATTGCAAAGCATCCTTACAGCAGGCTGGGGGGAGCTGGCAGAAGTCAGCTGCTTTCTGCTGTAGAAATAGGAAGCAAACATTTAACATCTACTGGTATTGTTCAGCTGTTTGTTAATAGGAACAAAATCCACGTTGCTGCCTCATTTATATGGGAGCAGACGCATTTTTACTTAAAATCTGGTTTAATTTCTCCATCTCTTGACCTGGACTGTGCATAAAAAAGGGGGGAGAACTGGTGTGAGGAGCTCAAAGTGCTCAGTGCTGTCAGTGCCGCCCTGTGACACTAACACAACACCACAGGAAGGAGCATCTGGAAGCAGGTCTGTGAGTACTCACACATCAGGCAACACACACTGCAGGGAGAAAGGGAACAGAAAACACCTACAGCCTATTTTGCCACTGAAGGGTGGTGTTGTCCAGTTCCTGCCTATCACTACCCATCTTCATCGCAGACAACAAACCGTTTCCTTTTACTGATGACTTTGATGTTATCCCTGTCACCTTGGTCTTTCTTGAGCTGCTCAGTTTTTCCTCACAGTTGTTATTTTCCCTATGCTCAGGATGTTGTAGCTTGCGTAATTTGCATAGTATGTTCAGTTACTGTAATTCTCAGGCGTCCTGCTCTCTCTCGTGGGCGTTTCTGGGGGCTTTATGCCACAGCAAGATCTTAATCCTCTGTGATTGATAATACTGAATGTGGGAACAGGAAGAAATGGAGGAAATGCAGGATGTAGCCTGGTGGAAGGCAGGGTATCAGTCACTCCCTCTCCAAAAACACACAGATCTAGAGGTGATACAGACCTAGAGATAATACAGAGTGACAGGAAGGGTGTTCAAAGTAGAATAAACCGGGGATGGGGGGTCAGCCTAGACAAGAGAGTGAGCAAGACAAAACGTGAGGGAAGCCTGTGAAGGAATGTGTAACATGGACAAGGTGGTTACTCAGCGCTCCTTACTACACGTCCTGGGGGAGCAAGGGTTAGGCAGCAAGTGTTAACCAGAAGGGCAGCTCGGAAAGGAAGGGCTCTGTAAAAAACCCCAACAGAAGATTGTGGCACTTGCAGGCTCACAGCCTGGCACTGGTTCAAACCCTTTCCCAAAGGGAGACAGGTAGATAAGTAGTATTGTGGGATTTATGGTCCTCTTAGAAAATACAAGAGCATCAAAATGATAAAAGGTTTGAGAAAGTGAAGGATCTTGAGCCAGAGTCACAAAAGCAAGGTCAATAACCAAGAACCTGTGCTAGCAAACAGCGAGAAAAACCAGGATACTGAACCAAAGGAACCAAACACCACTCTGGAGAGCAGCATGGAATGAACCCCTGCCTCCAGCCCCAAGCTCACCCAGTTCTTTTCTGGCACTGTAAGAACACTGACATTCCCTCCTTTGCAGTCCCTTAGCTCAGACACGTGACTGCAGCAGGGTTTGGACCTAGCTCAGGGTTTCCCTCTCAGCTTTCCCGAGTGCTCAGGGCGCAGAGCTGGGTGCTGCTGTACACAGAGGGTTTTCAGAGCTCCCTGAGGCTCGACAGCAAACCCTGCGTTTCCTGAGATAAAGGACTCTAGGCCTGAGCTCCACGTAGCAGCTCTGAACAGGTATGAGCAGAGCTCACACATATTTGGAAAAGAAGAGGAGAGAACACAGACAGCTCTTGGGAATGATGTCATGGCACCTGCAGGGTGATGCTTTGGCTTTGTTGGGGTAAGTTTGAGAATTAAAGCTAGTTTGAGAATTAAAAACTGTGCCTGGGGAGAAGCTGAGAACAAATTAACTGCTGGAGAGTGGCTGTAGCTGGTTGCCCAGACGACGGCAGCTCACAAACTCAGTTTGCTGGCGATGGTTTGGGGTTATTTTTTTTCCAATTCATGACATTTTGTCCAATGAAGAACAGGTTTCTGAGGAGGAGGACTGGGAGTCACTAGAAATATAATTCAAACACACATAGAACCATGTGCTGCTGAAAACACTGACAGCTTGCTGCCAAATAAGCTGTTATTTTTGTCTCAGTCTTAAATATGCTTGCAGCCATTATGATTTCCCATCACAAACAGGAACTTTTATGTCAAGCTGCATGAAATACTGAAGAGCAGGAAATGTTTGGGGAAGTCTAAGTACTTGTAAGTCTAAGACTACTCCAGCCTGCTGAGCTGGGGAAGGAAGGAAATGGGCAATTTCAGATTAAAGCTTTACATCAAGAGTTGGGCATCATGCTTTGCAGCACTGGAGCCCTGGGTAAAGAAACACTTTCAGATTAATATTGATTTACACACTAAGTAGCCACCCTGTGGGCTGTCATCCTACTCTCAGGTACAGGGGTAAAAGAAAAACCTCAAATACTTTGTTTTCAATTTCTAGCTCCTAAAGTCTTGTTTGTGTTCCTACTTTATACAGATTGTTACAGCAAAGCTGAGAGCCCAGGGCCAGAGAAGAAAATCCCAGTAAAAATAAGGGTTAAATTTGGCTCAGTACCAGTTCCACCAGGACACTCGCTCACAGTGACAGCTCTTTTTGGTTTGGTTAAGTAAGCAATTATTTTTGCATGAAGTGGATAAAGAACAAGGGGAATTCTCTAGTTAGATCCTGGTTTTGTGTGGTAAGCTGGATGTTTGTAACTAACCAAGGGTAACACCGCCAGCTTTATATCCCATGCAATTCCCAAACTGTACAACAATATCCAGCCAGGTTTTGGCAGTACCATGTGGGGTTTATTGTTTCAGTCTGAAACTAAACCAAAATTAAGCTGTGTTGATTGACTTCACCTTTACTTTTAAGTTTAGCCCCAGAAAATGAAGTAATTAAAAATGTGTAAACTTGCTAACATAGGGCTGGCAATTTCCTGCATTTGATTTGGTTATTTAAATCCACCCCCAAAGAAACATTTTTTGACTCAGGGAGAGTTTGCAGACTGAGAATCTCAGGAAATCTCTCACACACACACTGATTTCAGAGGATGGGTTGGTTCTGTTGCTGCGTTGCCCAGACAGCTCTGCAGACAATTTGCTTAGGGATAGAATTTTTAAATGAAATTGTTTGGAATACACATGGTATCAGTTAAACAGTTCTGAGATCTTCTAGTTCCTCTAATATCTGAACAGGATAAGGCCAGATTTTCAGTTTTTCTGTAGCACACACAGTGACAACCTGATGCTGTCAAATGAGTTTAAACCCACTCCAATGGGGGTGAGTCAGAGATGCAGGACAAAGGGGAGTCAAGGCCCCAAGAAGGCAAACCTTTAAACTAGGATTAACCTCTCGCGGCTCTAAATATGCAGTATCAGATTTACTGACCTTCACTAGGCATTGTGTTACCATTACTGTTTCCTAAATACATTACAGCATCATATTTACCTTTATGGCTCTGTATCTCCCTCCTTCCTGCCCTGGGAGTGACAGACGTGTAGTTTTGGTTTTGACATTAAAACATGAATGTTAAATGAGAAAGGCCAGGGAGAAGCTTGTGTTTCCCTTATTTTCTGAGATGATTTTTAATAGGGCTTCTTCTGCTCCTCCAACTGAAAACTGCATGGTGGAAAGGCGTACCTGTTTCCATACACAGCGTGTAGAAACCCTTATTTCCTCCCTGCCAAAGAGATTCTCTAGTGTGATAGTCAAAGCTGGCCATCAGTTCTCAATGAAAGAAGGGACTAAAGTCCATTTTGTCTGCTGTAGTTGAAGTCAGGCTCTTCAACCGCAGTTTCTGTTATGTCTGAGATTTTGGAGTGTGTCCTTCCTATTTCTTCCAGGGCACAGGCCAGGGAGTCAAGGTCACCGTCGTGCTGATGCCGGGCTTCCCAGAGGTCCAGAATGACAGCAGAGGGACTGCTTTGTGTAGCAAAATAGGAGAGGTTCCTAAAGGAAGGGGAGAAAATGGGGAAACAAAAAGGATGAGGAACAGTATATACTGCAGTGGCCACGAACGGGAAAGTGGTGCCAAGCACTGTAGTTGTGTTCACAACACAAAAGACCTAGGTGAGATGAATGGAACCCTCAAGAGGACACACACTGGTGCATTTATTCTTCACATCACAGCAGAGAACAAACAAGGGACTCATGTACCCTGAGGTAGGTGAATGCTGGCCAGCAGTGCCATGCTCTGGAATTCAGAAAACAGGTCAGCTCTGGAAAGTGCCATCAGTAAACTGAGCAAGTATTTGTCAGGGAGAGGAATTAGGTAACTTAAATGGATGCTTGTGATTAGGTGAAGCTCTGACATCTCTTAATGTGTTAATTTATATTGTACGAGTACATAGGTTTTGGAATTTGCAGGGGTGATCAGTGCAAAGAATTTGGTAAAACAAAGTGTTTCTCTTAAACACATGAGGACAGTAATGGATTGCACTGTACAGCAGAGAGGTGAAACCCATGAAATGAAGGATTTATGCTCTACCATCTCGTTTTATAACCCCCATTCGGGGCTAAAGCTACTCAACAACTTCCTTTTTCTATCTATGAATTTGGTTTTATAAAAAGAGATATGGCAAAGATACCAGTCTCCAGCACAGAATGAAAAGCTAAAAGGCAATAACTGAGTTGGTCTCCCCAAACCCACGTAACTCCCTCAGCACACTACCTCTGTCTCCTAAGACAGAAGAAATCTCCTCCAGCTCCCTCTACACATGAGGAACAGGAACCAGGGGAGATGAAAGTGCCTGACAATAGGTAGTAAATGCTGATAAGTAAATCAGAATTTTCTGACTCTCTCACTGCTGCAAGACTAGAAATTACTTTTTTCTTTGGTTCAGATGTAGTTTAACAAGATTCCCATGCAAAGCAACAAGCCAATGGAAAGTTATTTTGCCTGATTTAAGTATTCCTCTACCCTCCTGGGAATATATTTATGGTGTTTGTGCCAGTCAGAAAATATTTCTGGGAGGGAACTGCTTTCACCAATTTAATTTAGCCCAAGTGGAAAAAGCAAAATAAGTAGTAAATTGGTTTTTACAGCATCTTTCAATTTTAAATAATCAAAATATTATTACTGCCCACAGTAGAGCATGGCTTTCTTTTTTTCCTTAAAAAAAGAATAAAATCTGCAAAATGTGTAGTTCCTTTTAGAATACAAAACACATAGATAGAAGCCAAGGTAAAAAGCTATACGATTGAGAGAACACACAACCTCCCAAGTCCTTTAAACCACCCCGTTCACAGTACACAACAGTGCCAAAATCCTTCTCCAGCCCCATGGGTGTAGAAAGCAGCTGACATTAGAAACTACCATCAGGCAGGACAGGGCACACAGGCTTACTCAGAGGAGAAAGCAGTTCCTGTCTTCAGGAGCTAGTTGTGGATCAAGGAAGGTACCAACTACAGCTTATCCTTGAAAGTAAGTGTGGTATGTGCACATCTTTAATACCAGCAAACAAACAAACCCCCCATAACAGCAGCTAATTATTGGCATTGCATATGTAAATGTTCACCTTTCAGAACTGCCTTCCATTACCTGTTAATGCTGTTTTTCTGTGCTAACATCTGCCAGTCTTTGCCTTTGGCGTTGGGCGTGTCGAACGTCGCGCAGATTCGCTGTCGGATGGAGTAGGGGATTTTGAAGGCTTTGGGCCCCATCTGTGCAGGGAAGTTGCTGTCTTCGTGGGAGAAGAAAGTGATGGTTTCTCGTTCGTTCTGCAGGGGATATAAAAGCAGAGCAGTTAGTTAGGGCATCAGGCTTTCCATCGGCCTCGGTGGCTCCCTTGAGCATCAGAGCAATGACACCGTGGTGCAGTCTTGTTTAGAGGTGGGGAACCCGGAGAAGATCTCTGCACAGCCGCCTCAGGCTGAGAATAGTGGGGAGTGCAGACAGCTGTTGCTCTATTTGCTGCCTTGTAATGCAGGGATCTCCCTCCTTTGGACTTGGGAAGGAATTTCTAGACCATCACAAGCACCTACATATAAAAAACACAGAATTGGACAATTTTCCTTCTGCAAGTTTCTCCTTTCTGCTTGTTTGTTTGTGTGTTACAGATGAAGTCCAGTAGAGCAGCAATAGGTAGGTGGAATGCCACGGAAGCATATGGGTTTCTAAATCTTTAATTGCTGAAGCCTCAAATATTGGCAGATAAATCTCTCACTTGTGATTTATTTATTTACATATTTATTTTAAAGGTCTTTTTTAATAAACACCTGATTTCTGTATGTACTTTACTTCCTCCATATTCAAAATCTCTTTGGAAGCTGGGTCCTATTGTAGATCTGCCCCATTCTTTTCCTAGGAAATTATCCCAGTCTTGTGTAATAGTCACATTTCCACGCATCATTCGTTTCAGTGCAATGCAGCATAAATATTAAATAACAATGATGCTATAGTCTCTTCATAGAACATTTATGACACATCCCAAAAGTCATCCCTGCAAAGCAATAGCAGTGCTGTAGATAGATCGCCTGGTCTGACTGTTTAAATTAAATATGCAGAACAATAGTAGATTTTCATACCCTGCACATGTGAGATAAGCTACTGCTACCTGGCTAGTCCAGGGAATTGTGAAGCAATGAGAAATTCAAGTAGTCAGTTGTTATTTATATATTTATTTGACAGTCAAATTATCCTCACTCTTCAATCACTTTTTGAGATAGGCGTGCAAAAGCCTTCCAGACTACCAAACCCATTTGAAGACAGAATTGTAACATGCTCTGGGGACTTGTGGACAGAGAGGTGGCTTTAAAAACCAAACCAACCAACCAAACAAGAGGGAAAAGAAAGGGAGCAGCTGTATGGATATATAGAGATGGATGTAGAGAGAGATGGATATATATAGAGAGAACGACAGAAGTTTTTTTAATGAAATAACCTAGAAGTGGAAAAATTCTTGGGTGTATTCTGCAGATGTTTTTATACAGAATTATGTTGTGGTTTTCTTCTCTGATTGCTGCATTCTCTGCACAGTGCATTTAGAATTTAGCTGGATTGATCAACAAAGATGCTCAATAATCTAAAAAATCCCTCCTTGTTGGGGCCTGTGCCTGAATTGTTTCACCTGTGAGCAAAGCTAGAGTCCTTGCAAGACTGTATGTATGAATGCTCTGCTCAGTGAGCAGTCAGGGGTTGACTGCATACACCAATCCATCTATTTTCAACTCTCACTGCTCTGCAAACCATTAGAAAAGTTGAACACTTATCACTGCCAACTCAAATACAAATTATTTTCAGTGTTGCAGTGTCTGTCCTTGGATTTCTGCTGGAAAGGGAACGCGTGAGGCTTTATGTACTTGTTAGTTTTGACCAGTGTTGAAACTACCCAGAGGTAGAAAGGACAGAACTGGGGAGGGATCATGTCTGATAAACATGAGATGTTCAGCCTGGAGAAGAGGAGGCTGAGGGAGACCTTATCACCACCTACAACTACCTCACGGGAGGGTGCAGAGAGGTGGGCGACGGTCTCTTCAGCCAGGGGACAGGAGATGGGACAAGGGGCAATGGGCTCAAGCTGCCCCAGGGCAGGGGCAGAGTAGATGTGAGGGGAAAGTTCTTCCCTGAAAGAGTTGTGGGGCTGTGGCACAGGCTGCCCAGGGAGGGGCTGAGTCACCCACCCTGGATGTGTTTAAAAAAGGGTAGATGAGGTGCTCAGGGATCTGGTTCAGCACAGGACAGGGACGGTTGGACTTGATCTCAAAGGTCTTTTCCAACCTGGTGATTCTGTGATTCTGATAGCACACAGCAACAACGTAACAAAGCCAAGAGGAGAGAGAACACTTTACCTCTAGAATGGATGTCTGGATCTGCAGGATTTGCTCGTGGCCCTTGACTTGTCGGACGCAGATCTTGCAGGACAGCTGGGTGGTTGCTGGAGTGTAGCGCTCCAGGGAGAAGGCGCAGTGCAGCGGCTGCTGGCTGCTGCTCCACACGCGGGAGAACGGGACCTCCTGACAGGGAAACATCCCCCACGGCCACGGGGAGCCCGGGGTCAGGCAGAGAGAGCTCATCAGAGTCGTGCAATAGGGAAAAAGGCCACTGTCTTTCTCTGCAGTTGTATTTTTACTGACAGCCCTGCAAACTCTAAGTAGGAGCAGTAATAAATGATGGTTTAATTGATAACTGCTGGGAAGTTACATTTACTGAATGCAAGCTTAGGTTCCGTGACACTGATGCTGAGACTCTCATCTCAGATGAAACTTAAGAACGGCCAACGTGCTAAACTTATTCCCAGGCCAGGATCAGAACCCTTCTACTAACCCGTGCCTCCTTGCCCTCATACTACAGGACTCCACCACAGGCACCTCCCATCCTGCACCATACCTCCTCTCTTTGTCCATGCAGCACGCAGCCTGTTTCCCATAGTTATGTCCCACCCAAATTTACCTCCCCCCCAGCCCTAAATCTACCCCCCCTGCAGCAATAAAGAAAAGATTCAGAAAATGTTAGAAGTGGAGAATTAGATTTTTCCAGACTAATCATCTCTGCTTTCATTCAGTGGAAGAATTATGAGACACCATACAGGGGAGCAAAGCAGGGTGGAAGGATGTGTCCTTAAAGTATTCCAGAAATGCTTTCTGTTGTGTTCTCCCCTTACAATAAAGTTCCTAGCAGACAGAGAGAATACCAATCTCACAGCTACAGACAGACACTGGATTCTCCAGGAGACACAAGGTGCAAGGTAAACAGCTGCTTTTAACCCCAAAGATGCCCGTCTGGCTTCTTAACACGCTTGTCACAGCCTCTCCCTGCTCTAACACCCAGGCAGTTTTTAAGGGTTCCCCCGAGTTACTCGTGAAGGCGGTGGGAAGGATGCCAAGCACTCGGCATCTGCTCCGGAGGGACGGCCAGGACAAACAAAGACACTTCACATAGTCTGGAGAGATTCTGGCACCACCTGCCAGTAACTGCTCTGGTGCCACAGCTTTACGTGATCGTTTACTTATTTATCTCCTCCAGCCCTTGAAGCAGGACCTTTGCTGATGGGAGAAATCACTCACACAAATCCTCCCCCCGTGATACTATCTGAGAACAGTTTCATGCGGCGGCCAAACAGACGGTTATGGAACAGGCTCTTTTCAGTTGGTCATGACAGGAACAGCCAGCTGCTTTTTTAAAGGGTGGTACGTGGGACAGAAAACAAGTAAACACACGAAGGAATGGATCCTTTTACATATAAAGAGGCTGGACCCGAATCAGAGCTGTCATTTCACAAGCCAGAGGGGAATACAGAGCCACTCAAAGTTGTTCTGTAGGTTGTTAGAAACAATTACTGTACCTCTCAGCTGTCCAAGTCATCCAAACTATACTCAGTTAGAAAATGTAAATATATATTTGGCTTTAGCATCAGGGCTCTGTCAGACCATTCTGTCAGCAGTGATTTTGCATGTGCTTCTTTGTAGCCCTGAGTTACACCACAGACTGTGATGCTGCAGCTCTGCCGCTCCCCACCTGTCTTAGAGCACGCACAGCGCTCAGCATCCTTCTGGCTCCCTTGTCTGACTTTGTATTTTTTGTTTTTATCTTGCAGCAATAAATCTAATAGCTACTTTGGACTGTGCTGCTTGAGTTAGGTTCAGCAAAGCCAGGTCCCTGCACCACATGAAGGTTAATACAGAGAAATTTGCACTGGCTCTCATGGGTTGTTTTAACAGCACCCTGCAGTTCAGTTTTGACTAGAAACTCTAGACTAGTACTTGCCAACAGAGAACAAAAATACCCGAGTTTAATATACCCTGAGCAATACATTTATTCATAGCTGTTGCACACAGCATTAAGGAAAGTGCTGAGCTGCACATAAAATACCTTGAGACCTATGAGATGCTCTCGGAGTTTTGCCTGTGCTCGGGACTCATAACCAGGAAAGGAGGGACTGCCCTACAGAAAGAACAGCTCTGCAGAAATTATCAAGCAGATATAATCCTCCCAAATTCTTAACCACACCAAAACACAGAGGTTAGGGTACCCAAACTTCTTTCTTTGGATATCTTAGGGGCCGTTGTTGCAATGCCTTTCATAACAAACAATACAAACAGTAATTCCTGTGTTTGTTATAGGGGAGCAAAAGTGTTCATCGCCCAACACTTTATCTTCTGTCACTAGAGGCATTTAAAGAAGCTGCTTTGCTGCAAGAAAAGTCTAGGGGAATTTCACCAAAGCAGCGTGGTATTTTTGAAGCAGTCACCATGGTGAGACAAGCTCAGTTAAAACTTCCCTGATTTGATGGGGGTTTTTCTTCCTCTGGTACCCTGGACATTTAACTAACACAGGTTCTGCCTGTGGAGGGGCTCTGTCTGCCTTCTAAAGCAGTCAGAAGAGATCAACATCAGATAATTCTATGTACGCTCAGCTCAAATCTATCAAGAGGTTATTACTTTTCTGAAAACAGACTCTTTCTAAATAGCACTTTGAGGTTGACTTTTAGTCTCTCATGCAGATTTATTCTGCAGGTCTGGCCAAGGGATCAAGAGCCAATAAATTAAAGTATGAAGCTGCATTTATAACAGGGTGTGAGGCAAAACTCAATTTCTTGGATTAAGAGAAAACCCCCATGTTTGGGTTTTTTTTTTTTTACTGCTCAGTAAGGTTTTGGCTTTGGTAGGTATTTGATAGTTGGGCATCTTAATACTGATCGATTTGTCTTTTTAAATGCAAATCAGTGAATGAGAATAAAGGAAACAATTGAAAGCAAGCTGTTCTACCTGTGAAGCTGAAAATGAAGCTGTTTCTTTCATTTCTTAAGTTGTAGCAGAAAGTATCCTTATATTCTTAATGACATAAGAGTTTATCTGGCTGTAGATCAGGGATTGGACATTTCAGAGCCCATTACACTCATGTTTTGGAGAACAAAGGTACACATTAAAACAATTTATTCTGCTGAAATACTGACTGATAGATAACTGTCTCTATATGGTTCTGGGAAAAGAAGATTATATATTCTAATTGAGTTCTGGTTTTTAAGGGAGCAGCCCACACTCTGTGCCAGCACATCGCTTATAATTTCCAGTAGCCAATATACTTAGAAATTCTTTTGTTTTTATTTTTACTTTCCTGTCTTCAACGCCCTCTTTAATTAATGTAGTGCAGAAAAAATAATTTGCTCTTCTTCAGTTTTAATTCTTAATATATATCTGCTGTAATTTGAACTCATGACATTTAAATGATTACGTGATTAAATGATTACATTTAAATGTCATTGTCAGGAGTATATTCATAGCTATAACGAAATTAGAATGACAAAGATACCAAAAGCATCTTTGTGAGTGATAAATTCTAACAAGAACATGAACATAGACCTTCCGTTGGGGTTACTGGAATTGCATTTTTGGAAAATGAAAGGTTTCATGCATTCCATCACGTATAGAATGTATGTTTGTCAGAACCATAAGGCCATGCATTACTGTCACATCCTCAAGAGATTAAAAATAAAAGGGACCGTTGTCCTATCTGGGTTCTAGCTCATACCAGTGATAACTCTTACTCCCCCAGCACCGAGATGTAAACAGATAAATTGACAGGTACCTGACATGCAGTAAAGGGTTTAATTCTCCAAAGGAAAGGAGGGATATCAAGGACTGATATCTGAAGACTGAAGGTATTCCCTTTGAAATGCAAAAGCTTTGGTTCCTCCAGTAATTGTCCTCCTTGGAGTCTTTCATCCGCAACCACTTCCTGCAATGGCAGAGGAGGGAAGAGTTTTTTCAGTAACAGGAACAAATACCAAACGAAAATTTATCTTCATGGAGGGCGCCTTGTTCCCCTCCAGCATGCCCAGCTACAGCAGTGTCCTCTCACGGGCCAGACGATGGGCATCACTCAGCCCAGCGCCGAGTGAAAAGGCTGGCTGGGTGCTGACCTGTACCTGACGATGGTACCCGTGACACTGAACTGTCATCTTGGCTACCCCAGTACCTACACCCACACACCCTGGGAAGGAACCTTAAGGGTACTTGCAACACAGTAGTGCCCATCTTTGTGTTTTGGGGTAGTCAAAGCCAGGCAGATTTCTGCTTTACTCATGTTTACTCAGACGTTACTCATGTTTGATTGTTACTCTTTTATTGCATCCCACAGGATTGCCATTACAAAGAAGTTTCCCAGCAGCTCATTACCCAGAGTACTCTCTAACATCAGCACGGAGAGGAAAGCAAGAGTCTGTCAGCCTGTTTCCAGGTAAATTTTAATTTAATTAAGCTTTTGAATAAGCAGCTCCTACACATTGTGTGTACTGTTCCTTAAACACTCAGCATACAGAGCTCAGTGAGATATTTACTTAGCAGAATAGAAGGAAGACAGACTACACGAGGGATGCTTGGTGAATACTCAGTTACAGATTAAATCAGTGGTGTAGGTGAGAAAGTCCTCTCAGGACTTTGGAGAGTGCTGAAAGCAACACACCAAGGGCAACCATGGCACAAAACACTTCCCTTTCACCTCCCTCTTGGATGTTTCCAGAGTTACTGGACAAGACCCTCAGCAATTTTGGAAGGGCTGACTTTGAGCAGGAACTTGCACTCCAGTTCTCTTGAGGTCTGTTCCAACCTAAAATTTTACATAATTCTATGGATTTAAAACATAATAGTAACAAATATCAGCCCTGTCAGTAGTTACACAATGTTTATTTCTGGACTGTCACAGTAAAAACACCAGTGAGGAAGGAAAGCTTGTGTAAGTCTTAAAAACCAGCTAGTAAGCAGTCTTTCAAAGTTACTTTTATCCACATAAATTATATAAAAACTGTGTACATCCAAGGGGTTTAGTGCTCATCAGCAGCAAAGTTATTGTTAGAAACGCTACTGGAATCAGTGTGACCTTCCAAAAATAAAATGACTGCTGGAGCTTTCAGAAACTATAATAATGGATTTCTAGTATAAAACCCATTTCCAGGCATTCAGTTTGTTTTAACTCCTCATGGCTGGGTTTATATGAAAGAAGGAATAAGAAGGGAGAGTAGTTTATAATTTTCAACTGCAAAGTGAGTGGCTTATTTCATAATTATCTTCCAAATTCCCTGAGGGTGTTTGATTGGTTTTTTTTAAATGCTCTGTAGCTGTATAAATACTGTTTGACCTTTACTCAGATGGGTCTTAATTCCACCAGCAGCAGCAGGACTCTGGCTAAATACAAAGCACTTGGTTCTCTGATCTTTTAGAGCCAAGACTTTCCCAACACACTAGGAATTACATAAAGGGCAAAGGCATCTGTTTGAAAAGTAAGGTAAGTTTTTGCACAGGCACAAAAGGGAAAAATCAAAGAATTTGTATCATCTATACATCTGCACTTATAAAGGAATTAACAGTGTCAAACAAAACTTGCTAAGTCCAACACTTTATCCAAAAAAAATCTGTATTTTTCATGTGCACCACATAATATTTACACTAGGATGAGGTTGATGCTCTATGCTTTTAAGGGAAGCATAATTTCCTAACTATACCATTGTATAAAAGCCCCTATTCTGCTTTCTGTGAATGCAGGAACCTGGTAATCATTCTTCTAACACTTTTCTACAGAAAAACAAGAAGTCACTTTGAAATCTTATTTATTATAATGTACTTCAAGTTAAAAATAACCAGTTCCCTTTGTTGTTTTGCTGGATGTCACAATAATTGGAGAAATGAGACTGTAGAGTCAAATCAGGCTGCTGTGGGTGAGGGTGGGGTTTTCTGCATTTAATATACTGGAGGTTAAATTCAGCATGAATGAATGGCTGGAAGAGGCTGCACCAGGCTGTATGAAGCAGTGTGAAAGAATACGGGGTTGCTCTGAGTAACATGAATCTCAATTCCCTCTTGTGGGGCTCTTTCAATGATGTGTTGTGTAATTTTGTGGGAGGTTTTTTCCCCCTCCTCTATATATAAATGTTCCAAAGATTTCCGCCCATTTTTTGAAAAACCTGGTGCACAACATGGAATGGATACAGGCAGAGCATGATCAACAACACGGAGTCACTTCACTACAGGTTCACACTACCTGAACGTATGGCTGGGAGCCACTCGTACCGGCTCCCAAACACCCCAGGAGGGATTTGTGCCTCAATTTCAGGCAGACTCATCCAGGAAAATGAGTCCACGAATTGTGTCAGTGTTACAAAGGGTATAATTACAAAGCTATCAAGTGTTTAACAATCTTTTCAGTGGCTTTGCTTTTATTAGAAACACACAGACATCAGTGTGTGCTTCGTTAAGGTTCATGTTTCTATTCTGATGATAGGGAAGAGAAGCAAAAAAAGTATCTGTCACAACTCTCTTCATTTCAGTTCCCAAAAGAAAACCTTTTTTTTTACATCTTCTGACTTGACTAAGGCTGCAAAAGCCAGTGAATTTCATTGTTTAGTCTTGGAATAGCATGCACAAGAATCATGCTCATTTGAATCGCCACTTGGGGATTGCTTTGTGTTGGGGTTTTTTTAAAGCAGAAAGGCACGACTGTAATTTAATTTTTGGTTTAAAAGATGGTGAGGCATATCTTTCTTCTTGCTCAAATTGTAAAAAGGAGAGGAAATCCTGAACTGACTAATGACAGCGTGAGGGTAACGAGCGTGATAAATGCTGTACATCAAACGATAATGACTTAAGAGATTGTGCTGTGGAGCTCGGCTCCAGCCACGAGCTCTGCCTGTGCCACTGAGCAGCTGGGGCACAGCCCAGCCTAATGCTCTGTGCTCAGAGCTGCACCATCATGCTCTCCTGACCTGGTTTTTGGGTGGGCTGGACCGGGGGCAGTTTCCATTTGCCAGGCAAGAAATGAAGAGACAACTCGGCTGTGCTAGAGCTCTGGCAGTGTAAAGCTACAGGTGGTACAACGGAGCAGAGAAGGCAAGGGACACTGAGGGTGACAGAGCACTGGACAGGCTGCCCAGGAGGGTGTGGAGTCTCCATCTCTGGAGATATTCAAGACCCGTCTGGACGCCGCCCTGTGTGCCCTGTCCTAGGGACCCTGCTTGGCCAGGGGGTTGGACCTGATGAGCTCTCAAGGTCCCTTCCAACCCTGTGATTCTGTGACTTGGCACAACTCATGCAGCAGTGGCCTATCAAATGTAAGTCAGTGTTCTCCTTAGAGTTCTGGTCTATTACTGCCCAGGAATAAAGCAATGTTAGTATACTATAGACAAATAAACTGAATTAACAAAGTGAAACCATTTACCTGAAATGCACAAGGTGTGTTATCCATACAATATACCCTCAGATTGTAATCCAGAGAATTGCAAGACAGGCAGCCAAAAACCGCTACTTTCAGCTGTCGAACGGCACAGTCAGAGATCGGTTCCCCAATAAGAGCATAAGTTCCAAAGCTGTTTAAGAGAATGTGACAGGCATAAGGATCCAACAGGCAGTAGCAAGAAGTAGTTTCCTCTTCCACAGACATCACTTCCTGCAAAATGAAATTCAGGTTTAAAAAAAAAAAGTAAAATAATAAAAACAAATAGGCCTTGACAATAGGACTTAGGGCATTATTTGTTTATTCAACTGGAAGGTAAGGCTTTTGTGAGAGGCAATCTGCACCCTCTTTATTTGTGGTGACCTCAGGGATGGGGAGAAGGCAGGCTATCTCTGTGAGTAAATACTCCCAATTTAGCCCTGAGTCAGCAATAGGATTTATGGCAATATATTGTGCAGAATTCAATGTGTACAGCATGTAATAATGATGATGATGTGTAAGCAATTTTAGCATCTTTTTTCAATTTGCTCTTGACTTTCTAGCTAATTTTTTTTCCCAATGTCAAGTTAAGAAATTACCCTGAAGATTAAAGTCAATAAGCAAACCTTGAACAATAGGTGGTATTTGAGTTCCTTTCAGAACATCCATCACAGCTCTGTTTACCTTCATCAAAACACTACCTATCCCACTCTTTTACCTTTCATGCCTAGTGCAGCATCATTAGAGGAGGTATTGGAGCAGGCTCATTAACTCAGGGTGTTTGTAACCCACAGTACCAAGCACATCTAAAGCAGGAAAAGTGTGCTGAATTTGGAATGTTTAAACAAACACCACAGTGGTTTAGAGGAAGAAAAGGAGAAGAGGGGGTTATGGTACCCAGGAATGTTTTAACTACTGGTGATTGCCTGTGGATTTGTGTCTAGTTACTGGGTTCCACTGTTCTAACAACACATACAGTGAGCACTTCAGAGTCAGGGAATTCAGCACCTTTCTACCCTCTGTGGATTTCTGAAATGCTGGATAACAGGTCATGCTTTAGCTGTCCCTTTAGGGGTATTATTAGTAAGCTGTCTTCCCCAATGATGCAGAAAGTTTAATATGTTCGAGACTGCTGCCTCTACCAAGCACTTCCAGTCAAAGATGGCCAGTGGGCTTAAAAAAACCATAGGTGGACAGGCACAAAGGAACAAATGTCCATGTCTTGAATGCACAAAGCTTCATTTCCACAGTAAATGAGGATCTGAAAATATGTGTTCAACTAAAAAGCCAAACCCTTCCTTGAGTGTACACACTAATCCCTCAAGAGGTGATGAGCACAGTGTGATTACTGAATGCCCATTAAAATGGCAAGAAGACACATATTTCAAATCTAGAGGATCTTTCTGGGTTAAAAAAAAACCCCTTAACTTTACATGATGATAAATTCTTGCATTGACAGAACAATCTGTTCTGCCTCTTTGGGACCTCTGATCTATCAAACCAGTGTTTTTAAAAATAAACAGCTACTGGCTCTGTAATCAAATGATCTGAGAAAGTGCAGGAATAATTTCCCACGTCACAGGGGCTAGACCTTCAAGTTGACCAATTTTTGCACATCTTCTTAAAACAACTGAAAACAGTTCAGCTGCTTGGGGAATCATCTTCTTTTGTAAAACTGTCTCTAAGATATCTGCTTGTCACAGACCTGTGCCCTCATGGACAAGAGGAATCACGTTTCCATCATTAGTACAACATTGTAAGTAGGAGACGAAGTCTAAACTTACCTCCCATTTTCCTTGCTGTGTCCTTTTCTTCAAGTGAATATTCCAGTGCTCTGAACTGACTTCTGCACAGTGGGGGATCGTCAAGGCAAAGGGAGTGCTGACAGACAGGTCTGAGGGCCCACAAGTTACTTCTGGTCCTAGAAGAACCTCTGTGCCTTCGGGCTGGAGGCTTCATTGGGGGGAAGAGACAATAACATCTGTCAGGTTCTTTTAATAATGACTGAAAATTTACTTTACTTTAACAGCAAATTTTAAAATGATTTAGTTAAATTGAAGTACTTCCCTCATCTGTTATGAAGCATAAGCAAGCCAATTACTGTGCTAATTTTCATGTAAAAGCAGTAGCTGAGAGGAAACAAAAACTATTAGGCTGCATCTACTCATATTGTTGGCTGGTCAGTTTAGGAATCTGGTCTTTAAAATACATTAAATTTGCTTAAACCAAAGACAACACTACAATTACTCTGTGCAAGCAAGCCTTGCTTTATGCACCAGCTGGTAGTATTGCCATCTAATTCTGCCTTCAAAGACTGTCATCATCAACAATATTTTCACAGTACTGAAGATAAAACAAATTATGGTTTAAAAACACAGGCTCATAGTTTTTTTTTTTCCCAGATTGAGTGAGATCTCCGTGGTTTGGAAACACATTTCTGTCTGCAGAATGAACAAGCTAGGTAACTCGGAGCAGACATCAGGGACTGGAATTCTTTGCTTAAATTTGGAACTCTGCAAAGTAGATTTGTGCATGTGGGTTCCATTACAGGCAGTGGAGATCCCATCAGCACAAGTGAAGTCTAGGGATTCATCTAATCTGGATGTAATCACCTATGTTTGGTTAGATTAGCTGCTTGCTAAATTATAAAGATGAAGTATCTGACAAGACTCTTCCCTACTTGTCTTTCTTTCAAACCTAAATTTAACCCTGGCCCACAGGAATGTGTTTTCCATACCTCTTACAATAAATACCTGCGCAGAGCCACTGACAAAGGGCATGAGATTCCTGTCTCAGACACTAAACCTAGCAGCTGAAACATCTTGCTCTGTTGGGTTGCCAGGTTCTTTTTGGCTTTGTTTTTTATAAGGTCATCCTTCACCTGGGTTGTATCATTCCAAATTTTGGCTTCTAAATTTACTCTTAAAATGAAAGCAAACGGTGTTTCTAAGATAAAAGCAAAGGGAGGAACCTTATATAAGGTATAAATAAGAAGATGCAATAATAAAGACATAAAAAGTCAGTAGCAGCAGCCTCACAAAGTTGATATGAAAGACTGGGAGACTGACTGCAATCTATGAAGTACCCTTCCACCCACCTCATTTAAAAAAATATATTAAAAAATAATGAAAAAGAAAAAAGTCAAGAGTGTGTGGCTGGCCAGTGATGGGCTAGTCGGAAGGGAGCGATTTAATTGCTTTTAGAGACTCATTCCCCTTGTAGAACATATTGGACAAACATATGGGAGTTCTGGGAATTATTTAATGCCAAATGAACTGAAATCAGTTAATTAGATGAACTTTCACACTTGTTGCAAGTAGCAAGTCTTCTGTGTAATAACTGACGTGGTATTCAGGCTCTCAGGCAGGTCTGAGCCATCTATTAGGCAAGGCAGGAAAGGGAAACATTACAGAATGCTACCAAGTATTTAATGTTCCTACTGTTGGAGGGTAAAACAAATCAGCAACCAGCTCTGTCCCCTCAAATCCATCAAAATCAAAGGTCTGGAAATTTTCCAGTAAAAGACAGACAAATAGTCACTATTACTGAGCAAAAATTGAAAAATGCTTTTTCTAAACTATCACACTGGAAAGAAACATGAGGAATTTCATCCCACAATATTCTGCCCTCTACAGAAGTACTAGTGAAAAGCTTTCCAGCCAACTGGAAAAGCAAGGAATCAAAGAGGAAACGGTACTGAGTGTCCATTCATTTCCAGATGCAGTGATTTTTCAGAGTAGAATTTAATACTTGCCTTTCAGTATTTACTCTCCCAGTGGCTTATCATAACCATCTGCAACAGGGAACCTAACGGTGTAACAGCGGGTCCGAAATGAGCCGCGATACCCAGGAAGTGAGGGATGGGAACAAACTCCTGCAGTTCACTGCTTGGATGGCACAAAGCCTGGCTTCCACACTGCTATGGGCACTGGTTTTCCTCTCCCCTTTTTTCTTCATATAGAAGAACACGATGGAAAAACGGCAAATTAGATTAATAGTTAAATATATATATATCTTAGCTGGATGGAGCTGGGAAGATGATCTCCCAGCCAGCAGTGCTGAGAGGTACCCATCCCAGTCCCATTAACCAAGTGACAGTTCCTGTCTGCACAGACCCCTTTTCATTCCCTCCTGCCTGTAATTAACATCTTGAGGCATCTGGTTTGAGGACCAAGCCCTCAGGTAGGGATCTCTGTTCCAGCATAGCTCTGCTTAGTCTTTTTGGCGTAAGTACAAAGTCAGAATTATGCAATGAGGCAAGAGCCATTTCACTCTATTCTTGCTTCGGCCAGAACCAATAGCTTTGTTGTTTCTTTCACAAACATCAATAACCTGTACTTTCTGCCAGCATCAAAGCATGAAGACGGTGTTTGAAGGCTGAGCTTAGCTCTTTTTCTCTGTAAGCAGTCTTTCAGCAGTTCTGTAGGAAATTGTAGCTGTAAGAAGCATCCTAGAAGATCTACGCAGTGAAGCCCATAAATTGCTCCTTTCCCTTTTTGGTTTGGCATCTCTTTGGAGGGACTACCAGTTTCATCACTGATTTGTTTAGTTACATGAGACACTAAAGAATTTTGAAACCTGAATTTGATTCCTGTTTAGGACACAATGAGTTTTTCATTCCACAGAGGACTCTATCAATTTACAGCAAAACCAGCTGATAATCTCATCACAGTGTCTGTGGTGCACAGGCAGTGAGTTCAGCACAGCTCTATCGGATCCCATATCATCTCTGTTCCTCTGTGTCTTTTAATGTGTATCTCATACCAACCTACCTCAGGAGCTAAATGAAGATTGCAAGTGACAGCTAACCCACTAGTCCTCAACAATCTAAATCCAAACAATATGATCCTCCTTCTCTCACAAATACTTAGGATGCATTAAGGTACCTATTATAGTGAGTTCAAAACTCTGCAAGGACAGCAGAGGACTCCTTTCTTGTGTGCACCTACTGATCTGCTCAACTTTTGTATTAATTTCCCCTGACTACCAGATGATGTGGACAAGGTTTCATTCAGGAATTACAGCATCTTCAACCTGGGAGGTAAAGAAGATCTGCCCTCTTCCTCCACACCAGGCACGGTGCCTGGTTCTGTCAGGTGGTTTAGTGCTTCTCTCTCATCCTCTATGCACAAGTCGGGCACCAGTCCCAGCATTTCCTCCCACCCTCAGAACACAGGAGAGGAGGCTCCTGGCACGTCAGTGCCGCCTGCGACTCCCAGAGAAGTCTGGTTCATTCCACCTTAGGTGGATGAAAAGCTGGATCAATCTTGCCTCAACTACATGAAGAAAAATACAGTGTTTTGATGGAAAAGAATAAATGAATGTTTGCTTTTATCTCACTGTACAGAACTTCACTTTAAAGAAGGAAAAATATCTCCCTGTGATAATCTTTGGGTTTGGATTGCTCCCTCTGCTTCTGCCCACAAAAAGGGAAAAACACTGGGCAAAATTTGCTGCTTGTTTTTAATTAACCTATTTTAATTCATTTCTGCAGAACCCTTGCAGATAAAACAGCTGGGTTGGGGTTGGTTTGGTTTTTTTTTCCTTCCTTCCTTTTACATATCTTAATCTTTTATTGAAAATGATCAAAAACCCCATGGCAGCAGATGGGGATGCAATATGAAAGTTTTCACAAAGGAGCTCAGATAATAGAGGAGGGAAAAAAAAAAAACACCCACCAAAAATAGATTTCACTTTAGTTTTGGAAAATATTTCTAGGCTTTAAAATTTATAGGCAGCTTTGCATCTTTCAGTTCTTAAAGGAAAATTCCAGCCATTGTTTGGCTATAAATTATTCTAAGTAAATATTTACCATATATAACAGTTGTCTTTCCATGTCTCATGAGGTATACCCACAAATCTTTCAGTGCTCTTAGCTGAATGTTTATTTAAGGTGAGGGAGATCAGAGAAATAACTGCTATAAAGAGCTATAGCCAACAATCCTGTCTCCAGTTGTACAAACTTGCCCTTGATTATTACCTTTAAAAACCATCCCTCTCACAGCACTCAAGCACCCAGAACGAGGAAGGTTTAATCAGCAAACCACTCTTTACCTGGAACCAATGTCTCTTGAAATTATCCTTAAATTAATCAATTAAAACATGCTCTACAGGTTGCTCACTTAGCTCTGGAATGCAGATTATGAAAAGGTAGTGGGAGAAAACTCAGAAAGTTATTGAAGACCAACTGTTTTCTTTTTGGAGTGGCTTACTACTACTTGTAAGCCTGGGTGTAAAGGGAGGACCACTGGATCCTGTCAGTGCACTTGCTGAACTACAATTTGCTGGCCTCCAGCAGAATTACGAGCAGCAGAAAGACTCAGCATCAAAACCAGAAGAAACGAATTCAAGAGAAGTTTAGATTAAAGCAAGGAAAAAAAGGTCAGGAAACTTAACTGAAAAGGCCCAGTGGAACAAAGCTGTGTTACTGAACTAACGAGCCCGATACAGAATCTGCACATACCAGATCATCCCAGGGGTTGAAGCATCACCAACACCTCTCACCGGATGAAGACACGCTCGGACATGCACACAAGACGTGGCAACCTGACTTCTGGCAACAGCTCAAAAAGGGGGACTGTAAAGTGCTTTTCAGTAGCTTATTTCAATTAAATAAAATTTGATTATCCCTGTCACTTTTCATCTGACAGTCTCAGAAGATTTAGCAGTCATTTATCCTCTGGAGAAGGGCAGCAGGGAGATCACTTTGCTGCTGGAACGTGGTTCCTCAGACGTGTGGAAGAGCAGCAGGTGACAGGTTAAGGACAGAGATACCTTACTGCTTTAGGAGCTGACTTCAGGTACTTAGATGCTCCTCTGGGTTTAAATGGGGAAAGACTGGCTTTAATGATTCTTTGTTCTTTAAAACATTGTTTCATACCTTTAGTGACAGGAGGAGGTGGAAAGTTTTGTTCAGTCTTAGAGACCTACCTTCTGCAGCAGAGCTGTCTAGCATAGAAAGGGGAGGGATGTCAAGGTGATCAGTGCTGGAAAAAAGATGTAAATTGCTGTTTCTGCTGCCTGCAACGTGAGTATATTCCCAAGAGGTCTCAGCCAGGCACTAGACTGATTCCACTTAGATTTGACAGAGCCACAAAATAAAGAAAACCCATTGTAAACAGTAAGTGAAGAAGGTGAAGTATACTTAGCAGTAATGAAAACAAAGCCTTAAGTGATACATACCAGTCTGGTAGCAGAAGTCAAAGGCTGAGCACAAGATTTTTGAATGCTCTATGTTAGTTGACATTTAATCTTTTAAGGGTAACATCAAGGTTCTTTAAAATGGGGAGTGGGGAAAGGAATATGCCTGAAAAAGGATTGAAGCCAGGATGACTGTGGCAGCCATCACGAGCAACACATCATCGAGGAGCTAAGAGAAAGGGTGTATTCACTTGTATTTCACCTGCAAAGGGACACAAACTCCTGGATCACAGGCAGGAGATGGGGCAAACCAATACAGAAATAAGTCTTGTGCTGGGGTGAGGAATCAAGACAACTTCTTACAGTAGGAGGAGATTTGATGCTGACAGTAGACAGCACAACTAGTCATTAATAGCTCTAAAAGGTGGAGTAATTTGAGAGGTACCTTAAGCATTGCTCAGTGTCTAGACAGTAACTGGAGATCGAATTCCTGTTTTTCTCTCTTGTTTTTCTCCTACTGTAATTTCAGACAAGATGTTTCAGAATTAACTTCAAAGGCATTTTAGTTCTTCATGTGCAGCTTGAGGCATCCTGACCCAGTATTAGCACTGTGGGTCACTCCCAGATCTCAAACTAGACATCCTCTTTAGTTAATGAATGATTACACATTTTACCCCAAGCTCCTCCAGCACTTCCCACCTCAGCTCCTAAGAGAGCAGCGCAAACCCTGGTATCTCTCCAGTCCCTTATACTCTCAGGGAACTTGGCAAGAACCAAATGCAATAGTTCTCTGAAGTTTTCACTTCACAATAAACTAAGTAATACATGCTTTTGCCTCGTGAAAAAAGCACCACCACAAAACCCACCCGTCGGTCTAAAACCAGTATGTTCTGCCAGTCTCAACAGTTCAAGTCTATGGCCAGTGTTTCTTAAGCTTTACCTTCCCTCTCAATCCAGGTATTAGTCTAGAGGGAATGCTAGGCTTAGACTAAACACGTCTTTGCTGAATTTCACTCAATTCCACACCAGTTTCTAGCTGAAAGCAGGTGAGCCAAACAAGCAGACAGAGCTTAACCTGGGGTCTGCTGCTGTGGGGTCTGTCCAGCTCAGAGAGACAGGAGTGCAGGACACTTGGATTCTCTATAATCCATCTTGTGTGAAAATTAAAGCAGCTATAGGAACAGCTACCCAGACCTGGTAAAAGCACGTGTTTTGCTGGCCATGTTTAGTCATAAAAATAAAGCAAGTGACACTGGGGCAAATTCCATTGTCTAATGCAGAATTAAAGACGACTGAAGTGATTACAGTGGAACCACTGAAAACACCCACATGTGAAGCTGGCAACACAATTCAGCGCCCATGGATTGAACAGAACCTTCCAAAAGCTTTAAAAACATCTAGAAACCAGCTACGATTTTCTACTTACTAATTTCTACCACAGGCATCTGCAACATACATGATGCACCAAAAGAAAATAACCCCAACCAATGACTTGCTCTGCTCAAACCATAAGTTCTAGTGTGTTTTCCTTTTTTTATCAAAAACCACCAGCATTTCAAACATTACCCATCACCTTCCTTTCCTACCAGACACGATATTGAAGAAAAACCCAAAACCCTGTGTATCAAAGTGCAGTTTAATTTCTGCTGCTCATCAGCTGGAGCTGGCAATTCCAGCTGGGGAACAGATTTTAATGCTGATTTATAAAACAAAATAATTTAAAGAAATGGTCCTGAGAATTCATTTATTCACATCAACTAGGCTACCAAACATCTGTCAGGAAGTAACAACAACTCAGTACCTACATGCCATAGGGTAATTCAAACTGATGACCTGGGCTGTGAATTTTAACCTGTTGTCTCATGTTATGAGAGCCCAGGGATGCAAAGGTTCTGTAACAAGTAAGAAGAGAAAGCAGCTGTGCTGTTAGCAGACATAAGTCTGCAGATCAAAAATGATAAAATCATCAACTCTGAATTCAGCACTTCTCATCCATCAATCTCCTTGAGGCAGCCCATCCTTCACCAGTACTTGCAATAACTCCCTGTGATTTCACAGAAACATTGCAGTCAGATCATTTCTGCTGTCATTTATACAGATGCAGCATGACACAACAGCGTGGTCACACCAGCAGTGGGGAAGATGGAGTGACTCTGGCACATTCCATTCCTTCAGACAGTGCTGACAAGAAATCCATCACGTGAGGGGGTTCCACAGACCCTGGATGTGTGTGTGTGTGTGTGTGTGTGTGTGTGATGTGCTTCTTACCTGGACTCCTTTTGAGTGATGGCAAGATAGATTTCCCACGAACTCTCTTCAGGAATAGCTCCATATGGTATCAACAAGCTGACTCCTACAAAAGAGCAAAGGCACAAGTTACCTTTGGGAAAGGCACTGGACACACAGAACAACACTCAGTTGGCCTCTGATTTACAAGACCTAGAAGGGCATCTACTAGAGCAGAAGAATGCTCCTCTGACATAGCGGTTCTGACTCCAACATTACCAGATGAAAGGAAAGGACATTAATGTGATCCACACTGTTACAAACGACTAACTTACAGCCTGGAATTAGATACACCTGTTTGCCTAAAAATTTATTGCTCCAAGTAATAGTTGACTTCCTGATGTTTTGTGTCACTCACTGACACCACAGTCCTAGGCTGGATGTGACTGAAGGCTTCTCTTCATCCTTAGCTGCAGCAGAAGCTTTGCAGACTTCACCACTAACACAAAAGAGAATAATTCATGGAAACAAAAGGTGCCATCAGCTGTTGCCCTAAGGCTTCCAGCCAGAGTGGTGTGTAATCCCAGGCTGTTTGATGGTCTGGTTACTCTGACAGGCTTTTATCTATTGCAGCAATGGAACAGGATCTTTTGAGTCCCCATTTAATTGTTCTTTAAAAATTTTTTTTACAGTAGTCAAAAGCATGTGTGCCTTTGGTAACTTTCCAGGCAGCCTTTGCCAGTCCCTGTGCTTAGGGCAGCCGGTGAGAAAAGATTTAATCATCTGTTGACTCTCCACTTACTTGCCAAAATGTCTCTTGGTGCACATCTTGTCATCGGTGTAGCTCCGTGTTTTACAAGACATGATGATACTTTAAATTTTCCTGAAATCTGTTTGTCCCCTTTCTGACTCTGAACTCAACCCTGATAACTGTAGGATCACAAGGAATCTCAATGGAGAGACCACCTAACCAGATTAATCTGGATTTACATGGGAATCACCATACCTTTTTGTTCAGGGACATCATTCTGTTCAATCCAAGTGATACCATTTTCCTTTTACTCCACTAGTATAAATTAGAAGTTAGCAAGGATGCTTTCCTCCAGGTACCAGTGACATTAAACTATTGGGTAGCTTACTCAGTGTGGGGAGACTGTATTTTCCTCTGCACGTACCACACGCTGCAGAACCTCAGCTGAGCAGTAACATGATTCCACCATAATTTACAATTGCACACAAAATTGGATCCTACATAATTAGACAGAAGGAACTACATAAATTCCAAGTGGACCAAATATGTATTTAAATAATCTTAATTGATGGGACTATCATTATATAAAGCAGCTAAACATAAAGTATGAGGGACTTCATTGATGACATATACTGACTTAGTGCTTCTGCCTTTGTAATATTCATTCCTGAACATAAAGAATCTGTGAGGAGATGAACACATTCCATGTGTTGGACATGACTGTACGCTGAATGCTGCATCCCTGAATGATGCAGTCATCAATCTTCTCTAAATGCAGACTGCAGTTTTTATGGTAACCTTTAAAGTACCCCTTGTATGAAACATGAAGGGTAAAGCTCTAAATCATTAAGTTCAACTAGATGCTAAGAGATCAGCCCAGACACATTAGTCAAATGAAAACAAAGTTGAATTTAAAGGAAAATAAATATCACCAGAGTTCAAGGGAGATTGGCTCAGGTAGCAATGGAGGTATCTGGCAATTTCTGCTACATTTTCCATTTTGAAGGAAGTATCCAACATCAGGACTTGTGTGCAGATGATGTGACCATAGTGACGTAGTGCAGCACACTGCAGGACTTTGATTTAACCTCCTTCCTGTGATTCTAATTTGGGACTGGGCGTTTTCAGATCATTTAACAATTTAAGGGTAAAATACATCTCACAAAACAAACCCAACTTCTTAAACAATGCAAATTGAGCATCTCTGCAGCGATTTGTCATTGCATAGCCCAATCTTGAAATGCCTGTGGACTTTGAAGTGCCCCACTATGGAGATCTGTCAAGCTATTAAGCTAGAAGAAAGAGAAAACCAGAAAGCCAGGAGGAAATGCTAACGAAAGCTGCACCAGAGTTTTCATCCAGAGTGGAAGCAATTCTCCAGAGACGCCTGTTTGTTACATGCTGCAGACTTCAATAACATAATGAAGCCTGACAATGTTAACGCACTCAGATGTTGATGTGTGTAGATTCTGCTTTGAATATGACCCCATGATAAAAGATGCTGATCCAATACCGTCCCCCTTCCTGCAGAGCCCTTCTTTTGGATCAGGATCCAAGTAAGCAACAGCTTTGATTAATACAACTTTCATGCTGAAGACATCAAGAGAGGCAGTAATTTATAACAGTTCAAATAGGCATAATGCATCTTTACTACTCATCCCAAGCTTTGTTCTGATCAGTCATCTCCTCTGTGGGCAACATGCTCTACTTCCCAAAATTTGCATTAAGGGAGCCCCTACTTTCCTTTTATTTTTTTATTTACTTAGCACTACACCAGGCAAAATAAGTTTAATCTAAAATTATTTGATATGCTGTTAATGAGAAAGGATCTACTCACCTGTGTTTGGAACCACCAAACGGCCACCCAAGTGCCCAAAAATGGCAGTTGTCTTCAGCTCACTCCTTGCTGAAATAGCAGACAGGTTCTGGATGTAGGCAGCCTTGTTTCTAGCCTGTATTGTACCAAAAGCTCTATTATTCCCGTGAGGAAAAGTTCCAGAATGTGCCTTTCCATGATACTCAGCCCTCTCAGTCACCCCCAGGGACACCATGAACGAGCTCTGAACTTTGACTTTGATGTCCGACAGCGGGTTGAAGAGCGAAGACTCTGTCATCAGCTCCTTGTCCATGGGATCCTGCAGGCAGATGGGGCCACTGTACGTCCTGCTCACTGTCAAGTCAGGCTGCATGGAGGAGTTCAAAAGCAGGGAGTTACCTGGTGGAACGAAGCAGATCAGGGCGTTAGGTGCTGTGTGAAGATGTTAGATCAGACATCTCACCTCTCCACCATTTCCTTTTTGACTTGCTCTTCCTTCCTGATACTCTCAGAGCTCAAAATCACACAAGGTAATGTGAAAAAGCAGATGAAATGATGCAATAGATCTAACATGTACTAGATGACTGCTTTCTGCATCTCAGGAAGCTCCAGGGTGCATGAATCCAAGGAGGAACTTCCTTTCTGGTTTGATTCAGGTTTGGGTGTATTCCTTTATTTATTTATTAAATTGAAACCCATTGGGTGAAAACACATCTTCCTGCAGCCCTTTTCCACCAGCTTACACAAAATGACAGCTTCATGCCTGAGGGCAACTGGGTTGAAAAGAAAGTGTGACAAGAGTAATATAGGGAAAAATATCACAGTTTTTCATTTAGGAGTGTTTTAGATCAGAAAACACTCAGGAAAAAACAGAAGGAACGCACAGATTGAGGGCCTGAATCCTGTAGCTGGCTTGGTCTTTTTGTTTGGTTGGTTTTGTATGTGTCTTGCTTGGTTTGTGGTAAATAGTTTCACAAAGTAACTGATTTTCTGGAAATTATCTGCACTGCATCCTTGAAAATATGATCACTTTAAGGGACAGCAGATTAGGTTGCTAGCATTAAAAATGCATTTCCTCAATAAATCAAATTTGGATCACACCAATCCATAGTCCATACATCAGCACTGTCCTCTCTTCTCAGCAAACTGACCACAGAACCAGCCTTGTTTAGTTTCCAAATGCTGTTAATGGGAAACCCCACAGTCAGAGGACCCTGAGTAGCTGAGCTGGACTAGCAGCATCCCAGCATAAGAGAAAGCGATGCTCTCAGATCATTTCAGAGCTGCTGGTTTTGAAACACTAAAGTCAAATAAACAAACAAACAAATCAATTCCCCAGACTCAAAACAAGGCTTTCATGGCAAACTGAACAACAAAGGGAAAAGTTACTATTTGAGAGAGTCATTGAGAATTACATGACTAATTAAAGGCTTGGACTTCTAAATGAATGAGTAAATATCCCTCAAACATTCTTGTCTATCAAGCTTGGTTTCCAATTTCTTGCAGTTTATGCTGGGTGAGGAATCTCTGCCAGAAAATAAAGTAACTGTAAAAACACCACCACCAAAAAAAAAAAACCCAAACCCAAATCAAAACTCTGTAACATATTTCACTTTTCCAAAGACAGGAGAGACATGGGGATACTTTCACACCCCACCAACACAGCCACCCACCCACAGTAAGACAGGGCTCTGTTAGAATGTCAGGACACAATTAAAGAAACATACTGGTTTGAAGCAATCACTGACTTCCCCTCTACCTTTCTGTCCAAAGGAAATATTATACCAGAAACCATCTGAGGGCTGCTTTTAATGAGTAACTATTTCTTCCATATTTTATTGTATTGGTGGCTTTCTGAAGTGCTTTCTTTGCTTTTTGGGTGAGTTTTTTTAAGTCAATACATGTCTGAACAAACTTATTCCCCATGGACCTCAGAACATGAATGTTCCTATGCTAGAGGATTGTAAAATACTAAAGGCTGGGTTTCTCAAATTAACAGTAAAAAACCTAATCACTTTTATTGGAGTAAAGAAAATAGAAGATCTGTAACTGAATAGGAAGGAGCAACAGATCTGCTTTCTGGATTCGTTTTGGGTTGCTTTATTTGGTTTGGTTGGGTTTTTTTTAAGTCAGAAACATCAGTTTAGAAACTAGTGCCACAATTTCTAAAGCACTTAAGAGTATAGTCAACAAAGATTATGTGCTTGTCCAGGCTGCCATGGCAGATGAGGAGCAGAGCCAGGACGAGACGTTTCTAACCTCCTTGTCCTACCCTTGCCACGCTCAGCATTAAGCCAGAACGCCCTCCCACAGCCAGTCATCGGATATGAGCTTAGTATCTCTTTGCAGTAGGAGCTCTGGAGAGAAGAAAATGAAATCACAACACTAACCTTGTCTGACTGTTTTAAAATTAAATGTCTGGAAGCCTCCTGTCAGTGCAGATGAATCAATCACATCCACGCCGTACTCACTCTGACTCCGTCTGTAAAGGGTAACGCCAACCACCAGCACAGCTACAGCAATGACTGCTGCTCCCAGGCCAGAGTACAGGGCAATGTCACTGGCAGTCTCAATATCTGAAAGGAGAAAGAGTGGGTACCAAGTCAGCAACACTCACAGAGACGTTCTCACTGGGGCTGGCTGGATGTGTCTCCATGGGATCGACTGTGTAATGTGGCCAGGGAGGTGAGAGCTGTTCTGTGGGAGCTTTAGTGTTTGAAGGAGCAGTCCATCCTCTCAGCTCTGAGAGGGGCTGAGGAGATCCCATGTAACTGCTCAGATTCCTGCAAGCATCTTCAGTCTTTAAGAACAGGTTGGAAGCCAAACCTTCCCCGTCACACCCATGTAAATAAGCTTACAACCAAGTTTTCTAAGACTTCAAACTTTTTTTTACAGCAGAGAAGAAGAATTCATTGCTTTGAAAGAGTGAATCCAAATGAAACCTGCAATATTATCTAATTGAATTATCCATTCCTGCTATTCTGGATCTTCTGGGATTTGGGATCACGTACCGTGAAATTAAATTACTTGGCAAGTTCACTTAGTGGGTCCTTAGATAGTTCCTTAATGCCAAACTCCAGTTTAGAGCAAGAGATAATCATGTATTCACCCTATACATCATCTGTTATCCCACTGTGTGGTGCTATCCAGCTAGAAGCACTCGGTACAGAAAATGCATTTATTTATAACAAACGACAGGGACAAAACCCAACTAGGAAATCCAGGCTGCTCAGTGTCAGTAAACAAACCACAATGTACAGAAATAGGCTGGGAAGTTCAATTCGGCATTTAATAAATAGCCAGTTACTGAAATTGCTTCATTAGTACTTGGGAGGAGCCTTCTGTTGTGCATGTGTTTTTCTGCAGTCAGATAACTCTATTTTAACTGAATTTTTAAAATTAACATGAAACTTCAGACTGTTGAGATGAAAGAAATGAGTTACCTATGGGCAGCACGGGAAAAGCTGCTTTTCCTGGCTCACCATTTCCATGTGTAAACTAAACGTCTGACAACGAACACCACGAGCAGCTGAACTTCCTGGGAAGACACAGCAGCTGCCAAGCACCATCACCCAGTACCGCCTGTTCCTGAACATCCCTGAGATGCCGTAGGAATTGGAGCAGTGAGGAAAAGGGAGTGTGTAAACACGGCTTTCCGTGGGCTGGAGCACATGGAGCTGTGCTGTGAATGAGGCAGCGCCACGGATTTTGTAGTCAGGGGGGGTTGAATGAACATGAAAATAAACTGTTTGGCTCAAACAGGCCTTAATGACAGCACCAGCCTTCCCACCCCATTCTCACAGTGTCAGCCCAAATACAACAGGTCAGCGATGACAGCAAGAATACAGAGTTTAAAAAAAAATGGGTAAAAACCAGTTTGTCTCAAGCAAAAGGTTTTTTGAGAGAAGAATTCTGTTTTCAGTATCCCTGGAACTTCAATTTGACACTTTCCTATAAGCTATGTGATTAAAACCACTTACAGGTATTCTTTCAGAACATCCTTATCTCTAATGAACCGGTCATTGCTCTGTTTCCCAGAAGACCTGGCAGAGTTATTCAAGTGTTCCCAGAACCATTCCATTGCAAGAGAAGCAAACCACCCACAAGCCCAAACTAACACACGGGGTTCAGAGGAAAAGGATACCCTGTTCAGAGCTCAGGAGATGTTTAAACAGCTTTATCTTAATAGCATCAAACAAGAGTGAGCTGCTGTGCCTTTGAATTGTTCCTGTGAAACACAACTGCTTCAGACTTTCATTTATCTGTAGGATGTTGGTATTTGTTAATAATTGTGGATAATTCCTTTTAATGGAGACTAGAAATTAAAGAAATAAAGAAAAGCATGGGAAATTTGGGGAATGGGGCAATTTCCTGCTTTTATTTTTTTCCCAGAAGGGAACAATGTGAAAAACAAACAAACTGAAAAAGAAAACATTTCTATTTAACCAATTACTGTTTAATGAAATGCATCCTCCCAGCCCAGCAGAAGTAGGGACTCTGGTAAAGCACCACAATTTTTATACTTTCCAGTTACAGGATACATGTCTGTGGTAATTGTAGCCTATATTTCACTCCACCTCCTGACACTGTTACACAACATTTATTGAAAGCACATTTGATGGTAATGAAGTTTCTATTAACTATGATTAAGTTTCATAAAGCACCTGAAGATAATTTAAGATGTGCAGGAGCAGAAAATGAAACATTTGGTTTAGTACATTAGGAAACGTAATTGATTAAATTATCTCATTTACAATAAGTGCTTTCCAGGAGCTATGCAGGGCATACATTTCCCCCCTGTCTACTGTCAGAGCTTGCTAGGAGATGTGAAAGATTTTCCCAGCTTGCCACGCTCCCCCAGTTTTCTATCCCTCTCACTTCTGGTCCCTCTTAGTAACCTGAAGTCCATTTCCTCATACAACCAGTCTTGGATAACAAGGATCAGAAATCAGAGACTCATGTAAGAGGTTATTTACTAGGACAGGTTGTTTCTCAATTAACTTCATAATTGACTTTGATTTTGCATCAATGATGATTCATTCAGTCCTAAATGTAAGTTCCTGCTTCGCCAAAGAGCAACAAGCTCTGTGTTTCTAACCCTAGAGCTCTAAAGAAACCCTTTTCATTCTCTTAGAGAGCTTTATTCTCTGATTTATTAAAAAAGTAACTTTAATGGAATTGATTTTAGCATATATTTGACTGATAGTCTTCAAAGATTCTCTAATGAATCAGGAACTGTGCAGCTAAACAAACACAAACCTATCAATCGCCTGAGCTATGACACAGACCGACCCTACGTGACCAATTAGATGCTTCCAGTGAGACAAGACAAGACAAAATGAAAAAGGCTGAAGCAGCCAAGGCAACCACAGCACACTTTGGAGCTACCTAAGTTTGATCCTGGTATCCGTAGAAACACTTAAGACCTGGGAATACAAAGGAGACATATCCTCACACAAGCTTTCCACGCACTCGGAGCCAGTTGTGGGTGAAGCTGGGTGCCTGCCATGCACCTACATAACTCAACTGGATTAAAAACAGAGAGCTTTTAAAAGGCCAAGCACCTTCCCCTTGGACAATAACCATGTTCTGCTCTAATTATTTTTATTGTATCACATTTTTTTCCTACAATGTAGTTATTTTCCTTTATAAATAGTTACCGAGTTTTGTGTAGATAACACGTATCTGAACCTGACCAGTTCCTTTAAATCTCCTGCTTGATCAGACTGGAACACTCTGGGATCCCATAATCAAGAAGCCTTCACCTGAGCCAGGAAGAAACTCTGCTGCAGAAAGTTTGGATGTTGCAGCCTACAGCACGTGAGGTCCAAAGAAACACCATTTGGATGAGGATTTCCAAACATTTTCCGATAGAATTTCCCATCATCTCAGCACCCTATGTCCCTGCATCCTGGAGGAATACTCAGACTCACACCCCACATGTTTTATGACACGTAATGTTTCTGAAAGCAAAACCCAATGTCCTGGCTTTAAAAGGGACAGTCCTCATGGAAATTGTGGGTTTGATGAAATGGTGCCTTCTTTTTTTCTTAATGAATTCTTTCAGTTTATCAATTTACTCCAAACGTGCTGCCTTAAACTGAAACTCCACTGAAATAAATGGAAGGCTGAGAAAGTGCAAGATAGAAGCCCCCTCAAGCAGTATGTAAATGGTATCTCCATACTCTTACAGGCTAAAGCCCATAAACACCCTTTTCCAGTTGAGAAATCAAGGCCAAAGTGAGCTGAACAAGATCAGGCAGAGCCAGTGGTGGAACCAGATTTGAACCAAGAAAGCCAAACTCCTATATCCTTTTTCTTTTCTTCTAATTGCAAGCCCTCAAGAGCTCTATTTCAAGATAAGCATCCCTGTCAGACACAAATCACTGAAGAATGGTCACTTCTCTATTTTCAGCCTCAAACCTCTGATCACAAAGATGCTAAGAAGATGCTTTCAAGTAGATGTGAAAGCCTTTCATATAACCTTCAGTTTTATTTAGCTCCTACACAAATAAAAGCGAATGGCAGAGAAGATGAGAAAAATCATATTTACAAGAGGAAAAAAATAACTTACTTTGGGATTTTATTTCATGAAGAGGTTTTTTATCTGAGAGAGAGAGAGAAAGAGAGAAAGAGAAAGTTGCACTTAATAAATTTACATGGAGCATATCTATTTCCTATATCAGTTCTGTCTGGCTCTATAAATGAAACATTTTCTCCTTGTTTGTTGACAGTAGGAATATTTTAGGTTGTCCATATTTTCCCATGCTTTTTCCCCCCTCCCCAAATCTTTTTAAGGATGTTTCTTTGCAGTAATTTCTCACTTGGTTAATTCTATCATTTGTTAGCTTTATTGGATGCTTTTATTTAGAGTATTATAGGACTCAGCAGTAAGGAAGTTCAATACTTTGAAGCAGATCAGTTGGCAAAGAAAGTCAGCGAAGAATTATTTCTTTGTATATTTGATATATGGAAAGGTTAGTGATGGACATCACAAAAAGTAATTTATAAAGTATTAAATGCAAAATATATTCAATTTATGTATCTATGTACTCATAGTGACATCTGTATGTGTCCAGAAAGAACACACAGAATCAACATAGAATCCCAGCCTGGTCCCAGAGCTCCAACCCCCTGCCACAGGCAGGGACACCAACCTCCAGGCCTGGAGCTACACAAGGGTGCCCAGGGCCCCAGCCAACCTGGCCTTGAACACCCCCAGGGACAGGGCATCCACCCCCTCTCTGGGCAGCCTGTTCCAGCCCCTCACCACTCTCTCTGCAAAGAACTTCCCCCTAATATCTAATTTAAACCTTCCCTCCTCCAGCTTCACTCCATCCCCCCTTGTCCTGCCATTATCTACCCTTTAAATAAGCTGATTCCCCTCCTGTTCCTGGGGTCCCTTCAGGGACTGGAAGGCTGCAGTGAGGTCCCCCCACAGCCTTCTCTTCTCCAGGCTGACCCAGCCCAGCTCCCTCAGCCTCTCTCCATAGGGCAGGTGCTCCAGCCCTCTTAGCATCTTCGTGACCCATACGTATGCAAATACATTATAAAACAGGTTTCACATCTGGAAAATGAGGCTGCTCTGTATCCCATTTGAGCTAATCCTTAGAGCCCAACCTGAAAAAGTGATCTTTAGAGAACGGGAGGCCTGGCTCGTGCCGCCCCCAGAGCGCAGGGGCGCCGGCTCCAGGGCGCACAGTGACCCAAGCGACACGCCAGCCAAGCCAGTCCCAGTGCAGCAGCCACCACTTCCAAGACCCTGCCTATGAATTCACCTTGGGGCTGGGGGTGCAGTCTCAAACCCACGCTCCCCCTGCTTGGGGACAGTCTCAGGATCAATTCTGCCCCCCCTCAGTTTCTTGGGCAGTCTGCCCAACTTAAACAGCTACTCCAGCGCCCTTTGTTGAAAGGTTGTCTGAAGGAAACAAGGAAGCATGGTAGAGAACCTACTTACTGCTGTAAAATTCCACAGAGACTGGCAGTTCAGCAGGGTTAGACTAATGAATAGCCAGAAGAGAAGGTGGGATATAACTCATTAAGCAGGTAAGGCTCTATGCATTGTGCAGGTGCTTTGCCTTGTAAAGAAATTCCCTTTGAGCTGTTCCCTGGTTTCTCTTTTGGATTTGTAGTTATATCAAGGATCTGGTACCTCTAGTGGTCAGTTATCCACAGTCACTGTCCCATGATTGATACTGGGAATCAGTCATCTTAATGGAATCATCTCAAGGGGCAAGATGCTCAGCTCAGAGTCTTGCTATGTGATGATGTAAGCACATGGATTATGAGGCATCTTTTACTATTTTGACTATTTGTGAAAATGCTCAACTCAATAATAATTAACCCAAAAGATTCTCAGGTTTTGGCTTTGCCAAAAAGCTGCCTGTGTGTGGGTTTTTTATTTCTTGAGGTTGTTTTTATTTTTGCTAGGAAATGATGTAGGTAAACACCAAATGAGTAGTGTCAGACTTGAGCCCTGCTGCTGATAAAGTGCTATTTACAGAAAACTGCAATAGAATAGAACCACATTTGCCATATAAACTGGGGAGCTTGCTAGATGCAGGAGCCTCTTGGCAATATTCAGTATCACTGATGGTTGAAAAACAGGAAACAAAATTATTTGTGACTTATAATGCATTAGTAAAAACATGTTTGTTGTTCATCTGCTTATAGCCTACTTGTTTGTCTCTCTTTTTTTGGGCACTGGGAAAAGAAATCAATAGTTTTTGAAGTTATAAAAAAATAACTTTAAAGCAAATAGATAAAAGCAAAACAAAAAGTCTACAAACTCCTCTGTTTTATTAGGCAAAGCAAAAGCTTTCACCTCTGCAAGACAGAGAGAAATCACTATGGAAAAGTAGACTGCTGAGAATAGCAGAAGGGAGCAAACAAAGAACAGATATGCAAGAAATGAGTAAGTTGTTAGGACTGTCTTCAGCAAGAGCGACCTTTGCATTCAGACTGAGTCAGTCTCTGGTGTTCTCCCAGCTTGGCAGGCCTGGCAATCTTTCATATATATCAAACCCCAAAATAATTCCACCTTTTTTCTGCATGGAAGTTTGTATCTATTCCATCCTTACGAGCCCTAGAAGAGATCCCCGGTAAGGAAAGCACTTCAAGTTGCTCCTCAGTTAAGGACTGGCCTATCTGGATCCATCCAGAAAATGAGAAAAGTCCTACACTCTCACCCTTACTTCCATTTAAGCTCTTATTTGTTAAGCAAAGAAATGATTCATTTCTATTTTTGCCTCACCAAAGGAACAGAGTTAACAAGTTGTGCCTGATAAATCACCTCCCAGAGATTAGTTTTCTGTAGCACAGTCCTGCATTTCCTTCACAATTCCCCATGGGATGAAAAGCAGAGCACATGTTGGAAGATGAACAGGGGAAAAAAGGTTTTTAAAAAATGGGGTAATTGCATCAAGTCCTATTAGCTGAGAAAGCAATTACAGCCTAAAAATAATTTGGTGCAAGTAGATACATACCACACGACCCACAAAGGAGTAACAGCATCGCTCAACGAGAGGAAAGGAACCAGAGACAATTCCTCTCTCCATGTGAATGTGCACAGAAACCCAAGGCAGAACCACAGCGTGCCCCCTGAGCTCCCCAGCCCAGGAAAAGGAGGAGATGAGCCCATGGAAAACACAAAGAACACACAGGGCAGAGCAGAGCATCTCCATCCCTAGGCTTTAGCTTCCTCTCTCACTCCTCGGCTCGCTCAGGTCAATCAAGTCCTGTTCCTTGGGAAGGATAAAGCTGACAGCACGCTCAACTCCAAATTACACCAGAGTGGATTTTTTTCCCCCCACAAAATACCTGGAGATCAGTTTCTGATCCCAATATTAGGTGAAAAATTGCTGGTGTGTGCAGCAGAGAGAGATCTTCTGTTCCATGTGTCTGAACTAATTGTATAATGCTGTCATGAGCTCACAGTTTCCTTAACTCCCATCTCACCTGATAAAGGGAATGGAAACACTTCACCCTCTGAGGTGTCTGCACAGAAAATCCAGCAGCTGCAGATTCCTCCCACCCCAGATATTCAGCACAAACTGAGAGTTTCATTTTGTTAATTTGAATTAGTGTTACTTTGATGGCAACATACCCATCCCTAGCAGGCTCAGACTTTAAACAGCTTTTCATTTCAATCTTAAAATTTGGTTCTTACTACTTATGCCATTTATCCTTTGTACAGTGATTTTGATACTTCATTTTCAACATCCCAGTTCTATTCTGCAGCCTCTGTGCTTCACAGCTGACACTAAGTGATTAAATCTGTACAAAATTTGCTCCTATTTTAAAAAGTGCTTTTTGTGTCTTTTTTACCCATAATGATCTGATCATTTATTTGAAAGAAGGCAGGTTCTTTACACATGGTGTATTAAGGACGTTTTAAGTCTATTAAGAGCATTTTAAGTCCCATTTGTTAAAAAGTTATTTGCTTCTGAAAGGGGAAACCTGTGCCAGCCCCAGACATTTGTTCTCAGAGGTATGATGTTTGCTTCACTTGTGTTGCACATGGTTGTGCAAAATAGTTAGGTTTTCTTAGAACTGCATCTATAAAGTGATTCTACTAAATGCCACAGCAAAGAAAAATCAAAATTCTTCTGAAAAGGGGATGAAGAAACCCTGTGCAGCTAGTCCAATTGATTTCAACTTGCTGGGGCATTTTTCTTTTTTACTGCAGTGCCATTAGTCAGGTAAGTCAGCAGTTCATTAATAATAATAGTCTTTGCACCAGTGGCTGTACAAACATAAAGCAGAGGGACAGCACCCCATCCAAAGAACGTGATTTTATGCAAAACATATGACAGGCAACAAAAACAATAATCGTAAAAAATGCAGGTGATTATTAAAATGAAGTTAGTTGCCATGGTGCAACTCTTCCAGTAGCCCATCCATCAAGTAATTTGGTGTCAAGGGCTTTCTTTCAGTGCTTCTTCACAGGGCACATTAACAAAGGGGCTTAAGTAAAGCAGTAGCAGGGAAATCTATCCTTTATTGTAATCTGTTCCATGGAGAAACAGAGCACTTCTGTCTCCAGGGTTGTCAGTAGGACATTTTAGAGGTGTTAGATTTAATAACAAAAAAATACACTGGCTGCACTATGTGTGCAGCTCTAACCAGTGGTGAGACCAGTCCTGCAGCTGCCACGTTGTTGCTAGAAAGTGATGAGGTGACAGTATCACTCCCTGGGGAGGGACAACATGCAGGGTAGGAAGAAACTTCAGGATTTCTCCTTTGAGACTATGGAGCTGCCTGTGGGTGCTCTGCTCCTCTACAGCTGCAGGGCTGATGTTCTGGGCTCCAACACGTTCGTTCAGAGTGGCAACCACCAAATGCCAGATGCTTTCCAGCCATTTATGAAGGGCAAATACTCTCACAGGGAACTCACTAGGGTGCATTTGCCTTTATTTGGCTCCTGCATTGAAGGCAACAAACGGAATAAACTTTGATCCTACATAGCTCTTGCACCAGGAGTATTCACACTGGTGCTTTGCCAGTTAGCTCACCACAAAGGAAAAAGGCTCAGTAGCTCATAATCACGTCTTGCAAACCACTTTTGTATGGATGTTGACAATCATCTGATAATTAAGAGGTAAAGTTTGTGCTACATGAATCCTGTGACTCAGAAACCACCGTGGATTTCAGACCTCTGAAAACAATCGCTTTTTCACAGTAATATTCCAGCCAGAAGAGTTCTACCGCCACGGGCACACAGCAGGCACACTGCAGCACTCCCTGGATCACAGTACAAGGTTTAGGCTGTACATCTTAAATCCACTTCAGCACCATCACTCACCTTGAATGCAGAGCCCTTCCGTGCAGTTCTCCGACTCCTGACTCAAGCCCTCGCAGTACTTCCCTCCGTTCCGGGGGGGCGGTGCGATGCATTCCCGCACCCTCAGGTGCTCACATTCTGGACTGCACACAGACCACTCGCTCCACACCTCCCAGTTTCCATCCACTGAATGGGGAGGAAGGAAAAAAACCACCATCAACACTGTGTATCAAACTGGTGTCGTTAAGAGATCCTACCAAGACTTATTCCATTTCTCCGTGGGTCACAGCAAGTAAACAACATATAATTCTCAGAAGAAATAAATACAGTTTTATCAGATGTGAAGATAAAATCCAGCATTCGAGTGGCACCTCAAGTGTGCAATATGGAACCTTTTAAAACAGCACCAGTGTATGACATTCAGCAAATAGAGTCAATTAAAACTGCAGGAGGAAACGTTTCCTTTGCCACCTCGCTATTTGCTTCTGTGGTTTCAATACAAATCCTCCCTCAAACAGGCTGCTGTAGAGAGGCTGCACAATCTCCTACCACAGGAATGATGCTGACTAAAAGACCAGGAGTGGCCTTGTACACTTCTGGCTAATGCCCTGAGTGAGGCAACAGATCAATATGTTGCTTCACTGACTGATTCATACCGGTCTCTGAGCCTGTCCCAAATGAGAAGGGATTCCACAGTTCCCTTTCTTTTTCATGCATAAATCAGATAGAAGAACAGTTAAGATAAGCACAGTGAGGTTTATAAATAATATTAAATTCTTTAAATCCCAGTTCAGCACATGTTCTATCTAAAACACTTACAAAAGCCAGAAGAGAGATTTGCCAGAATCCAGACAAGTTACGCTGTGACCCCAGGCAAACTCAGAGCACCCATGTGTACAATCAGACTGACTTTCTTTACCTGTGTATGTGAAACATCAATTCCAAAATTGGGTAAGGGAGGCTTCAGGTGAACAAATGAGGAAGTGTACAGTGCCCAGGAAAGTGACACTCTGCTCCATATTTAGCATAAGCTCAGTTTTGAAAGGTTAATACACCCAAAAGAAAGCTTTCATGAGTTAAACAGTACTTCAAAGTCAAATTCTCAGCTCAGGTTTCTGTGTTTCTCTTACTAGCGTTACTGACATCACCTCCCCTTTCCCTCCACCCCCACCCAATGATTTTCCATATTGAACCAGTTTGTTATTGAGGATTTAGTTAGCTTCAGTGTAAGTTAAAGCACTGACAAATCTGGCAGGTCAAGGCCATGGACGCTTATGGCTGCGTCTCAGACCCTATGTGAGGCTCTGAGCTGCAGACTGAACAAGGATGCACGTGTTTCCAACTTCCTTTCTGACCTCAGTGGGCTCCTCAAAGCACCAGCTGTCTACACCTGGCATTCAGCCTGAAGGAGCCCTCCCGTGTGACATTTAAACCCGCTCCGTAGCAGCCTCTGCGTATCTCACCGGGGCAAAGAGAAGTGCAGGTGATTTTCTGCACTGACATCCCTTCACAGAAGGCGCCGCCGTTGAGCGGAGCGGGGTTGGTGCAGGTCCGAGATCGCTTCTGCCAGCCCCGGCCACACCGGGCGTTGCAGTTGGACCACTCAGTCCACGACGACCAGCCTCCATTCACTGCAAAACACCAACACGCCTGAGGATGCTGTAGGTGTGCTGAGAGACATCAACACATCTGCTGAGATCGATTTGGTCAGTGGCAGAATCTTGCTTTTACAGGCAAATTCCAAGCCGAAGGAGCATCACTGCCTGTTGCCACACAAGTGGGTAAAGCCCTGGGGTTGGAGAACACAAGTGCTTGCTTTGCTAAGATAGAGCTTGGGAGGAGGGTGAAAGCTGGCACCTTGGCTCTCATGAAATGGGCTTCACTTAAATTTTGCACAAGACTTATTTATTTTAAAAAGGGTGATTTAACAGTGCTCTGCCTCTGCCAAATAAAGCGTCACATGCAGTTATCAGGCATGGAGAGGAGCAGAGGATGGTGATCAAGCAGTGATTCTGCTCTTTTGCCCTGTGCTGGGTCACACCTAGATTCGCTTGTCAGTGCTCGGACACTGCAGATCCAATTAAGGCAGCACTTTGTGTACCTCCCAGGGCACGTGCTTCAGGGTTTCCTGATACAGGAAAGGCTTATTTATGTGGTTTAGCTTATAACTGGATCTTCTTAATAACTGGAGCAAGGATATTGACATAACTTCTGGGAATCCTTCACAGGTAGATGAGGTACTTGGGGATCTGGTTTAGCATAGGATGGGAATGGTTGGACTTGATGATCTTAAAGGTCTTTTCCAACCTGGTGATTCTGTGAGATGCATAGTAACAGGAAGGAGGTCAGCTCTCTGATTTAGAACCAGTTGTAAACTACTCTAACAATAAAAAGCACACCCAGCACTGACCGTAGACCACCACTGTGGCAGACATGCTCCTTCTCTTGGCAACGATGTTGGCAGCCATGCAGGTGTAGTTCCCCGAGTCAGACAGCCGCGCCTGCCGAATGATGAGGTTGTGGTCTGCTCTGGTGTCGATGTTCTCATCCAGGTTGGAGTCGATGGGTTCCTCATTCTTTAGCCATTCCACCTGGAGTGGGATGAAGAGAAGAACATGAAGTAGGAAAAGAAGAGATGGAAGCAGCAAATCTGCTGAATTATATTTTAATGATTTCATTAATAAATGTAATTTTGATCTTTTTTTAATAAGGATTCAGAAAAGAAACTGCTCCTATAATCTTCAAGGTTCCTTCCAACCCAAACCATTCTATGATTCTGAAGACCCTAAGTACTTATTAGCAAAGGCAAACCAAATTAAATGCTAGGACACAGCAAAATAACAAATAATAAAAGAACTAAAAGAAAATGGCAAAGAGCTTCTTCAGAGTTGCATGGGTGTGGATGATAAGGGAAATGTGATTTTTGTTCTATTAGGAGAAAAGGAAGGAAAGATAAGGAACTGAAGGACAGGATAAAAAAAGAGAAAAATTAATCACACTTTTCCTTGTGGTATTCTGTAGTTAGAAGGCTTTAATATTTAATCCAAGGAATCAAGAAATGATGATAAAAAATCCTGGATTATTCTAGTTGAATGTATTTCACTTACCTCCTAGTTCTCTTCACCATAAGTATTATATCTTGATCCTGAAGTAATTATCCTAAATAATTGCATCTTATTATTTTCTCAATATTTTGTTCTTGAATCTATACTGTGCATTTTGTTGCAACCATTCATTCAATTATCATCCTATTTACAAGAGCTCTTTTGGCTTCCTTAAGAGAACAAAAAAAATGGGGAAAAGTCTATAAACCTGTAAAGTCAACAGAAGGCACTGGGTGCCCTGGGCTAATGACAACATTGCCCTGATAGAGAAAGGCTTCCTTTCACTTCAGGAGCAGTAGGAAGGACAGAACAATGGAGATAAGTAGTTAAAAGTGGAAGGCAGCTTGTGATTTCCACTTCCCCCCTCCCCAACTTATTATAGTAAGTATTATCAATTGCACTTTTTTGAGAGAAAAACAGACAGAAGGATGAAATCACTTGACATCACACACAGCAGAGCAGCCACAGCATCATAACAGATTCCCAATTTACATAAAACCTTCTTAAACCAGAGGCCATTCGTATTTCTTGTCAAGGTACATAAATCCTATGAAATACTGTGTATAATGTATTGCAACACATCTTCCCCTGTTCACCAGCCAGTGTAACTCCGAGTAGATACAGGGATTATCTGCAAAGCATTTCTCTACTTGAAACATCCAAAAGAATATATTTAAGGCATAGTAAGCTGCTGTACAGGACTGAAAAATTAAAAATAGAAGCAAAATCAACAGATTCTATTAAAAGACTGAATAAATGTGAGGTTTTTTAATAGCTTTTCGAGACCTGAAGGAGGGATGCCTCTACCCTGCAGTCAAATACCCTTCTCATCTCAGTTCAGATGAATAACCTCGTTTAGGAACTTGTGGAAGGACTTGGAAGTTTGTGGTAATGAGCTTATGGATTTGCTAGCTACAGGCATTCATTAGCACACTGTTCTGTGCAGATGGTCTGCAATTTGTAGATTTTCCAGTTTATAAACAAATCTGCAAAAGCTGACCATCAAAGCCAATTAGATTTCATGCCAGACAGCAGGTTCCCCTTCCAGTAGCATCACTCATTTAGGTTAGCTGGGACAGACAGAAGGTGTGGGACTGACACATCCATGGCAGTCTGCTGGGAACTTACCTGTGAAACACCTAGGGCTGTGACACTCATCCTGCCTGGACATTATAGCATTAAAGGGATTTGTTTAAAAGAGGTGTTACCTGAGCATGAAATGCACTATACATTTCACAGCAAAAGTACTGAGAAGGTTTTAGCTCTTGGTGCTCTCTTCCTCAAACTGCAGATGACCAAGGGGGACAGCAGATTGGCACCACCAAAGCTTACAGACCACACTGCAGACATCCTATTTGTGCATCCCCACAAGGCTCTGTCACACCCCTCTTTGGTTTGGTTTTCCTCTCAAGCCTTAACATTTATATTTTACACAATCACAGAAAGTTAAAGAGTTTTTTGGGCCACAGAACTTTGTGTGATACAGTGGACGTGGCCTCACGTCAGGAGGTGGTGGGTGCCCCATCCCTGGGGGTGTTCAAGGCCAGGTTGGATGGGGCCCTGGGCAGCCTTGTGTAGCTCCAGGCCTGGAGGTTGGTGTCCCTGCCTGTGGCAGGGGGTTGGAGCTCTGTGACCCTTGGGGTCCCAACCCAGACCAGTCTGGGATTCTATGCCCTGCAGCTCTGGAGGGCCACAGGCACAGCTCCAGAGCAGCAACACAGAGCCTGAACTACGTCCAGAAATGCTAAACTCTTCCCTTAGTAATATCCCATTTCCCTTCGGTGTCTGACGAGGAACAACCAAGAGATGCATTTACTGAGCAGCTTCCCTTCTGCAGTTAACTTTAATACTAATTATCAGAGGGGGTTTCAGCAAAGAAACAAGGAATGCAATTTAAATTATGGAACAGCAGCACCAGCATAAATCAAGTGACAGAAATTCAATGGTCGCAGTCAGAATTAAACTCACTTTATGTGCAGCGTAATGACACACAGAGTAGTGTTCAAAGAAATGACAGACATAGCTGGTATTACTGGAGCTCATTAGTTCACAAGCATCTTCATAGATTTTGCATCATCAGGTTGGGGGGTGTTTTGTGGGGTTGGGAGGGGGGCAGAGGAGGGTTCAAGGTTGTCGTTACTGCTACACCAGCACTTTGGGCTTATTTTCCCTGCACTTTCCTGCAGAGAGTGCCCAGGGATCCACTGTTTGCAGAGTCCAGGGCTGCAAGGCTCAGGGAATGAAAAACATTTACATTAATGCAAAGCTTTTAAAAGAATGATGATCACGGTGAAGGGAGAACATTAACCAGACGGGACATGAACATGGCAGTGTTAGAGATGTGCCATCAGAAGATGATTTGTAAGCAAGGCCATGCACTGCCTGGTGCTTCTTATCTGGAGGCTTGATGACACTGCCAATGCTTGTCTCTAATTCCAGCCTCCCCCTCCCTCCAAAGAAGAAACAAACTCATTCATTGCCTTTGCCTCAGCAGACAAATGCTTTCAAAGATGGAGAACTAAGGGATGAATTTATAGGATAAACTGATAAGTTTAAAGGAGCCACGATGGCAAAAGGCTGTTATTGCTTGTGTGGCACAACCTTTGGGAAAAATCTGCACACACAAAACAGCCAAGGAGAACAAAGGCACTAAAGAACCCTGCAGTGTCTGCATAGTGGAATGAGACACTGAATTGCCGACCTGCAACACCTGAAGAGTCGACTCAAGACTCATTAGGCTTTAACTTCCCTCCCTTTCTCATCAGTGGAGGTTGTACAGCTGCTTCTAGCACAATGAAATAGATTTCTCTTTAAGAATTTGTCTGAAGGTCTTAAATGTTTCTATCTTAAGCTAGACTTAAAACCTGCTATAATATGCCATAAGTTTATATAAAGATATCTGATTTTTTTTCCCCTGAAATAAAATCTGCTCAGAATTCAAATACCCCCATCAGTCCCTAACAAAGGCTAATCACGTAGTGATCTACAAAGGAAATGCAGGCGCAGCTCTGGATTAACTCAGCTACTACAGAGTGGGTGGGAGCAGGTGAATTAGCATAATCAGAAATTTGTTCCAATTACAGAAAGTAATTATCAAAGACCAGCTTACAGCATTATCAAAGTACAATCAGTTAAATACAGCAGATCCTAGGTACATTACGACAGACGCTAACGAACTTGTTCTTTAAAACAAAGCTTATCCCAACACAAACCTAGTTCAAGTGCATTAAACCAGCCTGTCAGCTTCAGCCCACAGGAACACAACTGCTGGAGGTGCTGCAGGTGATGGACGCTCACTCTGGGCAGGATAAATAATGTATGCACTTCAGCCTTATTTGCATCGGTATCCATACAGATACCACAGGCACACGGCTTCCACTTGCCATGTGGTAAATCCAGACAGAAGGTCAGAAGACCTCAGTGCTCCTGCTTTTAGGTTACACTGTCCTGCCCTTTAAATACAGCACCTGACTTTCTCATGTGGTCGATAACCAGGGTACATATATATCAAAGATGACACAGTCAGAATGTCAGCTCCTCTTGAAGAGAGAATCAATCGCTTTCTCGGCGCAAGATAAACGCTTCATGATTTTAAGATGGGAAAGGTCAACACCTGACTTAGAGCAGCACAAATTTTTCTTATAGCATAGTCAATTTACAGATTTTAAATATTCCCTCTCTCAGATGGACAAAGCAGCAAACACATCCTTAACCTTCCTTTAAGCCAACCTCATGTTTATGATGTTCTTAGGTCTTTTGGACAAAACTCTTCTACCATTTGGACCAAACTGTTTTGTTGGTCCCAGATTCATTTAATATTTTAAAGGTAAGCACAGCAGATGAGTGTTTAGAGAGGATGAATGAATAGGTAGGTTACTGCTCATGAGACTGTAGAGAACTACTCCAAATACAACTCTCTTATCCGCTCTGTTACACTTCCTTCCTAGAGAGGCAGAGAGGATTGTGAACCAGACACACCAAGCAGCAGCACACCAAGCAGTGTGGCCACACAGCAAGCTGACACCTGATGCTGACAGTAAAGATTTCTCAGATATTTGGCCACACCTGACTAAATGTTCACTTAAACCCAGCGACCTGAGATGAAGGTCCTGGAGAAGAGGAGGCTGAGGGAGACCTTATCACCACCTACAACTACCTGAAGGGAGGGTGTAGAGAGGTGGGCGATGGGGACAGGAGATGGGACAAGGGGCAATGGGCTCAAGCTGTGCCAGGGCAGGCAGGGGCTGATCAGTTGTTAGGGCCTGGAACAGGCTGCCCAGGGAGGGGCTGAGTCACCCACCCTGGATGTGTTTAAAGAAAGGGTAGATGAGGTGCTCAGGGATCTGGTTTAACTTAGGATGGGAATGGTTGGACTTGATCTTAAAGGTCTTTTCCAACCTTGTGATTCTGTGAAGTGCTTTGCACCCCTGTTTTGTCAGGTGCTCATGTATTTCTTAAGTGATTTCTTTGTTCTGATTTCTCCATCTTCTCAGGGCAAAAAGTCCTTAAAATAGGTTTCTTAGTGACACCTCTTTAGATCTTAATTCCTCTTATGCTGCTGTAATGACAACTGCAGAAGAGTGAACATTATCTCAAAGTGGATTCCAATACCATTTTTGCTGTTTCCCATAAAGGTACTTAATTAATTCAATATAAATAATGCAGAAGGCATCTCTACTTGAGCTCTTGGCTCCCTAAGAACAAGAATAACACTATTATATACATAAAAGAATAGGCAATACCATATTTTCCACTCTAGAACCTAACTTCGCATTAAAAAAGATGGAAGAAAAAGGCTGAAAACTTAACCTCAAAATTCCTACCTTCCAGCTAAAAGCTTTTTTTAACTGGAGAAGAAAACATATTTGGGCAGGATTTTGAAAAAGTGTGCAATAGATTCTCCTTTACATCACGATTAACAGCAGGTCTGTCAGGCTTCAGAGACTCTCCAGCTACTCTGAAGCAAGCAGAGAGAGTATCCCTCCCCCCTCCCCCCCACCCCGAAGTGGCTCAGGCCTCTGGTTAGAGAAAGATTTTCTACCTTATGATTGATTTAGGTGTCATTTTCCCCAGTCTTTAAAAGCCCTTTTAACCATGGCTTTTCCAGTGACCTAGAACGTTTAGTGGAAGGGAGCAAGACGCATTCCTTTCAATTCCTTTCAGACCTAACATGAAACTCCTTTCTAAAATTCAAGTGTAGAGAGATGTGCCTGGATCTTACAGCCAGAATGGATGAGTGTAGGCAGGGCAAGGGCTCCAATTACAGTGATGCATGGAGATGGCAGCATATCTTTGTTACAGTTTTATTTTGCTTTCTACCCTCAGCCTCAAACAAGTAAGTAGGAGAAGCCTCCATCAGCATAAATCATCGAGGGAGATTAATAAAAAACAAAAGCCGGTTTGCTGGATGCAAAACAGTCCTATCTACCTTTATGATCACATAGTTATTTTATCAACACAATCAAAAGACATTAATCTTCCTTGCTAGGAGCCTATCGTGAGCAACACACAAGAAGCAGGTCAACTGTACCTGCTGCATTTCTTTAAATTAATCCACTGAGGGAATAGTGTTACCGAATCGTTTAATCACAGCGCTGTCACACTCTTCTGGTAAGCATATTTTTCCTTCATTAGATTGAATATATAATCTCATTACATAAATCTGACACACTGCCTAACTCATAAATCAGGCTGGGCTCTTGTTGGCTGCGCTGCGGAAAGCGGCGCAGGGATCTTCGCTTTGAAGAGATGCACTCAAGGGGGCTCAGCTGAAAACTCGAGTGCTGCATGTTGCTAATGGACATTTTCTTTCTTATTATTTCACTTGATGGGGCATGTGGGCAGCCTGTTTGCTGCACACCCTCCTCCCATAGCCAGGGAAGCCAAGAGAGATGGGATTCACTCATGGCTCATCCTCTGAGCTATGTCTGGCTGAGGATTTTTGTTTGTGTGCTTTAAAATCCCAACCTGGTCGTGCTGGAAAATCCAGAGGAGGGAAATAAAAGCTAACATGGGAGGGTGTGAATCAACCCAAAATTAAAACATGCTTTTGAATAAGTATAATGGGAAAAGTGACAGCCTGTACGTATATATCTCAATGTGTGATGCTAAAGGTGGGCAAGGAGTTGACTCAGACATGCTATTTTAAAACACTGTTATAAAGATACACTGCTAAATATGCCATTGCTAATGGCACATTGTCTGATTGTTGAAGATATAATCAAATCCCCAGATAAGTTTATTTTCATTCCTATTTTTCGGGGAATAAGTATTTAACATTAATTGTAATCCTGGTTTTCACATCCATGCAATAATCATGAATGAATCAGCGTTAATAAACCTGATGGGGATTATGTGGGCTTATATGGTAGCTTTCCAGTGGGGCAGCGCACACAGGCGACTACAATTATTACATGGTAAACAAATAAATGATCTAGTTGAAACTCAAATCCTAGTCCCTTGGCTATCAAGCTCAGCAACGTAGGTGAGGAGATGAGACTCATCAAGAGCTTTTCTTTTTCCAACTAACTCAGAATCTAGTGATACACAGCAATCCACAGAATGTCTTTTAAAAGTATGTGAAGCACACACAGAGTTTCTCAGAATTGTGAATTAGGAGGGTTAGACAGAAACAAACAGCTAAAGGCTCCAGGGAGGGTGCTCATGGTGCCACACCAGTGAGGTCTGATTTGTTTTTCAATGCATAGACATTTGGAAAGTAATTATATGTGCAGTTGCCACTGAAAAAACATTTTTAGATAAGATTACTGGAAATTATGTTTACAATGCTTTGCTAAAATGGAATCCTGATAGGCAGTATCACAGTTATACAGAATTCTTAGAGATAAGAAAATCATCACAGAAAGCTTACTGTAATTGAAAACAAAGAGTACAAATAAAGAGATCTCCTCTTGCATTCCTAACTGCTTCTTGATTAAACATCACTGCACACATCCAATAAGCCCAGCAGTGTCCTACCAGTGCTTCAGACCATTGCTCTCCAAAAAACTTCCAAGAAAGGTCCCAGTCTTTGAAAACTGAACATCAGGAGTTCTGCTCAGCCAGCCCCCATCCTGCCCAGAACCGTCCTCTCCGCAGTTTGCTTTCAGCAGCTGTACCTGGGCGAGCTGGTTGTCAGGCATTCCCTTGGTTGTGTGGCCACTTGGATCAGCACAGCATCCTCCACACTCCTGCTCTGCATCTTACAGCAAACGAGGTTGTAATTGTGCAGCTCTCACCGGTCACGGTGAGTCATTACTACACAGCGCTGTTCCTTTTCGTTAGTAGCCTCCAGATTGGATAATTACCACAATGGAACTGGGAGATATTGCTAACAGAAACATCCTTTAGACCCACTAATGAATCATCTTTTTCTACACAGAGGGAAAAGCATTTTAACTCAAACTCTACATTTGAAGAAATCCAATTGTTAGCTAACAAAGGTGTAGTACTTACTCTGTGTCACCAGATGCCTACTGAATGCAACAAGCACCAGAGTCACAACTTTCTGCTTTCTCTTGCAACACTGTTTGCAATTAAAAAGGTGTTGATCTACATCCAGAGAGGTAAAACATCCCATAAACATTTAATGTTACAGAATTTCAGTTTCACAGTGCTCTAATGATAATAATTGCAGCTGATAAAAGGACCAGCACAAGGACACTGCACTAATTCAGGTCCCAAATTAGTACCTACCAGTGGGTGATCCCTCACATGGGGCTGGTCAGGTAGGGTGAACATTTCAACCTACCAACAATCTTTTCCCCTCTGGAACAGCACAATGTGCTATTTCCTTTTTGTAATTATTATTTTTTAAAGGATACAAGTGTTCCCATGAAGCTAAGAAATCTGTCTCTAAGAGTTCTGGTAAGTTCTCTTCTTAGAAGCTTATGTTTGTATCTCTGAGTGGAGCTCCCAGTAAGTACAGAAGGACAGAACACCCTATAATTATCTGATGGTACTGCTTTCCTTTGCTCCCATTGTGATGCATGTCAAGGTTAGTCCAACTGAATTGTAACTACATCCGCACACACACAAAATCATAAAGAAAAAGACATGTTCACATTAAGACTTCCTTCAGTGGGTGTGTTGGAGATGGGATTCAGGAGATGGACATGCTTGGAAATATGTAATGAGACCAAGATTTGGAGAGAAACAGGGAATTCATAAGAATCTTGGGAAGACCTGCACATCTCCCTTGCTTGTGGGAGAAGACAAGGGGTTGATCAGAAAGGATCAACATAGCTGGGGACTCCTCATTCTGGGAGGGAGACAGTTGGTAGAGGAGTTTCCTTAGACATAAAAGGAGAATTCACAAAAATAAAAAGGAAGAGTGAGAACAGCTTCAAGGGTGATTAACAGACTAAGAAAAACCCCCAAAACACTATGTGCACATGGGTTCATCACTTTCCAGCAGATGACATTGGAATCTGCACTCAGAAACACTTTACTCCAAGGACATCTTGCGTTTCCCCCTCCCGCCTCTCCCCTAGAGCACCAGTCACAATTGACAGCAAACCAGCTGCTCTTGCTATGACTGTGAGGTGCAATTTGGCAAAACGGGTGCTAGCTAATGTGAGAGGATCAGAAATGGCTCCTGCAGTCTGTTGTACTCCACACAAGCTGTCCCAAGAGACGGTTGTGTCCTGGTTAGCGGCGCTGCTCTCCCAGAACCCGCGCTCGGTCTAGAACTGACTCCAAGCAGATCGTTCTTTCTCTCACCCCATCCTTCCTCACGTACCTTCCCTCTTTTGCTCCAACACAGACTGTACCATATGTTCCTGACATCTTGAGTGACTCTGGCTAGGAGAAACAAGAACAACTCTAATAGAAGCTTTCTCTGTAGCTCTGAGGATGCTGCGTATCCTTCCCGCCTGTTTCTCTAGGTTTGAGAAATGCTCAGCTCTGCTTCTCTCTCCCAACGACCCTTCCACAGCAGCCCACTCCCTGAGCAAGAGCTACCACAGTTCCAAGCTCTAGTTGCCCATGGGACATTGTCAGGTCTTTGCAACAGTACAGAAACACACCAACAGAGGACAATACAGCCTTCTGCCAAGTACATTTGATCCTTCTGCTCACAAACCTTTCTTTTCAGCATTCAAATTCACCAGTTTGAATCCCACTGAAAAGGGGGTAAAGCAGCTGCATGTGTAAGCACTGCCCAAAAGCGCTATGTGCTCTTCCCAGACTCAGAAATACAAGGGCTTCATTCTATTATAGAGTTATAAATATCAGGAGAAGATTGCCAAATGTGCTGAAGACCTGACCTTCAGGCATCAGGGAGCAGAAAAACAACCCAGACCTCTAGGCACTAACACAGCCTTGGTAAATAACCCCAACAGTCCTTCCTCCTGCAGACCAGAACAACAGGCCAGTATCGATAAAGCCTCCAACCACCTTCTTCAGTCAAAACATACACTGCAGTAAAGCTTCCTAATCCTTGTAGGGCTCTTTTCACACAATTACCTTTATTATTTATAATTATAAACATAATGATAAAGTCTTATAACTTATCCTTTCATGTTCAAGCGTTCGAAATTAGGAACATTTCTGAAAATACTACCAGAAAAATATATGCCACTGCAAAACAGTACATCAAAAAAAGAGAGAAAAGCCCCAAAGCACATGTCTTGATAAAAAGGAATTATCTATTCAGGGGAACTACAAAGTTATCTTCTTTTTTTTTTTTTCCTTTTTATCATTTTAGCAGTCTAATTCAGAAATGTTTTGCTCCAGCATTTCTATTTCATGACCTCAGTAGCTCCTGGGTGTACTGATTTACTTAGAACAAGACAAATCCCAGAAGGAAAACAAACAGGTTTTTTCCTACTGGAGGAAAACAGCACACAGTTCACTTGCTTGCATGAAACCCAACACATATATTCATTTTGGAGTGAACATCCAAGGATTTTTTTCTAAATACAGGATATATATGTGCAGGGACTGTGATGCTTCCAATAGCTGCAAAATGTACAAAATCAGCAAAAGCAGCACCTGGAGATATCACTAAGGAGACAAAAGAGCTGACAAATGCCATTGTTTCAAATAATTGGTACAGATAAAAAAAAATGAAGTGACAGATTTAAGGCACTCAAACAGCACAGTGGCAGAATAATGAAGAGAGCAGTATAATCTCAAACAGCTTATTGGGATGGCACAAGGTAACAAGGACTGTGTAAGCGCTCCTCCTCTCTCCAGTGGCCGGTCTAAATGGGCATGGAAGGGCTGTAGCAGAAGGAACAGCTCTCCACAACCTGGGAGAGTTCTGAATACTCGTCACAGATGAGTTCAAACCATGGTAAATACATCCAAGCTTGATTTCCAGGATAAATCACAGCGCAGGCTAACCTGGGACTTGATTCTCTCTGGTGACTGTAATACAAATAAACGTCACCCAAACTCATCCTCAACCCAGTCTGTGTAACTGGTTGTATTGCCCTGACATACACACAGCTAACAAATCCCACTAAAACATCTGTCAAAGCTTTGAAAGCCAACCAGTTCTATGCAAACCATGTCCTTTCCATTCCCCACTTACACAGAGTAGCTGTGAAATCTAAGGCTTTTTATTTTAGCATATTGAGCAATAGCATTGAAGTGGTTTTTACAAGCACTGATAATCACAACCCCTTTTTTGCCTTTGAAACCTGTTCTTTGTTTGAACCTCTACAGAGTATTACTCCAGGCTCTGTCCTCTGTGTAGTACAACTCCTGTTGTAATACCTAATCCATGATCTAGGTTGAGTAAAAAGAAGTAAGTTCAGGGCATTGAAGATGAAGTACTTAAGGAAGAAAGACAGAGGTAACGCTGGAGCAGACACTCCTCTCAGAGAATCAAGGATGGAATACTAGATTTGAGCAAAGATGAAACAGCATAAAAAAATAAACTCAATCTTTATTCTGTTTTTGTGTTTTCCCTGCCTCAAAGCAGCAGTCACAGGCTGAAACAAAAAGGCTTTAATTGAGCAGATGTTTTATAGAATAAAGAGGCTCTACATACTCTTAAGTAAGACTGTCACGTCCCAAACACAACTGGCATGTCCTGTATTATCCGTAACAACGGCGCAGAGGATGAAAAATGAAAATGATGAAGTGGTTCTTAAAAGCAGCTAAAAATCTAAACTGAGCAGGGCACATTTGTGTCTGTGCTACGGAGAGAAATGGCAGAGGCTGAAAACACAGAGCAAATACATTTTGAGAAGAAAATGCTAGAATAATTAAATGAGCTGTTACGAGGAAGCTGCCGCATGGCTTCGCTAGAATTGAATCAACATTCAGAGTTTGCTCTGTTTCATTCAGTAGAGTACATTAAGGTCTGATAAATGGAGGTTAAAGGCAAGGTAATTGGCTACTTTTATACCTCTTTGTTTGAATTTTGTGTCCTAAGTGGGTCCACACACACGGCCGCTCGGTTCATCAGCCTGGCCACCGCTGCTCTCACCTGTGGCCCTTTTCACCCCAGGTACAGTGTTGGGTAGTGTCCCATGACAAAATCCTGATTTCCTGATTTCTTTCGGTTTGTGGAGGAGTAACAGAAACACTTGTTTCATCAGCTAAGTGGAGAACTGGTTCTCAGTCTGCAAGTGGTGCTGAAGTTAAGAGAACCTCCACTCCCCAAGGACAGACTTGGACCATGTAGGCTATGAGAAGTCATGATCTGCCTGAGGATTCATGTGGTGTGGCTTGACTCCAGAGATGTTTCTTGCATTCCTATGTGGGTAGTGCCAGCCTCAAAGGGATATCTGTACTTCATAATTCTATACTTTATGCCAAAACTGATCCTGTGCACAATTCTACATGGAAAACACTCCTGAGTCAGATATTTGGGCAATTCTTAACATCTCCAGAAGATGACACAGGATACATGTACTATATAGAGAGATACCCAGATATAGATATATGAACTGTCATTAAAATGTTGCTTTGTAGAATAGAAGCCTTTTACCCCTGCTTCAGTAGTAGGCTGAAGACCTGAAGCATAAGACAACATTCCCCCTCACTCCTTTCCCACAGAGGTGGAGGCACCTTAAGGACCCTTAAGACTCTTAACAGCCCGTGTGCTACCACCCAATTGCACAGAAACAGGGAGAGCTCCTGGGATGCTGAAACCTGCACAGGAAGAGTTTACATGTAAATAAATAAGAATTGAGACATATTGCAGGTGCCCAGGCTCAGTCTTGAAAGCGAAACGTCTTTGGTGAAAAATGAGCCCCATTTATTGTATTTGTAACTAATGCACCTTAAAAGTTAAGCAAATATTGAGATTCGAGACACAAGACCCAAGATCTATAACTAACTGCATAAAATGCACGCTCTTTGCATTTAGTAATCATACTCTGTTTTCTATAACTAGAAACAAGATTCATTGAAGACTATAATTCACCAGCCTTTTTTGCTGTGGTGTTTTACTACAATACCATTATCCTGCCATATTACATTTTACTGTATGTGTACAAGCCCCATAAATACACAAGCCTATGTAAAATAGGCAGCAATGACTCTCACTACTTTTGGAATACTTGCAGCTATTGAATTTTATGTGGGTTTCACATTTTGTTGATGTGTTTGCAATGGAGTATGTACTGCCCAGAAGAGAAATGATTTTACATTTCCATTAAAAGCTATAGCGGTAAATAAACCATCAGAACTCATGCAGATATTCACTGGAACATCTACAGCAGTCCATTAAAATGTCAGAATCTGTGTTAAACATTTGAAAAAGTAGCACTGGATGCAGCACATTCAAAACTTAAATATATGCATATATTAAATGATGAAGATATTTCAGAGTATTCCACAAACCTCTGCAGAGCACTCAACACAAGTTTGCATTCATCAGTAAGAGTTTAGCACAACAGCTGCCCTTTTATTACAGGAAAAAAAGAAAGAAGAAAAATCTACATCTACTGTCTTGTTTCAGAAGAGCTGCGAGTTGCTACTGCTGCTCAGATGTGAGCTACCCAGAGATTTAGTCTCAGAGAGTATTTATTTATAATAAAAAGGATTTAGAATACATTTTAAGGTGAGCTGCTGCTCAGATTTGCCCCTCGTGCATCAGGATGGATTTCAGTGCTGTTACCCATCAGGCATTTCTAGTTGGGAACTGGCTCCCCTGGGCTGATACCGTATTCAGGACAGAACCTCAGATGCCCCCTTAAGCACTGCAGCATTGTTCTAGTGCAGATGAGCAGAGAGTCTAGCAAGCTAAAGGTTTTGGGGGGTTGCTTTTATTCATTTGAAAGTCAGAGGTTTATAAACATTCATCTTTAATATACAGGGACTGATGTTTCTAAGGAACAGTAGAGATCTGCTGCAGCTACCGAGGTGACACAGGTTGTTAACCTCACCACAGGCTAGGTGCACACTTCAGCAGCAGTTTTAGGAGATGCCCATTGACAGGACTATCAGTTTCACACCCTTCTTCAAGTTTAAGATCACATTAAAGCCAGAGCTCATGTAGGTGATAGAAACTCCTTCTGATGGTTAACATCAGTACAGAGTATGGATGCTCACTATCTAATTAAAGCAACATTTAAAAACCTGATTATCAAGTCCACCAAATTAAGCAGGAATGACAGCTTGGGGAATATAAAGCCCTTTTGTCACCAGTGGAAGGTCCCCCAGTAATACACCTCAACATACCACAACACCCATTCAAAGCGGTGGAAGGAACTTAAAGCACGTTGTCTAATCAGATTACTACCTACAAAAGCAAACATGTATTGTGCTCCTCAACCAACAATAATTAATATTTTACTCTCTGAAGCACTAGTAGTGTAGAACATACAGACCAGAGATGTTTTCCAGGTTACCTTTCAAGACTCATTTCACAATGGTCATGGATTGCAGCATCAGGACTACCAAGAACCAGACAGTAAGCAGGAATTACCATCACAGAACGAGAGAGGGTGTTAAAATTTCTTCTGTTTGCTGACTCTTGTGGCAAACACCCCAGGATCTATTGGTCATATTGATTCCAGATGCTACAGCTAAGCTAGTACAGGGGTGCAGAGTCTCAGAATCAAGTTCTCTGCATTCTTCATCGTTTCACTTTGAAAGTAAATGATTACGTCACTGAGAGTCAGTGACTCCAGAGCTCTGTATGTTCTTAAAATTAATAGAAAGAAAAATATCCCTTGGCATGAGCACAGGAAAACACTAAGCTATGATTAAGGTTACCAACCTGCCAGCATTACAGCTATGAAACCTCACCAAAGTCTCTTTATATAGTCCCAGTAATAGGTATGAACAGCACTATATCACGTTAATGGCAGGACTGTAATACATAGAAAATAGCAGCACAACACGTATTCCTCAAGCATGAGGGCTAATACCTGCTTAGAGATCACAGCTTGCATCTCCATTGCTTTGCACCTTGTGTATCGATTTAAAGCTGAGATTTGTGGAAAGCAGCTGGGTGACACAGGCTGGCTGTTTACCTCCTTTAAACCTCTTTGTGCCCCTACATGCAAAAGGTTACAGGGTCTAAAACTCGAACTACACAGGGCATGAAGCACAAAATCCCACTGCAGCTTCCCAGCCCTGCAATCCCAACCACACCAATGCTGGGTTATACCCATGGGCACCCCAGGTGAAGCCAGCTTTATGCTGAAGGAGAACTAAAGAAAAAGGACCTCAAAGAGTATCTGATTTAGAGAATATTTATTTAAACACAGAAGGAGGAGAAAGTATTAGACAGGATGAAGGAGAGACTGAAAATGCCAATGCTCTGCCTATACACAAGGAGCAGCAATCCTGTCAGAAAGGAGGATCTATTTCTGATGTAACATCCCAAAAAAAAGTCAAGAAACTGGAGAGAGCACAGACTAGAGAAAAACTATTTAAAGAAAGAATAAAAGGTCAGCTGAGAGGATAAGGAAAGAATATGGCAGGAAATTCACTGGAGAAGATGTATAGGAGAAGAAACAAAAGGTCTTATGATACAGTGTCCTCTGTAACACGGAGCTGTGGCCTGAAACCCATCAGAAGCAAAGTCAATCTATAGCTCCTGCTGATTCAACCTCATGCTGAAGCTCTGACTTTGGCACATGACTGTGACCCCCAAGACTGCTGCACAGCTCTCCCTTGGAAAACCTTCTCCCAGGATTGGGAAAAGAATGAAGGAAGAGATGATGCCTGAGAACTTGAGAAGCAGGATGGGGAAGCAGAGTGGCCACTGAACACGATGCGACACGTTCTCTCTGTTTGAAAACCAGCTCAGCTTGCCTCATGCTGCAGCCAGACCCCATTTCACAGTTTCAAGACAGAACTGTAGCCATTTATAAGCCACACACAAGACTTAAGAGCCTGGCTAAAGCTGAACGCAGAGTATATTTTATGCAGGGCTATAGGTTAAGGATACCCTCTAAAAGTCATCTAAACCCAGTGCAATACTTCTTGGTGCGAGACAAAGGAGAGCACCATGAGTAACTGCTGTGTCGTCCAGGGACTAATGTGAAGTAATAAACTTACACAACAATAAACAAGCCCAAAACACACAGATAGTGCAGCACTGTGCACTGGTAAAGAACATACAACCCCTGTGCACCTCACGGGGTCTGGCAGCCCACAGGACAGGAATCTGTGGCTGGATCGGATGTGTGTTTAGGGATGACCTGATGGGCTGTCTGAGCTCGTGGAGCCTGGCACAGAGCTGTGCACTAGCCCGAGGTGCCACAGTGACTGAACAGGCACTGAGTACCTCTGCTGAGCTACGCTGCTCTGCACCAGACACCCTGTTTAAGCTGCTATAAAGGTTCTCCAGGAACAGAGGTTTGTCTGTGAAGGAAAGCTGCTGGTAAGTCAGAGCAGCGGGTGATGCAGCTCCAAGAAACGGGTCATGCACTGTGGCACTGCTGAATACGCCACTTTTAAAAGCCCCTTTTTAATAAAGAGGAGCCAAACTTCAAAAATGCTTCACAAGTTTCCTCAGAACACTGCTCGTAGGTAACAGGCGAGGATGAGTCCCGTCTGTAGCAAGGGTAACCACGTTCCTCTGGCAGACTGAACATTCAACCCCACATTTCCCAGGAGAACTCAGCCCTCCCTTCCCCCTCATTTTCATCATGGCAATGCAAACCCCAAATACTTCCACTGACACCCGTGGGGTGGAACAATGCAAGAATCGGGCCCTGCAGCAGACAAGGATCCATCAGTGGGTGTAGCTGATTCCTATCCCACACCACGACTGCCCCGCTGTGCACACTCCCTGCTAAATGAGGCCTTGCATGCAATTAATGAACCTATCTATGGGGGGAATCTGTTGTAGGGACTGAAAGCCAGAACTGTCTCTTCCCTAGGCCAACTCTGCATCAATAGTGAAAGAAATGGCTCTGGTCCCACCAAGCCTGTGCCAGCAGAGACTCTGTTATAGTTAAATCAACATTTGCCACAGCAGGGGATTATCAGATGCTCTACTTAAATGCTGGATTTTCTTTTTGTTTTGATGTTTAACTCATAAAAAACTGAATTTATTTGGGTTGGGTGCTGATGCCTGCAAGCACAGCTGCTCACCAGCTCTGTTTCGTTTGCCATGTGAATGCCTGAGAAGAGGATTTAAAACCTTTTCCCAGTCTGCTTAGTGTCAGGATTTGGGTTTTCTTACTCTGTTCCCACTGTGGCAACACACCCAGAATGCCCCAAACCCTCAGCAACCTCCCAAAGCAGAGAAGTGCAGTTATTTCATGTTCCTTTCTTCACAGAGGCAAACTCTGGAGGTTGGAAACCTGCTCATAAAGGCTGCAGAGAGAGAAATCCAGGGTGGGCTACAGAGAGCGAGTGAGGACAGCTGACCTGGACCTGATATACCCTGAAACACGAGGTCCAAGCACATTCAGGAGCAGAGCCATGGTGCTGCAAGAGATGGTACGTTGTTATTGCCACATTTCAAAGTCAGGGCCTATCCTGCCCATACACAAGTCAAAACAACTTCATCATCTGCCACAGCTGTCCAAAACTATTTGAAGACCAACAGGTAATACCTCAGTACTCAGTTTTCTTGACTGCTGTTGCCACCTGGGGTTTTATTATTAGGAAAGTCAGGCACGTTCAAGTGTTTCACGCACAGGAGATGGACTTTGGCTCCATGAACAGTGTAATCAAATGCTTGGAAAGAGAATGCAGATTTAGAGAGATGCTCCTTTATATGTCTTTTACTTAAGACCTAGCTGACACAAGCAGCTGAAATTTGCTGCTAAATGAGTCAAGACAGCCCCGTGCATTTCAAAGCAGCATTAAAATCAGTGCTTGCCTCAGCAGGATTTGGTGCTCTCGATTCATGCCCATATAACATTAAAGCTGAGTTGGAATACAGCCCTTCTTTATTTGTAATCCTCCCTGATTGTTTGCTTTCACTAATGTGCTATTCAGCTTAAAGACTATTTGCTGAAACTGAACTGTATCAGCATGCAGAGCACTGACAATGTCACACGAGCTTCCTTCAGTTGTAAATTAATTTATACAAGCCAAGTTTTAAGCCATATGCAGCTTAGATACATTTAAACTATGGATCCAAACCTTTAATCCATATTCTTCTATCTCTTTTTATACATATTGTGTGCAGAAATGAACTCACAGAAGCAAGCTTAATCTGGCTCTTTTCATTGCTGTTGGTGGTGAGATGCAGAAGCCTTACTCATTCCCAAGCAGATGGTACAAACAGGGATTTCTCCCAACAAAACTGAACTTTAGAGGAATTCTCTCTAGAGAATGTCTCTATGAGGTTTGGACTTGATCACTGCATGACCCCTGGGTCATCCCTGCTGTCCAACCCCAAAAATAGACTAAAAATAAACAAAAGATCAGCACTGAGAGGCACCACTGGCGAAGATGCTGAGTGTGGAGCTCTCAGATGTGGATCCCTGATGCTGCTACTCAGTTAAACACTTTTTCCTGCCCAGAAGCAGGGTAAGTGGCTGCCACAGATGGCACATGATGGCAGAAGCACGCCTGGGAAATGCTGATGTATCTGATACCAAGTGCCTCTGCCTACCAAGAACTGCTGAGGTCCACTCAGGGAGTTTTAAACAAGGAAGCAGCAGCTACAGTCACTTTGGTGAACATCCAAGGAGTGACTAGAATTGTGGAGAGGAAGAGTGGGACAGGACAGACCTCCCTCCTGGTGAGCCCAAGGAAATTACATCAGCCATCACTAAAAATGTCCCTGCTTTCCACATCCTCCAGGACTAATTTTCAGATTAAGCTGTGGTGTGGATCAGGAACACTTCCTATTAATCCTTCCATCCTTAGACATAAGAAATCTTCAGCACCTCTAAGCTGCAGAAAAACAATTCCAGCGATGAAGATTTATACTCTTGATAATGGGGGCAAGCTCACATAAATAATTGAGCTGAATTTAAATTTCATTTCAGTTGTAGAGTGTCTGCCTCTTATTGAGCTGCATGGCATGATGAGGGGTTTGACTGTATCAGTCCTTCATAACCATTGTCAGAAATAAATCTCTAAATTAACTCGTGACTATGGCAAGCACAGGAAATGTGTGCTCTTTGGGAAAAGAATGTTCCTGAACCTCTGCACTTGATGGAATAATCAAAATCCTCCCAAGGGATGCAGGCAGATATTGGCATGGTAACATGAAAGGGGCTGGAGTCTCCTATCCATTTTCTTTTCAGTTTGCATTTCCAGGTCCATGCAGAGTATGGATTAAACAAACAAAAACCAACAGCACAATTAGCATCTATTTGCATCTAATGAAACAGAAGATGAGCTTCTTTGTCCATAGTTATTTCAAGCCTTATGTTTTCATCTAGGGCTTCATCCAAACTCTAATGAAATAAATTTTTGGATCAGAACCACAGATTTGCTGCCAGCACTGGGTTTGGAAACTTCCTACACTTCTGAGTAGCCACGTAACAATTATTGAGAAAGACTTTCTGCTATCTCAGTTGTTTCTCATCCAGACTTTTAACAGGACAGGTCATCTTTAACTTGAAAATGCCAAAAGAGTTTATAACCTCAAGCTGACTGCCACAGACCAGAGCCATTACTTATTTGAGTCTTGTACCCAGTTTCTAAAAGATACTGAATTATTTCTGCTAGACTTTTCACCTTGAGCGCCACAGAATTAGCCTTGTGTCCTGAGCCTTGATGTGACATTTTATTTTCCAAAGCAAATATGACCTGTTAAGATTTACAGGCTTTATTACCAGCAATAACAATTTTACAATCAGCATCAGTAAATCAGGGTTTATCGAGATCTCTACAATTTTTAGCTGTAAAAAGCAATTAAAACGTCAGCTTTTCATTGGATAGAATTCCTAACTTACATAAAAAGACAGATATCCTGGTTCACTGCTGAGTGTAATTCAAATATTTCTACAATTCTCAGGAAAATTCAAAGGGTGTTATTTGAGAATCAGGGTTTTTCTCAATTTCCAACCCAGGGAGCGGTTTTGCCTACATAGAAATTGGGAAAGGCTCAAATGCAGCAAACCCTGCTCTTTGGGTAGAAGTGTACCTATTGGAACTTGGTTCTTTTGGTCTCAAAGAAAACACAGACTTTATATGTTTTTTTCACTTGAAAACACTGTGCTCACATTTAAATGCTGTGTTTTTAGAACTGGTGACAAAAGCAAACTGACAGACCTGGTAGTCAGTGTAGACAAACACCTGATAATCTCCAACTGAAGGGATTGAAGAACATAGTGCAATGCAAGACATCAGGTGTCTGAAGGCTACAGAGTTGGAAGAAACTATACTAGGCAACTGGTGAGGGGTGAAAAAGGGCTAAATCCAACAAACAGCTTTGACTGGACTTGGGAAGTGTTTACCTGTTGGACAGAGGGACCCAGAGCAGCACGGCTGGAGGGAGGTGGTGGGAAGAGTGACCCTCAGAATTTGAAGGCACTGGCCGAGGCAGAGCCGCTCCATGAAACCTGGGCTGCCAGCTCCCAAGGCACCAGGACTAGAGCCAGATCCTTTCCCACAGGTGACAACAGTCTCTAGCTGTCACATAGCGGCCACACCACGCTCCATTTCACTTCATAACTGCTTGTTTCGAGCTCTTCTCCTCTAACCCTGCACTTGATTTGGGGCATTTTATTAATAAGCTTTCACTTGTGTCACCTTAAAGCCTGTCCAGTTTTGTGAATGAGGGGAACCAGGGAGAAAGGAGTAAGCAAAGCAGAAATTTTTACCCCAAAGATCACAAATATATTAGAGAAGGGATATACCTGCAGTTTGGAGGGGTGTACAGTCAGGAAACCTGGTTTAGCAGTGATATTTTGCCTGAGAAAAGGTGGCTGAAGTTGGCAGCTGTGGCTCTGGGGACTCTGCAGACAGTGATTACCATCCCTTCGATGGGCACTGAATGGATGTTTAGGGGATTACACCTTTGGCAGTTTGTTTTGTCTACAAAGTAGGCTTGTTTACCAGAACACACGTCAATAATTTTGGCAATTTTCTGTAATACAGTATCCATTTCAACACCAAACACGAGTAAAAACAGCACACAGCAGAGGAAAACTTAGCAGCTGAAATCTGAATGACAGAGCAGTGCACACTAGATGCCTTTCTTATTTCTACCTCCTTTTCCTTTCGGTCTTTAACACCTCTACCTCATTTCCAGTGTCTTTTGTACCCTAGGTTGCTGCATTTCTCCTCTATTTTCAATGGCATCTGCTCAACATGCTTCATACCTTAACAGGACACATCTTTCTTTGGGGTTTATTTTCTCCTGCTTCTTTTGTTCCTTCCATTAGACTCAGCGCAGCAATGATGGAGAGATGGGGCAAAAATAGCTCCCGAGTGCCACTATTTCTCTTCCTCATCAAAATACGCTCAAGAGAACTCTGCAGAGCGCAATCAGAAGTACAGAGCAGCATCGCAGGAGCCTACACTCCAGCCTGAATGGGGTAACTGAAGCTCACCCTTGGGACCAGGACTCAGGTTTAAACTGCAGACCTCCGGCTTGCCACCCTGCTTTCAGTAGGTAAGCACCCCACAATGTCATGCCAGCCACCACCATCACGTTTCCTTTTCTTTTAATGCCTCTCTAGCAGGTTTTTAAACACAACCCTATTTCTCCAGGAATAGGCTGGCTATTATAATTTTAAGGCCTCCCCATCAGATTTCCGTTAAGATTTAGTTCTCTTAAAACATGCTTAAAGCTAACAGAAAATTATTATTTGCAGCAGATTTATCTCTCTCTCATGACACTATATCATAATATTTTTAGTTTTGGGGTTTTCCCTTTATTTTTCAATGAGAAAACTCATTTATGGGAGAAAAAGTAACAGCCTGTTTTCATTTGTAAGCAGAGAAGTTGAAAATTCTATCCAAACTAGGATTTTTTTCAGCAAACATCCCATAATTCTGACCAAACCCCACACTTTCCTAAAAGCCACATAATGTAAAAATACAGACCTAGAGCAGCCCATGAGAGAAGCCCACTGTAACCATCACGGGACCCCGAAAACCACACAGTAGCCAAACCCTGTTGGCTTCTCTCGCCATTTCTCACGTCATTTCATAACACATTTCCCTCTTATCACACAGCAGCGGCTGAAGGATGGGTGGAGTGAGCTCAGTGTGTTATTGGGGAGGGGGTTCAGGGGGGTTAAAGGTCCCGCTGCGCAAAGCCTCACCTCGGCTGCAGGCACTCCCTCGGGCGGGCGGCAGTGGAGGACGATCATCCCTTCGATAGGAACCTCCTTCCCCTGGGGGTCTTGCTCAAAGTTCTTCCGTAGATCTGTGGAGTTTAAAGCAGTACCTCATTATGCCTCCAGAAGCCATCCCTCCCCAGACAAGGCTGCAGAGGTGAGCCACAATACTGCTTTCCTCCCCCTCTTAAGCACCTGTGCACAGCCAGGGACAGCTGAGCTACTGATTCTCCCCCAGAGAGGCAGAGAGATACTCCCATCTTCAGCTGTGCTTCCATTTCTCTGCCTTTAAGAAACGATCAGTGTGTGACTACACAGAATCATCACTTAGGTTGGAGTCCAAGCACAGCCTAACCCTGCCTAGTCCATCTCTAGATCATGTCCTTAGGGACCTCATCACCACACCTTTTAAATCCTCCAGGGATGGTGACTCCACCCTGGGCAGCCTGTTCCGATGCCTGACAACCCTTTGGGTAAAGAAATTCTTCCTGATAACAAACCTAAATCTCCCCGGTGCAATTTTAAGCCATTTCCTCTCATCCTATTGCATGTTACCGCAATGAGAAAAGAGACCGACCCTGACATCTCTGCAACCACCTTGCAGGTAGCTAAACACTCCCAGCTCCCTCAGCCTGTCCTCACAGGATTTGTGCTCCAGACCCTTCACCAGCTTTGTCGCCCTCCTCTGGACACGCTCGGGCATCTCAAAGCATCTCCAGCATCTCATCTACAGAGACAGTCAGCATTTCAGCCACAAACTCCCTGGTTCCAGCAGTGCTTCTGTCTCCAGAGCCATTGCCTTTCCAAAATGGGAGAATTAAATGCAGGAGTAACAGCATGGGATTGTTTGGGTGCTGTGAGGAACCACAGGGTGGATCTGTGGCAGGGTGGATGGTTTCCCAGTCCATACTTCTGCAGGGGAGTGCCAGGTATTTTATAAAATGCTCTAAGCTTTGCTTAGATCAGATCCCCTGCATTCTGCAACTGTGGGGAAAGGGAGGAACAGACTGAGCTCAATTCCACACATCCCAAACTGGCTGATGAAAAGGTGGCTTCCCTTCAGATACCAGGGGCCAGGATGAGAAACAGGGCACTGCAGTGTCTCAGAGTCACACCCATGTGGCCACAGCACTTCTAGGTCCAAGTGTTTGTGGAACCCAGAGCAGACACAAGGGAAACCTGTATCCAGTGACCGGGACCCAACCCAGATGTGCCCATCTGTCCTGGCTGGGAAAGGGAAACCAGAACAGAAGGAATGTTACTTCCACACGTGCTTTGAGAGTCAGGATGTTGCCATCAGATGTACTCATTTTCTTCAAGCAGTGTCTCAGATTCCACAGCGTGGATTTACTGATTTAATTTTCTCCATTGCTTACACTTCATGAAATACACCCCCTTGAACAGCAGAGGCTCTGAATCAGTTATGCTTTAATATATTTCATAAAATACATTAAGACATATTTTAGCAAGCTGGTCACTAAAGATGCATGCAGTGCATGTATTCCCCTCTTTATGATTCTTTGTTAATGCTGATTTTTTCCCCACAGATAACCAATATCTTTTCCACTACTCCATTTAAAAAGTCATTCATTAACAGTTAAGCTGCAGTTGCGCCTACAAATGCCTTTATTAGGATGAAAGATGGAGTAAGATCCATCTTCTCATTTTCTCTGCGCTCCACACTATCATAAAGAAATACTTACCTGCTTTTTCAGAGAGATATAAAGTGCTGCAATGCTTTAGGCTTGACTCACAATTCAGAATCTCTGGGCTTTAAGTGCAGAGAAAGAGAGAGAGGAAAAAGTCGACGCTGCCTTAGTGCCTCAAGGTGCTGTGAAAACATTAGGGGTGTCAGCTCTCTGTGGGTACTGCCCAGGTCAGGGATCAAATCATATAGCAGGGTTGCTCCCCACACATGATGATGTGGGTACCACAGCTGTGGGTTTTAAAAGTCCCACCACACGACTCCACCTGCTTCTGCTCATTCTGATTTTCACTCTTATTGCCATATTATGGGGTTGGGAAATCACAGTGCGGAGAAAAGTCAATAAAAATTCAATTCAGAATAATAGTCCTTTGCAGCTTAGCTATGCAGGGGAATTATTAGCTCATTCAATGTTATGACAGCTAATGCAGTAAAATAAAAAATTGAATTTACACATATTTACACATTCAAACTAAATCAGCCAACAAAAAAAAAAATCTGCCATTTATAAAACCAAAGAGTTGTTACATTTTCCTATTACTTACCTCAAATGTTTGATTTAAGTTATCAAGTTAAAAGATTTCCCAAGAATTACTAGAGCACCACCTGGTAAAGTTACCTTTCAGAGCCTCTTGCTTGAGACTCCCCAGCCTGTTCCTCCCACCTCTCATCTCCCTCCCTGAAGCATTTCTCCCAGCTCTTTGCATCGTGGTGTCATCATTTCTGGGACTGGGTCTTTAAAGATGTGAACTGGTGGTTTAAAGGAAAAGCATTCGCAACAGACAGGGGGGAAACAATTCCCTGAGCTCTCTGCCAGCAGCACTGCTGCTGAGGGATGGTTTCAGGCTCTCATTCTGTTCGAGCAACGGAGCAGATCTAACTGGAAGGTAAAACCTGGATGAGGCTTTGAGCATCTCCACAGTCTTACAGTGACAGTTGTATTTGGGTTCTGGCTTTTTTACATCCCCTCCCTTGCAATGTTGGCATTTATTGCATTGGCTGGGTTTTGCATCTTTCAAATAGCAATGTGTTGGCTGTGAGTGTAACACTGCAGCAGACTGCTTCAGGCAGGAGGAGCAGAGGAAAACTCACCACTTCCTACCTGGGGACAAGAGTGTCCTCTGCTCCCCCTGTACTGAAAATCCTAGTGAGCCTTCTATGCTAAGAGAAACCAAAACAAATGCCCTTCCCCCATAACTTTTAGTAAACCTACAATGTTAGTATTTAAAGTTTAACATTTATCAGCCTGCAAGGCCAGAGGTTTGTCCTTTGTTTACAGCAACGATGCCCCCCCAGCCAACAGCAGCTTCCATCACCACATGGCCACCTTCCCAGTCACGACCAGTAATGACTCTGTCCCTGGCTGGGATGGCTTTGGAAGATGTACCCTTGAACTGAAGAATTCACAGCTCTGCACAGTGAATCCCTTTCTAACCCCATTATGGGCAGAGAATCCTTTACATGCAGCCAAACAGCCTAAGTTAGTAGTGTAACTACGTAGGGTCTGGTGTCTGATCACTGGATGTTGCACTGGGTCACTCTACAGGTCATGCAACTGGCCCCACAGCATAAGGCCTTGCAGAAGGCATATAGGGCAAAGCAGATGTGAGCAGCTGGGAACATGCATATCCCTTCCTTACAAACCCTGGGACAGCAGAACAGGTACTCACAGGCTATGCGGACAGAAGCCTTCCTGCTCTTGGAGGTCCCTAGATGGCTCCACGCAACACACTGGCACCAGTAATCTTCTGGCCCATGAAAATCTTCCACCTGCTGCCTGGTCACGTTGATGAACACCTCTCGAACTTTCAGTCCTGGTGGGGAAAGATACAGAACATGAGCTGACGGGAGCTGTCTTAGTTGGGCATAAAGCTAAGGTGAAGCAAACCTTTGCTTTTAATTAAACAATTCCATTTTTAATCAAGGCAAAGCTTTAATTACTTTGATAATAATATATTGCCACTAATGAAATTCTAAAATCTGAGCAGGTCCTAATGCATTGTGTTACAAGAATTACCCATCCACTGTGGTCTTTGCAAGAATATAACACGTCCCTCTGAACCTTTTCTCCTGTGCAACAGGTTGCACAGCTCACAAACAGGGGTGGTCCTCATCGCCACCCTTCTGAGAAGCCAGCAAACCAGCTGGCCTTTCTTAACTTTCCCAGGCAGAAGCGTTCACACCATCAGACAGAAGCCTGGCTTATTTTGCACCATTTCCCAACCTTAACTAATTTCACCTGCAGTGCAACGCTGTTGGCTACTGCAAAGTTGCTCAGTGTTTATCACACTGACCACAAATCTCTCTCCTGAGGTAGGAATTGGTTACATCTCTAAGGCAGAGAAAAGGATCTATGGGAATAAGTAAGGCTTTCCAGGAACAACGATGGGAGAAGCCCAGTGCTTTTCCTTTGCCTGCTCCCATTTTCATACCCTCCTGGGCACAGGTGAAATTCAGCAGCACTGCCTTTCAGACCAGAAGCATTTGCTTCAGATGAAGCCTGACTGTAAACATGAGACAATGAGAAGCCTCATGAACCTCGTTTCACATACTGGGGATGTTTTCCCTAAGATACATTTGCATGACAACCTTGGGGAGATGAAATATAATCCAACTCTGGGTTAAAACACATTAGGAATCACTTGAAAGAGCCAGTCAGAAAAACATTAATCTGAAAACAGAAAACACTCATGCCTACTACTTTCTTCTCTCTCCTCCTGGGCAGTCCCAAGATACTTATTTCCCCTTCACTGGAAATGAATGAAAACTCAATCTTAAAATATATTTCATGCCCATGAAGTTTATAAAGCAGCAAGAAATTTCTAAACCTCAAGTCCATAAAAATTGGCTTCCACTTAATCTCAGGCATCATTAACAGCTGGGTATTTCCCTCTCAAAGGCACTGGGAAGTCAACACATTCCTTGGGCAAACAGGAGAGTTGGAGCCCATTGGGGATGCTTGGTGAAACGCGTGGGGAAGGTCAGACAAGCTTTAAGTAGTAAAAAGCAATACCAAACTTTTGCTGCCTTTCCAGCAACAAAGGGGATTTTGGCTCCTTTCCACTCAGCCTGCCTGACTTTCTGTACTTCCCAGGGATACCTCACGTCATGGAGAAACCTGCAAGAGCTCCCTAAGTCTTCTCACCATTTCAGTCACTCAAATATTTATTCACTTTGCAACAAACAAACAAACAAACAGACAGAGGTTTTCTGGCTGCTTTTATTTGCTTTTTGTTTTTATAAATGTTTACAAAACATCCCTCCGCTTCCTGCCAGGGTGAAAACAAGTCCCCTTGAAACAGACACAGCAGAGGGAACTCGGTTCTGTCAGCAACACTTCTCCTCACTGACATGCTGACTGCACAACGCGTGATGGAAATGCAGCGTCTCCGCTTTAACACCCAAGATGCTCTGGCAGGGATGAGTCCTTGGATTCCCTGACAGGGATGAATCCTTGGATTCCCTGACAATGAAGTTTCCTTGGATCCCCTGTCACAAGGCCATTTTTTTGCAGTGGAATCTCCGTATGCTAAGGGTAAGAGCAGCCACAGGAAGCACCCAGAGTTGGCTCCTGGCACCCCAAGTGTCCCATCACGCTGTGTGACACCACCAGACACATTCTTGTCACTTACTATGGCACATCACGCTGTGTGTGGTCCCTGCCTGATCTCAATCGAAGCTACAAAGCACCAAAGCCCAGAGCCCCCAGACTCGAGCTGGTTTGCACCACGTCCAATGCAGTTCCAACCCATCCGCTTTAGGACTCCTTCCTGGAGGGTGTAAAACGATTAACACCTCGTGTCCAGGCAGGAACCGCTCACCCAGCGTTCACTGCGCTGACGGGCACTTCTGTACGTACACCGTGGCTGCCCGCAAGCCCTGTGCTCTGCTGCAGTGAAGGCACAGCCTCCTGCGCTGCCTCGCTATCTTGCTGCCCCCTCCCACACCAGCACACTCCCACCATGACCTCTCAGCAGCATCTTCCTGGGGAGGAGAATCCTCCCTGTCACCAGCCATTAAGTACAACCTTGCTGACAGCGCTGCCGTTCACCCGGTACAGCCAGTACACTGCCTTCTCAACCCTGAGCCTGAGAACCACACACAACACGGCTCACTGGTGCATCCACACTGACACCACTGAGCCTGCAACCCATACCAAGCAAAAATATAATCCCATAATGATGCTTCTTTCTTCTGAGAAGCTGATCCATTTCTAGGCTCATTGGTACTGTAAAGCCCGCAGGGAATACAGGCATTTACAGCTCCAGATTTATGAAGACAGAATATTCTCCAGCCCAGCTCTTCCTTTCATTACCCCATTAATTAATCTATATGCCAGCCTGTATCTTCTGCAGCGATGCTGAACGTGGGTCGGATCAGGCAAACAAACAGCACAGGATTTGGGGGAGCTGGTGGTTCAGCGATTTGCCAATGAGACGGGTAGGAATTCAGAGCCTCCCCCAGGCATCCCAGTTTGCCAATAGACAAAATAAATGCATCTGAACCAGCAGAATCGTGGAAGAGTTGAGGTCAGAAGGGACCTCTGGAGAACATCTGGTCTTTGGGGAAAGTTATGTTTTGTTTATGGAGAAAGTACACCTATTTTCATTTGTTTTAGAAACAACTACAAAAAGCAAACCTAGTGGGAACAGAGGCAGATATTCTCATTTATCATCACTGTATTTCACCAACAAATATACTCACCTCCCCTCTGCATCTCACAAAATTCAGGAAAATTGTTCATAAGAAATGACACAGAAAGAAAAATCCATGCAAATAAAAACAAGCACATAATAAACATGAGCAACCTTTTACCTGTGACTTGTAGAACTCTAATAAGCACTGCAAGTCCAACCCTTTAAATTATTGTGCAAATTATAACCATCATCTTTTGTCATACAGTACAGCCTCACAGAATATAAAATTATGACTATGGTACTGATATGCTAATAAGCTTTCTGCACTGTTGGATGGTTTAGCTGCAGATAGACTAATGCTGGCAGCAGATGAATAATTGCTCTCCATGTACTAAACATAACAGAGCTGCACAGAACTTCAGCATTTGTCAGCTTTATTTGTTTAAATGAGAAAAACACTGACAGCAGTTATTGCTGTAATCCTTTTATTTATCAGACAAGAAAACTCTAGTTACTCTTAGCAGGGCTGATCCTCTGGTGAAACCAAAAGTTGAGATATTTGTGAACTAATTCTGCAGCACATGCCACAACGTTCAGGCAAGAAAAATAAAGCAGAAGGAAATTAATCAAGCTGTAATTGTTATGTTTTAATCACAGTAGCATCTACTCACTCATGTTCTCACTTTATGAGGCAGAGTGCACAGAGCAGAGTTCCCATTCTGCCATGTTAAAGGGATAAATGGAACAGCAGACTGGATTACAGGCTCTTCTGCAGCTGAGGAGTTGAGGCAGGAGAAGATGAAGTAACTTGGTCTCTAACCAGCCAACTGACCAGGCAGCGCAGGGATGGGAACCCATGCCCATGTTTTGGCATGTTTTGGCTTCCATGTGCTGATGTTCTGCAGCACATCCACAGCAGGAGACACTGCAGTGCAAACTCTTCAAGGCCATCAGACCCTTTTACATCCTCAGGCAGCCAACAACTACAGAGCTCCCAAAATGACAAAACCCTTCCTCTCCTGCTGCTCCTCCTCTTCAAATTAAGTTACTCCTCTGTTACTCTAAGATTTTTATTGCTGACCTATGAAAGCAAAATCACATGAAATTGGATTCCATGTTCATCACAGTGACAAACTATATCTATTGCCTACCACAGCTTTCCTGTCTGTCCCATCATACACAACCACCTCAGTGCTGTGGGTACCCAGCAGCAGCAGCAACGTGCCTCCAAGTGCCATTGCCAAGTACTTCTTGTACATGCCTGGCTGCAAGCTCGCTGGCAGGAATTTATAGGGATGCTAGGATGTGTTTCCTGTATTCAGCTTTAATTTTCCTCTTGTTTGTTTCTCGTGGCTGTTTTTCACCCCTTTCCTATGCACCTCACAATTTTAATCACAGAACAGCCAGCAGAAGGACGGAAAAGCACCGACCCGTTGTAACGTGGTGTCCCCTCCCTTTAGTTAGTGAGCACACCAGACTCCCACCCTGTAACCAGAGGCACCTTCTTGGCATGAATTCCAGAGCAGTTTGTCACAGATGGAGCCCACACAGCCCACAGATCGCTGTGCACACTCACTAACAGTCATGTTGATGCCCCAGATTTGACTCCAGAAATGAGAGCACTGGCAGTATGCACATTAATTCTAAAAAAGCCCAACAGTCTGCTGTTTACTGAAGGCTAAGGAAGGGTTCCAGAATAATTTATGGCTATGGATGCATCAGGGTGAGAGAATATCCACGCCTGTCCTTCAACATTACACCATCTATATACCCTTTACTGGCATTTTTGTCTGAGGGACCCTCACAGGTGGTTTTGGAGCACACAGACACACTGTACCTCTGTGTAGGGAAGAGTCCTCTTCTGGTTATCTCCGTCCCTGGGCTAAACTCAAACCTGCAACATTTCCATACCTGAGCCTCAATGTCCCAAACCTCAGTGTTACAGGTGTTACTTTAAAAACCACCTAATGTTACTTGATCTCTTTTTATTCTGTTATTAATCCAAGGCTGAGAAAACATGATTGAGGCACTCACAAGATAGATTTTCATTAACCATATGGAAGAAAAACATTTAGGGACGACATTTCTTCTCTATTGATTCAGCAATGCCTTCAGAAGTAAAGGTTATGCCTATTAAATTATTTTTGAAAAGGTAACTGTAAAAATTAAAATTCAGCCAGATTAGCATTTACAAAAAACCTTCAGTATGAGATCTCTTCAGAATACATCACTTAAAAAGATTGCCAGGCACCACTTTAGGAAATGTAACTTTTTAAACGGCATTTTTTTTCCTGTAAAAAGGAATTTCTGGTATTGATAGAGAGGATGCTACACATACACTGCTATTTTCAAGACATGGAGTTGCCTAGCAATCCTGGAATTTAAAAAGAGGAGAAAAGCAATAACAAACCAGAATTGTGAAATTACAAGACGGCGCTGCATTAAATTGGTTTACAATACTTATCAAGATGCTTCTAAATGAGAAAAGAGATAGGCTGTGCTGGGAGCATGATAAAATCTGTTGATCATTTTCAACTTTCTCCTTCTCTTGGACACACACTTCTACACAAAGGATCTTTCCTACTTAGCTTTATTTCCTATCACTGCTTGGGAGTGGAGGGGAATTTCAGCGCCCATATTGGCAGTTTTCCAGGGTTCATCCTGCTGGGAATTTCCCAAAAGCACATTTCCTTGTTTCTAGTTCCCAAAACAAATCTTGCCACTGAAATTCAGAGAGCCTCTGTTCCCTCTAGAACGGCTGTTTGCTTTCAGAGAGGTTACTATCAGTGGTTTGGTCAGGCCCTACATCTCCACGTGGAAAAGCTGGTGGTGTGTATCCCGATACCGTCTCCGTGTAAAATCTCCTACATCTACAGCCATTTCAATTCCCTTTGTTTTCCCATTTATACTATCAGGATCTGTATTCCCCTTCTTCACCTGTCAGCTCTGGCCTTTCCTCACCGTCTTCCATTCGCTGCTTTCCTGTTTGTTTCAGGAAACACCATCTCCTCATCTCCTCCCTCGGCGAAGCTGTATCCAGATTCACAGATTTGTAGGGGTTGGAAGAGTGATCCCTGGAGATCCTTTAGCCCAACACCACTGCTAAAGCAGGATTACCTAGAGCACATTGCACAGGATTGCATCCAGACAGGTCTTCAATATCTCCAAAGGAGGAGACTCTGCAACCTCTCTGGGCAGCCTGTCCCAGTTCTTGGTCACCCTCACAGTAAAGCAGCTTTTCTCATAGGGAGATCACAATCACTACATGACCAGGCTCACTACCTGACGACAACATATTGTGCTGGGGGATGGGAGGATTCCCCAGGTCCACAGCATTTCACAGACATTCCTCCCCCTTGCCAGTGTTGAGCCATCGCCCCTCTCCCCAAGTGCCCTCTCCCTCTCCCCCAGTTCCCAGGACCAGTTCCCACCTGCTCCATGGAAGCACCATGGAAGAAATCGGACCCCTCTCATAGACTCAGAAACAAACAAACAATTTTACTTCAGCTACTCCGAAACATGAACAGAAACAGTGTCAGCACTAGCAGCCTGCATGATTGCCTGAGCCTGGCTCTTCTTCCCGGACCCTTTGCAGCCAGGATGGATCTTCTCTGGCCGCTGGTGGGCTGCGCAGTCTGTGGTGTCCATCGCTGTCCCACTCTGAGGAGAGGCTCCTGAGGCGCTGGTGGGGCACAGGGGCGTCGTCCTCCCCACCCTGCTCAGAGTGTCTGCAGCGCCTGGGACGCTGCTGCTGCCTCCACGGCCTCGCACGGGGATTAAGGCCGCGGCGCCGCTGGGCCAGCCGGGGGTTGCCAGACCTTTGCAGGTGGTGGCGGATGGATCTGATGGGCGCTCTGGTGACCTCACAGAGCCCTGTCTCTGTGGAACCTGTGGAAGCTGTGTGCTTCACACCAGGGCCTTTGCTCAGGCCCCACCCGGGCAGTCCGTGCTGTTGGCGGTGCTTGTGCCAGCATCCCGAGCTGTGGTGTGTGTCCGTGCTGCACCACGAGCGGGTGTGTGCAGGCGTTACCCACACACCAGGCCAGCGATACGCTTCACCCAGTGTGCTGTGTCCAGGGCAGCACCACACTGCTCTGCTGTAAGCACCAGCTCCTTCAGCTTGGTGAAACCCTGCAACTACCTGCAAAGTCAGACAACTGTGTCTCCCCAAACACCATCCCCTGCTCTTTGCTCTGCTTTATATGCTGTTAATAAACACAACATTCGGATACACCTTCCAAAGGACACATGAACTCTTACCTGTAGCCTCATCCATGCTCTCCTCAGACACGTGCTCATTTTGATGGACCCATTCACCGTTGCACTTGAAGAAAATCTGCATAGCTGGCATGGCTTTACAGCGTAAGACAATGGGGTTGCTTTTTATAATGTAGGCGTCATCTGGTTCCTCCATAAAATGAGGCAGCGTTCCAGGAGCAGATGGGATAGACTCTGGAAGGGCTTCACTGTTATCATTTCCTGAAAGGGAAAGGAAGGAAAATACACATTTTTTCATGTTGGTGCACCCATTGAATCATTTCATTTAATTGATTAAATACCATTTTGGATTTTATTAAAACATAATTTCATGAAAGGAACACCAGTAGAACTCGATAGCTGTCAGGATTGTGCTTTGCAAGGAATTTCACACACACACAGGGGCAAATAATTTAAGTGTAAAACTGTCATGAAAATTGACAGAAAAGAAGCATCAGACTCAGCAAAAACTACATCATCTCTGTTCCAAATTTTATAGATGGGGAACTGAGGCACAGAAAGATTAAATGAGCCGCCTTAGGTCACACAGAAAGTCCGTGGAAGAAGTAGAAACTAACCCTTACTCTCTTGAGTGACAGCCCAGTGCCTTAACTACCAAATCTTCCTTTCTCTCACTGAATTTAATTTCCTTTAGACAGTTGCTGCAGATTTAACAGGGATCAGAGTGTTAACCACAGAGAAATATATTGATATGAACAGCATTACTGTAGCACTCCAACAGCAGAATAAGCAAACTGTGATTTCATCCCCACTTAGAGGACATTTTCAATATGCTTTTACACCGTTCCCATTTACTGCAGCCCCTTTAAGGCTACATCAGAGTGGAAAAGTGGCTTCTGTAGGGCCAGAAACTGCAAGACAGTGAGCTTTCTCAGCTTATAGCACAGGCAGTAGGATCCAAGGGCATCTGTTCAGCAGCGTATAAGCCTCGCTGTGTGATTTTCTGAACTCCTGTGCTTGGATGTGGACACAGAAGCACTGGAATAGAAGCTTTTCCTTTAGTACCACTCCCCTATTTGAGTCAAATCCCAGTCACCACTGTCAAAACTGGGTAATTCCCATTGATTTTAAGCAATGCCAGGGTTTATTTCAGTAGTTGGTCAGGTTTTGTGAGGAAATTCAGAGCAAGGCAACAAAAATAAGACAGAAGGGATCAATTCATGAAGGAAGATTAGAAAGTACTGAATATGTACAGCACAGCTAAATGATAACACAGGGGGAGGACACAGTCTGTATGTCTAGATGAAGGGGAGGCTCATCAGAGAAATAGCTGTGGGTTAGGGTTAGGATGTGATTTAACACAAGTACAGTTAGAGTTAGGATGTGATTTAAGCCAAACCAGTGAAGTTAAGACAGAGGAAAGGTAAGCTATGACGATATGAAGTAAGTCTAAAAACCTTCACAGGTTTAGATTATGGAACAATGAGGACATACTTCTTCTTTCTATTAAAAATGGTATCTCTCACTTAGCACTCAGTGTATCTGTGTGTGCAAGTACACACTGTGTATGTGCAGGGAGATCATTAGGGTTTTCAAAGGAGCTCCATGCTTTAAACTACATTCTCAGTGTACTTTATAAAATATTATCATAATTTTTAGCGTTTGACTACTGAACATTTATGCCAATTTCCATCTTGTCAATCTTCAGTAATACAGTGTCCCTGCAGGCTTTATTAAATCCATGCTTTATAGGAAATAACAAAAAGTCATTATCAGATTCTGGAGAGGCTTGGAAATCCCATGCTCCCATCAATGCTCTGAGTGCTTCAGAAGGCAGCAAACATGCTTGTGCTGAAGACCAGCAGACAATTTTTATAAGGATCATTCAGCCAGAGAATCTGGAATGACCCATTGCTGCTATTGAGGGCAAGACACAAAGGATGAAATCCCATCCCCAGTGGAATGAAGGGCACAATTCTCCTCACAAGAGGCATCCAGATTTAATGATGTGGCTTTACGTTCCTGTTAAGGGTAACTGATGAGCACCTGGAAACAAACTGGTTCTACACCTCTCGTGGGATTGCTGTGCTTTTGTCCAGCTCACTTCAACAGAGAAATTGAGAGAAGCACAAACCATTTTGTGCTGCCAGCAGCAGAGCGGGGCTGTGGAAACAGCTCACTCCCAAAGAAAACACGGAACAGAAGGATGTACGTTGGGGTGCAGCTTTTCACTTACACATAACTGGCACTGCACTAAGTGCCGCTGAGAATCAAACTCCCAGAGATCACAGCACATAAAAGGAGGAATGACTTTCTATATCCTATTCCCAACAGACTCACAGGGAGGTATTACAGTATTTTTGCATGCTGTACAGATGTAATTGCTTGGATTCGCTGCTGACATTTTATAATCCAGATGAAATCAGCATCTGGCAAGAATGTACTTCAGACAACTGCTAGCAGAGGTAAGGAGAGCAACTCAGTGTGAGGTCAGGCTGGAAGGCAGCAAACCTGAAAGATCTCCTTCCATCACACCAAAGTTCTTCCAGCCATACTCTAGGATCAATAAAATCTCCATTTCCTACCTCCTCCTCCCTGTGTTTTTGCAACTGTTAGATGGTGACTTCTAACACACAGGTTTTGCTCTGTGCTGACTCTCATTTTTTCCAGTTGATGGGTCATTTCCTCAAGCCCACAGCAGGAACTGCTCTCTTGATTTCAAGCTGCAGTGTCTAGCTCACTGCTCATCTTGATTCTGTATGAATCAGAGGTCGCACAACAGACTTGTCCAGGTGTTGTTATGTGAACAAAGAGACTACAGAAAGAAGTATTTGGTCCAAAATATTCTTTCATGTTCAAGACCTATCCAATTTGGCTACTGCAGTCAAGAGCAAAGCAAGATTAGACAAAATATTATGAGGCATTTTGAGTCTCTCTAAAAACAATCTCCAAGTGCTTAGCTGGACCAGGAAGATGTATTGAGCCAGCCAAACCTGTATGACACAGCTCAGCTCCCTCACTCATCACTGGAGCTGAAGGCAATTCCCTGTTCAGAATGAGCTGCTGGGAGGCACACCACAGAATACAAAATAAAGACACTGTGTTTATGTCTCTGGGAGTGTATGCACACACACACACACACACACACGATTAAATATGTAAATGACAGGAGCTGTCACAGACCTTAATCGCATCAGTGCTAATTAGATAAACTAGAGGAAGATGATGCCTAGACTGATGTTCTGACGTTCTAAGAACCAGACACTGAGACACTGCTTATACTTAACCAGGTAGAACAAATCCCAGGGTCAAGTGCTAAAATCTAGTATTTAGAAGGCTATTATGGATGTTGGATAAATACACATGCATTTCAGGATAAATATTTCAGCTGAGAGAACTACAGCAGCTGCTGAGCAAAGTAAAACCTCTCCTAAAGAGCACTTAATACTTGGAATTTTTTAACTCAACGCATCTTTCTGTTGTGCATCATCTTTTTTGTACCCTAGCCTGTATTCAAATTCATCTGAAAGCCTACTGGAACTCTGTAAGGGTTTTGATTTCAAATTATTAAGGTTTTTCATTTATAACTGTCAGTTTTCAAGACTCAGACCATTCATAGCTATAGAAAAATGGCTGGTTTAATGCAACAGTGAATGACAGAAGACCAGACTATCAAACACAATTCTTGTATTTTTCATTCCTGGAAAATTACCTTTCAGGAAATGCTTTGTGGTTTATGTTCTGTACACTAGTCCAACGGGGACTTTAAATCTTTTTATGACAATAATAGAAACAAAAAAGGAAGGGGGGGGAAGTTAAGAACAAACACTAAATTCTTCTAAGAAATAAATATACTGCTGTTAGTTGTCAGATCAGATGAGAAAATCTTGCAGCAGACACGGATGTGTATTCCAAAACAGGTTAGGATATAATTTAGATGTTAAAGTGAGATTTTAAAACAATGAAGAATCATCTGTTCTAAGCTTTTTTTTTATTTTTAAATTATGAATTCTTTAAAACAGGCGATTTGCATTACTTTCCATGTTTAAAAAAACCCTCAGAAGTTGAAAAAAAAAATGTCAGAATACAGAACTTCCTCATACCTGGAGTGGTTTTCATCATGAAATTTGAGTCATTATTCCATCAGAAAGGCAATTTAATGCGACTTGCCTGCATTCTTCTCATCAGATGACCCTGTCCCATACAAACCAACGTGAGGTTTTTGGAAGTTACTCAGATATTGATGGAAATAGGAGATTTTGTTGCCTACATGAAATCCTTTAATGCCTTTGTTATTTCCTCTAGTACACGGATTTACTGAAGCCTATAGGGACATGGTATTTAGCAAGATTGACAATACAGGAACAGTGAGGATGGTCAATAACAAAACATGCATGCTGATGAGCTTCACTGCATAATTTTTTCTTTACATTGAAGGGGAATCCAGTCATTACCTATTCAGCACTCCTGGTAAATGACACAGGACTGCTTAATGGCTGTGCCTGCCACCCAGCTCCTCCTGGGCAGCCCTTTCCATTTGCTCACCAAATCCGCATCAATAGAGGACACAGATTGTGGACCAGCAAAGTGGCACTAACTGATCTTCCATTCCAGGCTCCACGAACTTGGAGTCGGTGTTTCCTGCTTTTCCTACTCAGGTATATTCCCTAAGGAATGCATTTAGGTGCCTAACCAAAGGTTAGAAGACAGCTGAAGCACCTCCCAGCACATAGGACAGGTAATTGGAACTGAAGCACATACATATATCGTAAATATTTAGGGTCATTTTTCTTCCTCCCCTGAGATGTTTGTTCACTTCTCATTTCAGTAGGGCCTGAAATCGTAATTAGGTTGCCAAGACAATATCCCATGAGTGTAAGATAATAATAAAACATCAAAGTGGAAAGACATAAAGATGTCACTGATGGTTGAACCAAAATGACTTTCTGATACAAAAACAAACCCATGTCTGTAGAGACAATGCTACACAGTAATGCAGAAATGTCAGTGCCAATACAAGTCTACATTTGCAATTTCCTCCATAGAAAACAGCACAATACCAGTGGAAATCAATGTGATTCCTGTAAAAGCACCTGTCACCCAGCTGCTCCCCAGTTATACCTGAGATACACAGGAACGAAGAGTATTTGGGTCTCACAGAGACAACCAGAGAATTGTCAAGCACGTGAACTTGCTATTGAATGAATAATACCTTTCCAAGTAGCAGACATCAGAATAATGTATATTTGCACTGGTTCTCGCTGGGTTTGTGTATTCTAAATGTAGTTTTTAGGATTGGGAAACAGAAATAAGATAACCTAAAAATCTAAGTAGTTCAAACCCAGGATCATCTTCCACAACCAACACTGCTTTAATCCAAAAAACCCCAAAACAACCCAAAAGCAAACGACTGTCACAGTGAAGATTCCAAGCTGGTAAAATCATATTTCAACTAAATTATTTCTATTCAGTTTCCAGAATGGACTGAACCTCACAGCAGAGCTCATGGCTGCAGTGTTAAGTACCTACACCAAAAAGGGCTGTGAGGGAAAACTCTCTTTTTGGTGATAAGTCTAGTAACACATGTTCTAGTTCTCACTTTCACACCATCCTGCGAAGCAGGGAGAGGATGAGATGCCTTTGCAACCCAATAATACAGCTGCTTGCTTTTTTTTCCCACCCCTGGATATTCATCTACCCTGCAAGGAAAAAATATTTAAGGAATTGGCTTTTAAGTTACACATCTGATGTAGTTTCCACTTGTACTTTTAGATCCTCTCTTAAGGGCTGACATCTCCCCGCATGCCATCTTGTGGCAAGGAGAGGTTGAGGCGAAAGCTGCATTGAACTGAGCCCTCCTTACTGCTGCTGCACTCTGAGGGTCTGGGTCAGGACTTGATAAACTCAGATGAGACCATGAACACCCACAGATCTCAGTAACCAAGTCAGGGATGTGTGGATCAATCAAGAGTTGCTTAAAAACCTCCCAAACAGCCACGATCCTTTCTTACATCACGTCTTGGGGGACAGGGTTTCCTGTGTTCTCAGCACACATCGAAAGTCACAAGTGCTGTATATACACCTCAGCAAGCCAACTCTGGATATCAGTATATTAGCTTCATCAGCCCCTCTTGCTTCCTATGGATATAAAGTATAAACTTCCAGCAGCTGTACCATAATCCTTCTCATCAAATATTTGGGCGACAGGTGGAAAATTGTTCTGCCAGCTGAGGAAGACAAAATCCATTCCTCCTGGCAATTTTCTGCAATGAAAACTCCAAAAAATGAATGTGCAATAAGTTGTGGAAATAAATCTAAAATATTATCACACAAAAGCAGTGTGCTCAGAATCTTTAGCTGCAAACTAACCCCGCTTATCTGAATTTTAAAGAATCTCATTTCTTCTGTGTGCATAGAACTAGATATTAAGCTTGATGCTTCTACTTGAAGCTCTTAGTTACACACCTGGTTTTTCCATTTTGCTTCACTTTGAAATGCACTCTGGCTTCTTTGATCATTGGGGGGGGGGGAGGGGTGTCTTTTTTCTTTCCTTTCCTTTCCTTTCTTTTCCTTTCCTTTCTGCATCAAGAATTCTGGGAAGCACGTGTTATCAGTTTCATTCTACAGAAGGGCAAGCAGTCAGTCTGAAAATGGACTATGTGAGTGAGAGCAAGCCATGAAACCAGGCACCAAACGCCACAAGAGCCCAGTTCCCATCCTTAGTAAAGCCACACTAAGCTGCATACCTTATGGATGATGTTGTCTCCAGCTTGTTAGCAGGAAAGGAGAGTGAAAGTCAATATATAATCACAGAAATAAGTTGTCTGAATAGGATTACAAATCAAGACAAGTGTGAAGTATAACACACATACTTTTAAGTTCAGCTGATGGCTTTAGCAGCCCTCTCCTACCGCCTGACTTTATGTCTACAAAGCTGTAGAGTATCAAATCCTTTTTCAACAGCAATCAGATGTGTAAGAGGAAGGCCCCTCAGACACCACCCACAGATTCATAGGTGGGGAGGGGAACTGTCTGCAGTATGACAGAATGACCTGCCACATTTGTAAGCAACCGAGCAGGCCTGCATCAATAATCCACTGCTCCTCAGCCAAAACCCTGTGGTGGCCACCCACAGGCACACGTTGTGTCCACTAAAAGCAAAGTCAAGGTGTTAGTCTGAACCAGCTGTCCTTCTCACTGACCAGGAGCACACATAGGGCCCCTTAACTGAAAAGCTCCTGAAAACATTCTGATTTCCACTGCACTACTCACAAACTCTTCCCCCATACACATGCTATACCAAAGAGCAGCAAAAACATTATCAAAGTGTCTTCTCACACAGAACCTGTTTGAGAAACGTCCTACAACAGCAGCAGAATTTGGCTGTGACAGCATTCTTTAAGGCTACAAAGTACTATTCACTTAGCAAGCAAGACTCCCATGGAAAGGAGTTTTATGCCAATGAGTGAGGCCGTTTTCTCAATCCTCATTTATTCCACCTTCCTTCCCTTTTAATATCTTATGAGCTTTAGCTAAGGGCTGTATACTTTCCTTAAAACTCATAGGCCTCATTTAATCTCTGCACACACAGCAGAAAGTGCAATTTAGTTACATATATTTAGTCCTGTAAAATGGAATGACGTTTAAAAGCATCACACCTTTATCCACAAATCTAGCCTTCCTTCTTCCCTGGCTCTTTATCAGACCACCCAAGCAGAAGTACTTCTCCAGCTCTGCACAAGATCACTCCTTCAGGTGTTTAGGTGACTGAGACAAAACTGATACCACATCACCTACATCACCTACAGTGATGAAGAATGGAAGTGGTCACCTTTCACCATCTTCATCTATTCTTAACCATGACCACAGCAGGACAGTGAGCAGCCTCAGCAGAGCAACCAAGGGATGGATGGTACGTGGAGACCAGCTCCTATTCATAGAGCTTGAATGGCATCTGGACAAACCAGAAAAGAAAAGAAGCCCTTTTCAGTAGCACAACTTTCCCTCTGGACTCTAATATTTGGCTGACATTGTTGTGCCTTCTCTCCAGCCATTTTATGAGAAACTTGGAGTTCAGTGCAATTCACTTTCCATAAACCACACTGGTAATGGCTTGCAGGAGGGCAGGGCATTCATTTTCACCAATGAGGATTAATATCTTCATAAAACATTACTGGTCTTTACTATGCCAACAGAGATGAATGTGTCATCCTATTGTAATCCCTTATGTATTCTAAATCTATCTATATCTAAGTTATACATATTTATAAAAGTGATATATTGCATTTATTAAATATTAAGTGGATTACAAACTTGAAGAATTGTTCATACATTCATACATTTATTTAACATTTAGCTCTTTTTAAGCAGTATGCAAGGAATATCAATCTTCAAAGGCCAAAAGATTCTCCAGCATTCTAAATAGATGAATCTGTAACAAATAGATGAATCTGCAGCAGTGTGCTGAGAGTAAAAACACACGACCCCAAACTGAGAAAAGACTTTAAAATGCTGTGAGAAGTTACATGGCAATACCAGACACATACATGTAAAGAGAGTCAAATGGGTGGGGACAATGATCACAGTTAGCTGACAAACCAGACTGGAAAGCCCAAAAGCCTCAACAGGTTACTGAGTGATCACCCAGTAACCCTAAAATTCTCAGTACAGATCAAGTACCTACTACCACATGCTCACTACTTGGTCTTAAATGGCATTAGGACCAGGCATGCAACTGTACCTGGAAATATGTCCCATGTACCAGGTGGCTGTAGGGTGAGGGGAAGCTTTACCACTGCACCATGCAGCAAGACCACCCGACGAGTCACCTTTGGGGTTGACCACCTTCAGAATCAACAAATTGCCTTGAAGATTGGAGCCTTATTGTTGCCCAGGATACCTGGCCTGTTCCAGGTGACAGGAAATGAACTCTGAATAAATTCCCCAGCATCATTTTGCCAACTGATGCTCCTCGTGCCTCGAAGGGCTGCCAGTTATAATGGTTGCCATTAAAAAGTCAAATATTGACTTACAGTTTCTGTGCTATGGAGGAGGTCTTGCAGGCAGCTGGAGAAAGTCACTACTACAGCTTAGCACGGAGGCACAAGATAAAGCAGGAGACAGGAGATAGGAGAGGGGAGGCTTCCCAGGGGTGCTCTGCTTGGACTGTCTGTATTTTCAGATGATATCTCACATTTACATTGAAAGTTTTACACATAATTCTTTAGAAGACTGGTTTTCAGCATTCAAAGGCAAATAAACTGAGATTTTTTAAAGCAAAAAGTAACTTCAGAAGTTTTAAATTAAATTTTCAGTTTGCATATAAGTAGCTTTGAACTTCAAGTGCCTGTGACCCAGAAAGGGAATGAATTAGACCAAAACTAGAACAAGGCTAAACTGCTCATTTTGATCCTCAACAATGAAAGAAAAATAGTTGAATTTTTTCTATCTGTGAGAATATTAAGAAAAAAAACCCCAATGATTATTGTAACTAATGATACTAGAAATCCTGCAAATAAAATATGTAACTGCTTGGATTCCTTTCAAGGGTAACAAATAACTCACCAACAGGAAGTGAATTATGGTAAAGTTAATGTGCTTATTAATGTAAAAGTCAAGGGGAAATGATCATAATGTAACTTGTTTTTAAATATCACCAACTCATTGATCATATAAATATCACCAGCTCAACACCATCAGGCAGCGTGTGCTCGCAGCCCAGAAAGCCCATCGTGTGCTGGGCTGCATCACCAGCAGTGAGACCGGCAGGTTGAGGGGGGATTCTTCCTGAGAGGAGGGAGGCCCTGGCACGGGGTGCCCAGAGAAGCTGGGGCTGCCCCTGGATCCCTGATAGGGTTCAGGGCCAGGTTGGATTGGGCTTTGGGCACCCTGGGCTGGTGGGGGTGTCCCTGCCCATGGCATGGGGGCACTGGTGGGGTTTTGAGGTCCTTTCCGCTCCAAACCACATTCTATGATTTTTATTAGGACCCAGCAATTTGCTGGATATATTCTGATATACACTAACAGCTTTAAACTGCTGCCTGCCTTCCACATTCCCACCCCCCCTCAAAAGACTGAAATCAGCTTTGAAATAATGAGGATGGGGCTCTTCAGCTGATAGTGCTCCTCCAAAGATACTCCACCTTGATTGCTCTCCCTCGATTGGCAGGACTGCAATTACTATTTGCATCAGCTGCACTGTGATACACCACAGAGTAACTTCCACAGGAAAAACTAACCTGAAGTAAAGTAAAAACTCCAATTTGTCCACAAATGATGAGCACAAACTAGCATTTCTCCTAAGTACAACTGCCAGCTTAACAGATCTGCTTGTCAAACCCCAGGCCAAAATACAGCACCTGCTGATGCAAGTACTTCTAGCTCAGCAACAAAGCAATAATAAATATAATGAATTCATACCCAGTTCATAGTTGCACCTGTGGTACAATGCTTATTCTTAGCTACAGCAGCATTTTATTTACTGAATGAGCTCTTTCCTCCAACTTAATTCACAAATCAATTGTCATTATTAAGGCTAAAAGCTTTGATGTGCCGAACTACCAATTCAACCGCTGGAGGAGATGCTTACTGCAGAGCTATTCACATCCAGCTTCACACTGGACTACAGACAGGTTTTGGTTTGTTTGCAAGCAAGTAATAAGACTGCTGTACAACTGCTGATAATGTATTAAAAAAAAAAGGAGCCAGAATAACCCACACATAAGCCAAACTGCTCTTCTCTTAAAACTACTGCAGCATCAAAGCTGTTCCACAGTTAAATGTCAGTTTAATTTCTATTGTAAATGTTGGTGGGGAACCCCCCCACACCGTTCCTCCTCCACCACCACATGATGATGCACACAATTCCTGACAACAGCTGTTGCATAACAAAGCATGTCAAGGTTTTTCTTGGCTTCCAGCACAGGAAAGACAGGCAGTACTGGTTTAATGCTGTGGGCATAACCTGGGCAGAAGCTCTCCCCAGCCTGTCCCTTCAGACTCCTCAAATCTCTGGGTTCCAGTAAGAGAGGTGTCAACCAACTGATGTGCTTAAATAGTGGGGACAGGATGATCACATCAGTGCTACCAAGGGAAAGTAGGATACACCACCTCTGAAACAGATCAGGGAATCCCCATTCGTCCACATTGGTATTTGCATGAAGAAAGCAGAATTTGTCTTCAGCTACAAGATGTCCCTGAACATTAACAGCAAGCTGCCTTCTTTCTAACTTCAGGCAAAAATAATGTTACTTTACAAAAATGTAGGAAGTCTTACTTGAGATTTTCAAAGTATTCCAGAAATGGATGTTCTCACATTAGAAGTTTCAAATTAATAAGTATTATTGCTTACCTCCTATTCCTTCAACAAAGGGAACAGAAACCCCAATGTTTGTGCTGAACCAAACTTTTCAAGTCCGTTTCTTCCCCTGTGCTTAACATTTAGAGAACACCCCTGTTAATACAAGGAGAAAAGCCTTGAAAGAAGGTGAATTGGTTCAATGGAAGTTGTTACGAAGCCAGCTCAAACCTGCATAGTCCAAAGGCTCACTCTAGAACTTGTTTCCCGTGGTATTAGTTAAGCTGCACCACTGTGGAGGCATTAAAACCTCCCAAGAACGTGGTCTGATCCCAAGTAACCCAAGGCAGCCATCCAAACCTCACATGGATTTTGATATAAATACAGGAGTCGTGGTAACTAAGGATAAGACACTGAAGATCCAGAGTGGCACGTGGAGTGTGATGTAAGCACACCGACCTCATCCTCTGCAGAAATAGCTCTGATGCCTACATGCACCACTAACATCAGCTACAATATTGTTCCTGTTGGAAAAGTTGGCGTTTTTCATTTATTTTCTTCCTTGCCTTGTAGGGTAACCCTGCTGTGAATCAAACTCAAATACCAGTCGCTATCACAAGGAAATTATAGGATGGGAAAAAAGTGAGAATGGTGTTTAAATCATTAATATCTGAGTAGACAATAGCACAATTCCAGATAGAAAAGGAACTTCGCCACCCACACGTTGCCTTTTTTAGCCATAGTCAGTTACCAAACACACGAGTAACGTGGAACAACACATGAATCAGAGGAGTTCTGTGGGGTTATTTAAAGGGATTGTTTTACAAAGGTATAAAATAAATTGAAACCAGGACCTGACCTGAGATGAAACAGATACAGTGACTTTTCTGCCAAGTAAAACATATAGTGAGGAATAGAAATAAAAGGAGGTCATATTTCTTTCCTAGCGTGTGGAAACAGCTCTCTCCAGCTCCTCCTTAGCTGACATAACCTCTTACAGTCCACTGTGTCCAAAGCTGTAATTACACTTACATGCAGCTGTTCCATCTTTTGTTAAAATTCCTGTGGTACTCACTAAATAAGCTGATCTGTTGCCCTTAATAATTCATCCCAAGAAAGTAAAAGAGCAGTTCTCTTTAGAAGTCATACAGAATTCCCTAGAACATGGAGTTCCCTAATAAACACAGTCTCTTCAGTGCACAAGAGTTCACTGTCAAACATTCACAATTCATTTTGCTAGTTACACTGCTATTAAATACCAAGCATCTTCCCAGTAGTGGCAAATACAACTTCCAGAAGAAATGGATTCAGAAGAGAAGGACTCCCTAAATTAACTCATCTGCCACTAAAAATCTCAAGTTTCACCTAATAAAGTAATGCTCATCCCTGCTATCTTCACAGAAGACAGTATTGTGCCTGTGATGAGATCTGGGTTCGGTTAATCTTAATTACTGAGGCATTGATATGGAAATGCTCATTTGAAAAAAACCCCATCAGCTAGGAGAGAAATACAGTTTGGGGTTTTTTCTATCCTCCACTGAGAGAGCAAGCTCTGTAAAGATATGTCCTTTATTTTAATGCTGATAGGTTTTGAGACTGCTGCAGTGAGGCATATAGGGAAAGGCAATTTAGGTCTGCTCAGTAGCCAAGGGTAAGACATCACAGCGTAATTCTCATCAACCGAGTCTTAAATCCCTAATGATCTAATTAAAATTGGACTAAAGAATGCTGTAGCTATTTTTGCTTCTTCAGGTAAGTCAAACTTTATAAGAAAATAGGTAACATTAGATATTAATATGCATCATTCCAACTAAAATATACAGTGCACACTTTAGATATGAGTTTAGATGAGAAGAATACTGAAGTTCCAAATACCTATGAACTACAGGACAGCCAATCAAATGTTAAGTGTATTTGCAAGCATTTCCAGTCCTTGTTGCAATTTACACAAATTAGAGAGATTACTTAAACTTAATGATGGCTCTTGGGATCCTGAAACGTTATTTTATTGTGCATTGGGGGAGGGGGAACCCATCTTTCTCTGCAGCTAAATAATACAGTTTTGGAAGCAAACATTAATAAATGCTTTTCCTTACAAATACAATAAGTATTTCAAATACTATCCAGTTCCTGAAGCATCCAGTGTCCCTCATAATGGGAAAGATCCAATTAGCTGATATATTCTGCTTCTGTGCAGAGCTGTGAGTCACAGAGGTTTTGAGATCTTTCTGTAAATACCAATCACAGCAACAAGTCACATTTACATTTTCAAATATTTTAACATGTGTGTTTGCAGCAACTGAGCATAATATAACAAAGGGGAAACCACCCAGCCAGTGTGACAGCCACGACAGGGATCTCTGTGCTTCCATGTTAAAGGGTAAGTCTGAGCTGAGTGGTGATTTTATATCTCCACCCTTTCTCAAGGTATTCCCCCGCTTCAAATATTCCATGAAATACCCACGTGACCAGCTGCACCAGGAATTGCAACAGACACACAAAGACATACTGAAATACTTGAAAATTATTTTAAATATAGATCTTTTAGAGCTGGTTGGTATAATGGCACTGCAGAGTGGTCAGCTCATCGTTAACCCATGGGCCATGTGCCAGTCATTCTTCATCCACAGCGCTGTAACCCTTGGCTGCCACACACACAACCCCATCCAGCTGCATAACTACTGTGATTCCAATCCTGAAACAGGAGTAGAGATGAAAACCCCAAAGGACAACCCCAAAACAAGCACAGCCCCACATGCTGCTGTGATCCCTCTCCAACTAAAGGCAGGAGCTCACCAAGCCCAATGTAACGGGCGAGGAAGGATCAGGCAACAGAGGGAAAAAGAAAGAACAGGGAAATTGCTCTAGAAGGAACACTGGGCTCAGTTACCATTAATGTCTCAAATGAGCACAACTAATCTACATCCAGTTGTACTCCTGACACATACTGCAAGTGAAAAATATACAATAGAGCCTCAGAACCAGATTGGCTTGTCATACCCACATCTGCTGACGCAAGGTATTATCAACAACATCTGGCAGATTCTTCTTAAGCCCCAAAGCAAAAGGAACCCAATTAACCCCTGGTCTTTACTCGTACTCCTTCCTACTGACTATGCCAGCATAATCTGGAGGTGAGAGCTTTGGATCCACTGCACACCTTCCTCTTGCTCCTAAGCCTCATGGAACCTGTTCTCTCAAGGAAGACTGCCTTTAAATTCGAGTTTCCTAACAGGGTAACCAGTCAAGAGGTTGAAAACTAGAGGCATTAAATACCAGGAGAACAGCTGTGGTTAAACTCACCTTAATAGGTCTATTTTCAAAGGATAATATTAAATCAGTCTGGTGTTTATTATTATTCTGATGGAAGTATCTCGTAGCTGGTTTGATTAAGCCATCACATCGCAGCACCACAGCCCACAGTAAGCAGATGTGCTCTGCAGAGTCAGGATACACTCAGGAATCCGAGTACATGAGTAAAAATCTGAGTAAATCTGAAAAGAATACTCACTGCAAAGAGTATTTTCAACTTCAATACCTCAGTGATTTTCAGGACATGACCAGGGCCTATTTTCCTACCCAGTACAGCTTAGAATTTGCAGTAGATATTAGTGAAAGATCTAATCTCCATGGAATGTGTACTATGTCTACACACACATAATTAAATAAGGAAAATCTTATGAATCCTCACGTTCACACAGGATTCAAGAACGGCAAGTTTTACATATAACAACTGAGGACATTAAACAAAAGCTCCCAACCCACACACAGAAAAGGACATTACAAACACAAAAAAGATGAAAAAGATGCATTTATGATAATATAATGTGTTAGCATTGCCCTCCCTTACAGAATTAATTGCTATGCTAACCTCCATGCAACTGAAATTGAAATAGTAAAATATGCTGGCACACTGTAATGTTATATACACAGACCTGTGAGGCATTTCAATTTATTTATGTTACTCCATCCTCCTCAGCTGTTTTCTGCACTAGAACACGGTAAGATTTCTGTAGTTGCCCTCCAGTTAATTGTTTGAACAAATAGTTTGCAATTCTTCTTTCATTATTCTTCTTACAATCAGATAGCTTCTCCTAAACGCTGGAAGAATTTAAGCAAAGATATAGTACCTGGAATGGAGTAACAGCTTTTCTGTTTGCTTGAGTGCCAGTCTCAAAGACTCTTTAAAGCTGGGAAGTCACTCCTCAATAGCCACCCAGCAGCGGCCATGGGGACCTGAGCGATCCCCAGCCCAAGGAAGCTGAGTAACTGGAGGATTGGCAATGCCAACACCTCCAACTCACACAGACCACACCAGGGGCTGGGTGGCTGCTCAGCTCAAAGGCACCATTGCTGAGCCATGGACCTGGCTAAGATGGAGCAAAGTCCCCTGCAGAGAGGCAACAGGACCCACCTACAGAGAACGTTTCCTCCCCTGTGCCTTGAAAAAGTAACACAGCCCCAGTTTCTGTCGACTGGCCAAAGCAAATATCAAAATATGATAAAACCATCCACTACCAGCAGGAAAGAACCATCTAAGTGAAGACATTCCAGATCATAACTTTGGCAGATAGCTAGATTAGCATCTCCTACCCAAATCAAATGTCTGTAATAACTTGGCACAGTATTTTCTCATTCAGCTGCTTCACAATATCTTAAATAATCCTCCCCCCCACACCCTGCTATATTTCCCTTTAGGGTGACTCAGAATCCAGGGGTGGTATCATTAAAGTGTGATTCTTGAGCTGTAACTAACACACCTCAGTTTCCTGTAACTTTTGCTACCTGGCAGCTACCGTCCTAATCAGGAACTTATGCCGCCTGTTTATTCAGCTACAGGTGGGGGAAGAAACAAAAGAACCCCAAAACAAAGCAAAAAGGAGGAAAAATAAACCAAACCCAAAAGAAATCCATTTGAAAATCCTCTCTCTCAAGAACCTCCCACACTAAACGCCCCTACAGCTGACAGTTTTGTGCAGCACAAAGATTAATAATTTTCAAAACCTGACATTTTCCATCTGAATCGCATGCTACTTGTGGGGAAAAAGCCTTTCTCTATCCTGCTCCAGGCTGCTTTGCAGAGAGAAGGGCATTTTAGGCTTTGCCTGCTTTTGTCATGTTAAAGACCTGCAAAGATTTACAGCTGTTGGCTCTGCAGCAAGTTGTTGGGTGTAAACAGGCTCTTTTGGGTGAGCTTGGCAATCCGGATTTGAAGAGAGGATCCACTTGTGTGGCTCAGCTCCAACCTCCTACTCACATCCTGACACTGGCAAAGCGTGTGTATGCACCCCAAAGTACCCAAACTCATCCCCCCTTCTCCCTTTCCTCCCTTCAAGTTATTAAGGCATTGACCTGTGTCACACCTTCCACTTGCAAGAACTTCTCACGTGGTTTCCAGCAATTTTAGTAAATTTCTGAACTACATGCAGAGTGCATGAGGACAGAGCCTACAGCTGCCTGCTCTTTAATACGAGCTCTAGACCATGCACTGCTGCTCACATCTCCTGTGTTCTGGGTAAGGAGGCACAAGCACCAATCTGACAGAGTGCCTCATTTATCCTCTCACAAGACCAGGAGAAACTTTGGTGTAAGATTTTTTTTAAAGGAATATTTATGCTTTTTAATTTTTTTTTGTATTCCATGAAATTAGAACTTTGTCTGCTGTTGCTCAATTAGCAACCCAGGTTTCTTTTCTGCATGGGAATAGAAACACCATGACCCAAACAGTTTTTCTGACAGATAAAAAAGGCTGTAGGGAGAAAAAAAGCCACAGAGCAGTGATTTTCTTGAAGTCTTACTAAGGACTGTATTTCTTGCAGAGGACAATGCATTCCCTTCAGATTCCAATTCACAGTTCAATTTTTCTAAACTATACTACTTGTCCAACAATACCAGACATTATATTCTTCTTCATAACTTATCCTAAAATTGCTGGTAATTTTTATGTTGAGCAAGCCAAATGAGTAGATCAACAAAGCACCCACTGAAGGGGGGTTTTCATGCCATTATGAGCAGGACTATTTCAATTTCCAAGTGGAGGCGACTTTATGGCTTGAGAGGTAGTGTCGTTCCGTGTAATGCAACCTGAAATACTAGACTAAATCAAGAATAGGTCAGAAATACAGGCTCTGCTACCAAATGCTGTATATTTTTACAATGCCTGTAGCTGGAAACCATACCTGATAGAAAACCATTTTCTTTTTTCTCCTAACAGGAGCTGAAGCAGGGTAGATGCCACCTTTGTGTGCTCACAACTCAAGACCTGCTCTCAAACCACAAAAAGCAGCAGTGACATCTCAGCACAGTTCCACTTACAACCAGCAGCCCCAAAATTATGGAGTACAACATTAAAATCCATCTCCTTCCCCCTCCCACAAACGTGATATTTAAATTCAGTTCCTCAATGTTAAGAGACACGGTGCTTTATTAGCTAGAATAAATGCCAGCTTCCTGTTCAGTAATGGTTAAGATGCCAATTACTGAAGCCCAGTGCCGTTGGGGTTTAGTCATGCCCCCTGCCAAGCCTTTCACTGACAGGTAAAGCGACATCCTGGTGAGGGACACAATGAAAACCAGGAAGTTGATCCAATAATAGTCCCTTAATTCCTTAATTTACCATTTAAAGCAGTAACATATTTATACCCTGCAAACACTGTATTTCCATTCAAGTACTATTTATCTGATGACCTCTAATTATCAGTTGCAAAAGATGCCATGTTTCCAAGAGAAATATCAGCACAACAACTGAGGCTGGGTAGTTTTTTCATCCTTATGAGACACTAAGTATCTAGAACCTTCTTTTCCTGATACTGTGTGAACAGCTAAAAATAAATTCCAACTGATGACAGTGAACCAGCATTAAGTTTCCAATTTAGCACAGAACAGCACTCATATTGCTTTTAAAAAGTCAATGAGATTTGAGCACATGCTTGACTTACAACTTGTGCTTAACTCATTTGCCAAGTCTAGTTAATCTGAAGAATTGCATTCTATCAGTGATTGATGCATCTGACCTCCCCAAAGCTGGGATCTATTTACAACAGAATATTTAACTCTTAAATAGGATTTTATTTAGATACATGAAGGAGAGTTGGAGCCAATATCATCCCTCCCCTTAAAGCACTTAGGACCAGCCGCACGCAAAATCGCGCTGATCAGACTCACTCCCTGCAACTTGTCTGTGCTGTAAGACTCCAAGTTCTGGTTGCTGCTCAGCTTGATCCCATTGAGCTATGTCACAGGAAACAAAGGGAAACACAATCTAACATACAGACAAATATAATAATACACAATACATTCAAAAACACCTATTAGAGAAGCTTGCCAATTCTATTTTGATGCTTAAAAACCTTGGCAAGTTTGTCGCAGACATTACATTAGCTCTGCTAAATCAACAAGTACTTCTATCTTGCACCTTGGGAATGGAGAACAGGAAAAACCATACTGATAACAATCTTTTCATTAATAATGTACAAAGCCCGTCCTCAAAATCTCAGATAGCTTGTCAAAGGTCCTTGCAGTCTTTTTTAAAGCAGAACAAAGTGTAGAGGTTTTTATCTTCCCTTCTCAACACCAACCGACCCTAACAAGCCTTGCAAGTGCTAGAGCTGCCTTACCTTAACACACAAAGGCTGCTGGATAAACAAATACTGCCACAGAAACATGAGTCACTGAATTTAGGCTTAAGGGATGACACTGGTAACTAACACTCAGCAACTGCTGACATCCATCTAGTCATTTATGTAGTCTCCAAGACTGTGGTACCTGACCACCTTCCAGAAGAATGACTGCACTGAAATTTCCCTCTTATTCCTTCATCAGCAGGAGGCAAGCCTGATCTACTTATTTATTTGTTTATTTATTTAAGAAGGAAAGAAAAGAACCATAAATCCCCCTGCTCAGCTAGTGGCAAGTTCTCACAGTCACACAACTCCAGGAAAAAGAAATTACCTGAATGCTATACAGAAAGCAAACAAAAACCCAACCAACCAACAGTAATAATCCCTCTGGGATCCTGATCAGAGGTTTTTTTGGCCAAGTTTTCCAAGACAGTGAAGAAAACAAGGTATTTAACTTCCTAAAATCTGCAGGCTCTTTTTTCACATTGGGTTTCAGTTCCTGGCTCTTGGCAAAGAGAAAGTGAATGGGGGTTGGAGTAAGTACTGTGTTTCTGAGGTGTAAACCAGCTTTTCCTTCATTCTCTGGGCTTTTGATGTTGCACTCTCTTCACAGTACAGCTCTCCTGTCAGAACAATGGCTGGTATTGCTTACCACAGCTCTCTGTAATTTAATTATGTTTGGAAACTGCAGCACACTGAATAAGAAAACCATTATGGGAATAAGAAAGGGAGAACAGAACAAAGAATAGGTAGAAGCACAAAAAGCACCTATTTCGAAAAATAAGGAACTGAGTGGGCAATTTTATAGTGGGTTGTTTCGTGGGTTTAAGTTGTGAATCTGCAGCCAGCTTTGTAATTAACACTTCCACAGGAGCTGCTTGTGAGCGAGGAGCATTGATAAAACGGTCAGATCACACTGCTGCTAAAATCCTCTTATTGCTTCCTCCAACAGCTTCTGCAAGCAGCCAACAGCTCAGACATAAATCAGGAGAATTCCATCACAGAAGTATTTTGGGTCCCTTCACCAAGTCACTAAGTTAAGTAACCAAAACAACTTGCATTTCAATGAGACTTGAGCTGTCTCCTACACAGCTAAACCCCACGCACACAGTACAATTCCAGCAGGGTATTTCCTATGGAAGCTGGTGAAGGTACCACCCGTTGAGCCCAGGGGCTGCAGCACCGAGTTGCACTTCACTGTACACACGATGGGAACTGCCAGCAAAGAGGGGATGAAGGGAGGTGGATGGGAGGGGATGTCACGCTAACCCCAGCAAGAAGTCACAAAACTGAGAATTTGTGCAGAAAAATGAATGAAATAAAGAAAAAGCATCACTTTTGTCCATGCTTGACCACCTGGATGAGAACATGTACTGACTGCTCCAAGCTAAACTATTATTTTTAGCCTACTCCAAGAGTCGGAGGAAGGAAATAGCATCTCACATGATCTGCCAGCCTACAATTACCTGCACATATTTAAAAGCAGTCAGACACACCTCCACACACATCAGACCTGACCCCTTGTATCTAGAAAATGATCACAAAGTGGTTTTGGACTGTCTCAAGCCCCATCAGCTTCATGTAGAACGTCCTTCCTTATCTTTCACAAAAAGCACTGGGAAGAATGCAGAATTATTCAAGAAGTCTGTTCAGATGCTCTAGGAACAATATCCTTTTCATATCTGCCAGATGATAAGAATCACTTGCTACTTCATTGCTGTTTGAGTCATCTTCTCCCTAAGAGAAGCAGTATTATTAACCTGGTTTGTTTATCACCAGCTCTGTGATTGAAAGCCCTTTTGTTCCAAGATTTGAAGATTTATTTGTCAAGTCTGACAGCTCTGATGTAGCCTTGCAGTGAATATCGGTGTCTGAAAAGGAATTTACAAAATCATGAGCTGTAGGAAATAGCCAAAATCATGGCAAAGTGTGATATTTGAAATGAGGAGGAGACAAACTAGATATAATCTGCATTTCCATAAAAAACTCACTGAAGAGATATAAAAGCATCATGGAACACCAAAATGCCAGCTCTCACAAGTGTTTAACGCATATTTTATAGATTTTATAGAAGATATACATCTCTAAAGTCCATCTAGACATCTTTCATTTTAGATCTTGAAAAATCAACAGGTACAAACAAGATATGGATGGAAAAGATACGATACAGTCTCTGCTCTCGCCAGTGAAGTTAAATTAGTGGTGTCCCCTTAGGCTGAATTCAAATGAAACAGTTTGGAAAATAAGCCCTTGACATGATTAACCTTATCACATTGTCACAGTGCTGTATTATGACATATTTAAAGTAATTTCCTTCATCAGAAACCTCCACTTTATACTGTGAGAAAGGTAACCTATGTGCATAGCCAAGCCCAAGGTTAACTAAACCAGGCTCCAGTCAAAGGCAAATAGACCAACTTCAGAAGATTCACGACACACAAATGTCAATGCATACATTTAAAGAAGTGTTACATACCATGTACTCTCAGCAAAGCATTATTTAGGTGAGGTTTGGCAATGTATTTCCATATGTAACCATATATCATGTAAGCACAGAAATTAAGAGCCAGATCCCTCTCCGCTTTGCAGCTGCATATCCTGGTTTAAGTCAAGACCTGAACACCCAAATCTTTTCATTCTCCACAGACAGGCTCATAGATTTACATACATCTGTAATTGGCTTTAACACCGGACTTGACATTAAATCTGAAATCTGTCAGAATCTCCATTATGAGACATTCACAAGCTTGTGAGTAACACAGCAGTGAGAGAAGCTGCCAGGACTGTACATATCTCGCTGGACTTGGACACTCTCCAATTACACCAAAAGCTGTTTTGTCAATGCAGGAAGAATAAATCAGATAAGATGTATTTCACCTTTTCGAAAGCCAAGCAATCAGCTCATCCATCATCTCCCATCAGCAAGAACTTTAGTAAATAGAAGCAGAATAGGAGTCAATAAAATATGCTTAAATACCACCCAGGCCTTTACTTGCTGTGCTTTTAATTTGGTAAATAAATGCCTTGCGTTGGGCACGCACCCTAGAGTCTTTGCCGTGACGTAGATTAAGTGCTCTGTTAGTATTGCCTTGCCGAATGGATCTCAGAGGTATAGCTAACTATAATGGCCTTGAAACGTTCAGCCTAAATCTCCCTGCTGCTTAATTTCAAACATTAAAAGGTGCATGTGGGGGTAAGAAAACTCTGGAGTTAAAAATATAACCCTTTTTATGGTTTTATTTAATCTGGTAACTACACAAACAAGAAACGTGTTGTCTTACAGGCAAGGAGCAAAAGTGTGATAATATCCAAGAAATCTGGTAGAATATATTGTTAATTAAATTGTGTTTAGCCCCAAAAGGCACATTCTGTCTCTTTTTTTTTGAGGCTTAATTAAGAATAATATCAAGGGGGAAAAAATCACCATGAAATCACCATGCATAAATTAAGCAGCACGGGCAAGAGAGGGGCTTTCTGCTACAAGAGTTGGTACATGACTCTGAGGATTTCTCATCCTGGTCTTCTCTTTATTGATCTGGATTTCAAGTAATGCATGCAGGATGGTGAATATTCAATAAGTTTCCATTATGTTGATCTAAAGATCCAGTACTGTGTCCAGAAAACAAAGTGAAAGAGGAAAAAGGATGCACAAAGACTTGATTTTCAAAAGCATTTAGGGATGTAACTTAATTTCAGAATTCCATATCAACTTGGAGAAAAAAAACCCACAGCAATCAAGGAGCAATCTGTTGTGTCAGGTACATCCAACACTTGAAAGAAATCAACCAAAGGCTTGGTAATGAACCAGACTCTGAGTGTTTAGACCAGACAATGAAATAGCAGTTGCTGTCAACATGAAACCCGTCATGCTTTGCCTGGCTGAGTTGGAAAAACGCTTGCACATGTTGCTCTCCTGGGTTTTTTCAGAGTGTATTTTCCAGTTAGGCAAATGCAGGATTTTTACAAGATAAAGGACTGGTACTATTGGCCATCACCACAACAGGCCTGGCTCCTGCCATCTCCAAGCCACGGGCAGCAGTGGTGAGCTCCCTTTAGATCACTGGAGAAGCCACCAGTGAGCAGAGAGGGAGAAGCAGCAGAAAAGCCCAGAAATTTAAATGGAAAAAGATAGAAAGTTCACTTTAACCTCTACTAAAATAAAACAGCAACTCAAAATTCTTTCTTGGAACAAAGGAAGGATGGTGGAGACAGGCTGGTAAAGGAAGAATTTCTTTCTCTTTAACCCCATATTCAGTAAGCATAAGTAAAAGGGGGATGCTGACAAGTGACAGCCTTCCTTTTAACAGATGCAGGCCACCACGTAAAGAAGGGAGCACACAGTGACCACACATACCTAGACAACAGGGGATTTTCACAGTGAATTCACAGATTTTGATGGACATCCGGTGGGCTTTTAACACCAATTTATTCTGAGATGGGCCTCAGCAAAGCTGCCAGACATATGCTATTTGTAGAATCTCGTTTCCTGCCGTTTAAATGACCTTTACTATTTTTTTTACTAATGTTTGCCTCATCCATGTCTGGCACAACACTGAATTATTAATCACAATGCCTGGAGCCTGTGCAAAGGCTGCCTGAATGCCAGAACGCACCACGCGTGCTCATGAGGAGGCCAAGAGGAGTTTGGATCCCTCAAAGGCCCCAGTACAGGTCCTGCTCCTGTGAGCAGAGCGCAGCAGTTGGTGTTGCAGAGCACAGAACCCCCTCTTCCCTGGTCTCTGGCCATGAGGGAAGCCCATTTTCTGTACCACTTCTTCAATGAAGAGTTTTACAGAGGTGAAGGGTAACTTTTGGATTTAGTTGCAAAGAATCCCAGACTGGCCTGGGCTGGGAGGGACCCCAAGGGTCCCAGAGCTCCAACCCCCTGCCACAGGCAGGGACACCAACCTCCAGGCCTGGAGCTACACAAGGTTGCCCAGGGCCCCAGCCAACCTGGCCTTGAACACCCCCAGGGACGGGGCACCCACCCCCTCTCTGGGCAGCCTGTTCCAGCCCCTCACCACTCTCTCTGTAAAAAACTTCCCCCTAATATCTAATCTCACCCTCCCCTCCTTCAGCTTCACTCCATCCGCCTTGTCCTGCCAGTCTCTGCCCTTTAACAAGCTGATTCCCCTCCTGTTCCTCTGCTCCCTTCAGGGACTGGGAGGCTGCAGTGAGGTCCCCCCACAGCCTTCTCTTCTCCAGGCTGACCCAGCCCAGCTCCCTCAGCCTCTCTTCACAGGGCAGGTGCTCCAGCCCTCTGAGCATCTTTGTGACCCAAAGCCTGGCCATAAGGAGTAGGTAGGGCCCTGATTTTTTCATGGTATTAAAGAGCATTCATTAATTAATTAAACCACAACCTATTCCTAGGGTAGAAATGTTTTACTTGCAAAACTGCATTCTAATTGTCACAGGGTGGAGGTGGTAATTCCTTGTGGGGTTCAGTATTAGCCAAGGGAACTGTACACCTAAGAGTAGACAAGCTTTATACATCAGCAAAGGGCGTTCAGCACAGGGAGAGTCAGAACACCAAAGGAGGAAACAGCAACACCACCAGGGCAGCGCTTTATCTAAGGGACATCTCCAGCTGATTATCACCCACCACAGTCTAAGCGTTCTTCCCATCCTCCGTCCCACCTCACTGCAGCTGCTTCTGGCCCTGCCAAGCAACGAGAGGAGAGATTTCTTTCTGGAATTGTAGGACCAAGATGCAGAAGTGTCTTTGAAAACACACAACTGCTTGGTTTCTTTATATTGCTGACAGATTTCATACATAAATTAGCTGATGTTATGGTTTCTTCAAGAACAAATTCTGTTTATTCCCCACATGCTTTCCTATTACCGTTAGTAACACACTGCACAAAACACAGGCATTGTCAAGCACCACAGGGAAAAGTAATAAAAGCATCAGTAGGGAAGTAGCAAAATGAAAAAAAAATAAAATACATGTTCAGCAATCCTTAATGAGGAGTGCTTCTGGTCTCTGGCTGAAGCTTCTAAGAGCAAGGTTGGGAAATTCCATATAATTTCTTATTTTAAAATTAAAAATCCTCAAATATAAACTTGATCGAACCTCAATTTTTCACAATTCCTTGTTTCCTTTCTAAAGCAATTCGGATGGCAAAGAACAAACTTATCAACAAACACCATCCTTCTCATTTTATTACAATTCAATTTGAAGTTCTGAATTTTTAATTAGCCTTGTGTTTGGAATAGAGACAGCCAGACTCTTGTTTGCTCTTTTATCCTGTCTCAAGAACAGAGATTGTCACCTGAGTATGACTTCCTAACTAGCAGCAGCATCTTTTATGGAGAAAGGTGTATTTTGAAGACAAAAAGAATAAAAAGGACGATATACCCCCAGAATTCTGGCTGAGTAAACCTCTGTATCTTGATAACCTCACCCAAAAAACTACTGAGCAGGTAGGTGCTCTGTTTTTCAAAGGAGAAGCTGAGAGAATGGCTGAGGCTGTAAAATCTGATATAGCAGATGAGGTCAAAAAATGTAAGAGGCATGACGGTCCCTTGAGTCGCTGGGGTCAGTGACTGTAAAGTGCACATGAGTTTGCTGGGGAATTTCTGTCTGCAAATGCTAATTTTTTGAAACTGCAATTGTTGGGTCAGGAATTTGCTCTTCTTTCCCTGGCCTGTTGAACCTGTTCCATGGGATATGGGTAATGAAATACGAATAGAACAAGAGGAAGAGGAGGCTACTTCAGGTGAGGCAAAGGAGAAGAGAAATTCAACTTCTCCAGGCTACAAGGCAATATCCCAACCCCTGAACTTCTCACTGTGTTGTGGTGACCGCGTGGCTTTTTGAGCTGTTGGTTTGTGATACAACCACAGAGCGAGCTGTCCAGACAGGGCTGGGATCCTGCCCAACACCAGGCAGCTGGGGCCAAGCCAGAGCAGACAGTCACCCAGTATTCTGCTTAAAACAGGAGCAGCTGCTTCCTATTCTACAAGGCAAATACACACAGACTTGATTCAGCAATCCAGGCTCAGCATCTGCACGTGCAGTGGGGTGACAGATTCTCTCCCCATACACACTAGAAGCTCTTCCCCTCCCTCAACACCTTCTCTCCTGATGCTCCCTTGAACCATCCCTCCTCTCCCGCTGTTCCACCCAACCTTCCTCTTTGCCTTCAGTTTGTTCTTCATCACCTAACACTCTGGATATTCCTTCTCCTCCTTGTCCTCTGGACACATAGTACTTTTTATTTCTCTTTAAAAGCAATGTAAATTTTTATCTCTTCCTCTGTAGTGATATAAACAGGACAAGCTAAACATGGATGCTCTTAGGAGAATTCAGGTGGCCTCGCCCAGTTTGCTTCCTAAAAGACCCATTTTATGGGAGCCACATTAACACTGTGAAATATCACCTGGCTGTGATGACACAGCAGGTAATAAAACCCCCTCCTACTGCCAGGAGAACAGTTGGGAGCTATTAAGGAACAGGGGACAGAGGAAGCATGGGAGCACAAGAGAGAAAAAGCACGCAAGAATCGCTGCCTTTTAATATTCATTAGTACAAAATGGAGGCACACAAAGGCATTTTCAAACTTCCTGAATACTTCTGACAACCCCTGATGCATCTGGAATGAAATCAATCCACCATTCAGTGAAGCTGCTGCCAGGTAGGGTCTGTGGTAGCAACTTCGCCCCTTCGGGCTGTGAGTTGCCTATGCAGACCGAACACACAGGGCAGTGGCACCCCAAACCCTGAGCCTGCTTTGGGATGGACAGAAACAGCCACAGAGCCTGAGCAACAGGAATACCGGCCAGAGACATAAATACAGTGTAGTGAAGAGGAGGAGGGACAGCAGGAGGGTTTGCCAGAGCCCCTGTCTCACACGCTCCTCTCTGGAGTGACAGGTACCACAGGATCTACCCAGTCCTTGGGCAAAGCTGCTTTTTTAAGGATGTATTGAACCAGCCATCACAAATCTCCTAGCCTGACTTTTCTTGGTATCACGAGCCCCTGAGTGCAACGAGTCAGAGCTTTATAATACCAGGATCAGGAGCAATGGCTAACACAATGCCTGCCCTCCGTACCTACACCTGAACCTATCCCCCAGAGTGGTATTATTCCTAGAGTCCACATGCTTGATTAAAATTTTGAAACTTGACATTGAATTCTAGATGAAGAACCAAATTCTCTCTCCTGAATAGGAGTTTCTTAAAAGGAAACAACTAGTTTGAAATTATATTTTCTTCTTTTGCATCTGAAACTGTTTGAGTTTTTCCAGTGGCTGCTGATGGCTGCTGCTTATCTACCAAGACAATTTCTCACCATTTTATACTGGTTTCCTTCCCAAGACAAGAGTAGTTATACTGCTGGCAGCACACAAAAATTCGTTCTGTTTGGTTTTACCATCTTTTTTTCTTGTTACATTCCTTTTCTTAGTGTTGGAAATAATTTTCTACACCCCCTACTTCGGTTTCATGGGCTGTTTCATGCCCCTGCCACCTGGTTTAGAAGCAATGGCATAGGACAGACCTATAAAGGCTACTGAATAACCACAGCTGGGATAGGGACTGTGAGCCACCAGTTTACACCTCCAAAAAAACCTCAACCCCAACCAAAAAAACCCCCATATTTTGGGAAAGCCAAATAACCCCCCAACCAGTTTTGAGTAAGGACGCTGCCATTTCCTGTAACCTCCACGTTTACCATTCGCATGTTTCCAACTTACACCAGAATTGTGTTGTTTGCACTTTTAATCTTGTAAAAACTCTCTGGCAGCCGTACACATTCCATGGGGGAAGGATTCCTAATTTATGTAAAGTATCACAGAAAATGATCTATATGACAGTTTGGTATAAAATGCTAAATGCAAGTCATTACTCACTGAAGATAATTTGAGAGCACTGCGTCAGGGGAGACATTAGATTACAGAGGATAAAAAGTAGCAATAGGTATTCACATATTTATTCCTATTTGCATAATCAACTGAAGAAGATAGTGGATATTCTCTGGGGCCCATGTAGTGTACAATGAACTGAACAACAGTTTGGAAACTTTCTATTGTTTTTCACACTATCAACACAATACTTTTCTTGGATATTTTGATGGTTTTGCCAAGGGAGATGTAGTTCTTATCCCAGAAATAAGCATGCTCCAATATTCCACTGTTGCTTGCAACTAGCAGAAGACATAGATTAAGCTGGTTCCTAGTTAATGAGCTGGAAGTTGTGCAAGGTTGTTTTGGTAACCAACATGATTGAACAGTTTCTTTCTTGCTTGCTTCAATTCTGGGACTGCAGGATTTACCACCTACTCTCTGTCATTGGGAAAGGGTGCCCCACATCCCCCTGTGTTCAAGTGATGGAAGATGGGTAGCAGCACAACACACCTAACCAGTACTCACTTATACACAGCCACCCATGAAATTCACAGCTACTTCTGTGCTATGACACAACCCAGAGACTTTTGCTGAAGTGGTTAGTGAACAGTATGCCTCTCCCAGCAGATACTTCATCGTCCTCCTCTTCAAGTAGGAGCTATTTATTTTCTACTTCAGAATGGGATACTCAAAGTTACAACTGTCCCACTGAAAACTAATCCTTTTTTTCCCATTTCCTTTTCATTTTTCCCAGAGTAACATACCAGTTAGAACAGATTAGAAGCCAACTGCATTCACCAGCTGCATAGCTGGATTTACACTAGTGAATGGCGGCATTTAACCTAGACAGCAGTTAATGAGATAGCTGGCAATGGCATCCACACATCAGCAGCTCTGGAGCAATTTCTCCAGAATTAATGACCTGTCAGAACTTGGTGAACACACAGAAAGCTGTTCTCTCCAGTTCTGTTTAACAGCCAAAAAGAATATGGGGTTCCCTGTCCCTCTACTCTTCCCTAATTCTCTTTACACTTATTTCGGCTTCCACAGCCTGAAGGTTTTGTGTTCCCAGGGAGTTTGTGTACTCAGAACTCTTCTGTTTTAATGAGTCCATCTCCTGTTGTGCCCTCAGTTGCAGCAAGCTGTTTATACAACTCTTTTTCAAACGTCTGCTAGAAAAGGAGGGCTGGTAGAGCTGATGGTGGTTTGTCTTTCTTGGTTCCTTCCATTTCTGACTACCCCAGATACACACCAACCCCACTGCAGGCACATAAGCAGCTCCATATTTCCAGTGCTTTAATAAGCAAGTTCAGCTGCAGTTACTGGTTCCTGCACCTCTGATTTTCTCCTTAAATGTAGGGATACATTGATCAATATATAACTGGGGTGGGGAGGGGTCTAAGCCCTCTATTAAATGACAGCAGGGTCCCTCTGCAATGCATTCAGAAAGATTTAGAGAACTGAATCTTCTGTGCAATTCTAATCATCCTTCACTAAAAACCTGTGTTCTCAGATATGTATTCCTTCCTGTTGGATAGGGCAGTCTGTCTGTCTGGCACAGAGATTATGCTTCCCTGGTGCATGTTTTTTCCCCAGCAAATCAAACACTTCACAACACACTGAACTTCACCACAATGCCAATGAAGAAAATCACACAGTTCACCTCATGGATCTCACAGCCAGACTGCAACTACAGAAAAAGAAACAACCACCTAAGGGAGAAAAATACAGCTGTATTATCCTCCCATGGCTGTTTAAATACAGGATGTAAGTCCACTTTAAATCCACTTAAGAGGAAATAAATCTTCAGCTCATCATGTGCAAACTACCATCCCAACATGAGAAGCTTAGGCACGAATGTCATTTGATTTTCAAAAGCAGCAGGACTTTGTTTGGAAAAACCCCCTCAAACCCAATCCACCTCTGAAAAGTTTCAAACACCGACTGTGGATCTCTTTTCCAAACCTGTTTGGTTACATCTACGGCCTCAAAAGGAACTTTAGGGGCAACTTTTCCTTAACATCTCACTCTATTGAGCAACTGAATCTGTTTTTAAATATAAAAATATATATATAATGGAAAATATATCTAAATTATATATAATATATAATATATTATATGGTTATATATGTATATATTAAGTATATATATTAATAGACAATTATATACTATATAATGTATATAGTATATATAATGTATATGTTATATACATTGAAAGTTAACATACTGAGATATATATTGAAATATCTTATATTTTATATATCTATAATATATAATCAACCTTTTTGCTCCAGATGTTGCTAAGAAATTAACGAGGCAACCCCCAAACCGAACTATTTCCTTCTGCAATTTAAACACGAACCTCCTTGAACATAATGTCTCAATATTTTTATTTGTCATTTAAACAAAACGCTCTGAAGCCAAATGCACTTCAACGCATCAAACCTCCCTCTGGCAAAGCACACGTACATGTGTGCAGAAGGCTGGCTCTGCCTGCCTCTCACCCAGAGCTCTCCAAAGCCGCGTACCACACAACGCCACCTGACCAGCATCTTTGTTTCAGCACTTGTCACGCCCACGCCAGCAGACAGACTTACAGACTTGTATTGACAGACCCTTTGACGATGCCAGATTGAAGCCTTGTGACAGTGTTTGCTTGCAAATCAATGCTTTTCTGTGGAATCCAGGGTGCTCTGCCTTCCCCACCCAAACCACACCGAACACCGCAGCCAGCACACCGCTGTGGCACGTAAGAAGTGCTAGCAGGTGTACCTTTAAACATACAACACTCTCTGCAGTAGTAAATATGATTTCCAATGCTGACATAATTTTTTTTTTAATTTAAAAATCCATATCTGCACTGACAAATTGGTGTTTTTTATAGTTAGGTCACATTTCACACTACTTCATAGAGAACTTCAGACAAGTTCAGATTTAGACTTCAGCCTAGAGAACAGCCTTGAATTACCCTCTTAGTTTTTAAAATAAGGAGCTTACAGAGGGTTAAAAGTTAAAAGGGTTTTTTTTTAATGCATCTAAAAAGCCTACAAACATGCAGCTTATCGGAGTGTTTCTTGGGTAGGTGGCTGAGCATACTGAGGCAGCACAGATGGTGTCTGGTGAATAGTGCGGATTCAGATATCTGTGAGCCAAAATAGACACAACCTGAATTTCATTTAACTTTTCGCTGATGCCATTGGGCTTTTCTCTCTATGAAAATTGCTGGGACAGAAATTCTTCCATTTTATTGGTCCAGCACACACTGGAGGAATAGATGCAACCGTGCTGCTGCCGATTCCAGGAAGACTTGATATGCAGCATCCTTAATCCTGAGGAGATTTGCAACATGCAAAACCACCCAGGACAAGGCTGGGCTGGGCAGGGCCACTCTGCAGTAACACATTCTCCAGCATTTTTTTCCAGTGCTGTCCAGAAACCTATAGAAAAGTTTCCATACAGCATTTTAACAGGTTATAAAGAATCAGTTACTTTTAAACACTCAGGTTGTTTGGGTTTTTTTTTTTTAAATTTAAGGCAATTTATGATTTTGCTCATATTCATTTCAAAATTGGAGGGATGCAGGCTTTGAGAGAAACCTGCATCGTTTCTAAGAATAAACATTAGTGACAGATGTTATTTTGCCAACACTAATCAAGTTTATTTTCATTTCAAGCAGAACAATCCAGCCTGAGTGTGAGTTTATCTGCATCTACTTATGGGCAGAGAGGGAGGGCACAGTGTGAAGTATCTGTGAGCGATGGGACAGGACCGGCAGGGTATCCTGCTTGTAAAGTTACACTGTTAGTGAGCTTCACTACGAGCCGTGGTAAAATATTCAGGAGCTGCAAGTCTCATGCTACGTAAAGACAGTGTACAGGGATACAGTTGTAGGAGGCTAATGGGTAATTAAGTGTTTTCATAATACTACTTATGTTTCAACTTACATCTTCATGAAATCATTTACTATAACATCTAATTAAGATTATTTATTTGTAAGTACATACTGTAATCCTTTTAAATGCCCTGTAAAAACACCTTCAGAAGCATGAGCACCAAGACAACATGTGACTGAAGAACTACTACTTGGAGCTACATGTAAAGCAAAACTTTACCTATGAATAACCACAGCATTCTTCTACAAGCCACCACAAAAACCTCTTTAACTCAAGTTTACTTCAGTTCAGATTTATTATGACCTTCTATGAATTTACCTAATTACTCAAGTAATTCATGACAATGCAAAGAAACAGCGAGTCTGAGGGACCATGGGTTGGATCTGCTCTTGGTTCCTGATTTTAAGACCCATTTGCTAGCTCCTCCTGTAGTGTCAACTAGATACAGGTAAGGATGTGGGACAGTTGTTATAACTGTGCATTTTTCCAAATATACCACAATTACAGTAAACACTTGTTTTAATTAACAGGCTGTTACTACAGACACACACGCAGGATGTGTTACTACTACAAGTTTAACGTCTCCATATTTCTCAAGCACTGACTGTGGCATGGGAGGCAACATACTGAGATGAACAATCATCAGCACATTGAGAGACTACTTGAAAAAAACCTCTTGAATGAATGGCACTTCCTTAAAAAGGGGGAATAAAGGAACAAACAAACTAATCCAAGCACAAGCTACCTGCGGTGTACACCCGTGTTTCCTTTCTGCAACTACAGCATGGGGCTTGGATCACTCAGAGACCAAATAGAAATTATCTGCATTGCTTCCCTGTCATCCTTGTCCTGTCCCTTTCCAAGCCCAGATTTATGTCCTGCTTTTCCCATCCCTTATCAGTCTTTTGTAATTAAAATAAAATTTAAAAAAAAAAAAGCCAAGAAGAAGTGCTACTTCAAATATCACAGAGCTCCTTAGAAAAATCTATGCCTACTTGCACTGTTCCAAGGGGAGCATTGCTGCCATGTTTGAGAGACTTAGATGCAACTCCTTAAATTCTGTTCTACTTGGAGTAGTTGCTGTGCACACACCGGGACAGCACACAATGTCTGCTGACGTTCAGAGCTCACAGGTCCAGCCAACAGATGGGAGATTAAAGGAATCATTCAAATCCAGTTTTCAGTGTCTGGCTTTTGGACACAGTATCAGCTGCTGAAGATTTTAGGATTTCACTGTGATGCAATCTGCACACCCAACAGTTAAAGAAAACCAACTGCTCTATTATTTTATGAATTAAAAATATAGGCAGACCTGAAGTGACTTCCCCAACATCAGTACAAGAATGTTGTCACATGTGGTTTTTGGAAGAAAATTTGCACTCCCACTCTTAGGTCTGGTATTTGACAGCTCTAGGAATGCTTTCCCCAGACTGTCCCCATTGCTTTCACCGATGGGGTACACAGACGATGTCCTACTATTTCAAACCCCTCCCACAGGGAGAGATTTGTCACTGCTCTTTGGTCTGAGTGTACTCCCAAGAGGGCAGTGCCATCGTTCTCAGGCATTACGGCTTGGATCAGATACACAACCCGACAGGGCAGCTCTGCTAAAGCCCTTTTGGATACAGGGAACCCAGCAAGTACAGCTGGCATCGTACCCAACACTGCTCGGTTACCACGGCTGGCTGGGACTGCTGGCCAAGGACTGGCATTAACATGTTTCATTTTCATTTCTAATTCTATTTCTAGCTTCTTTACTGTCACAGGCAAAGACTTTCCTAACTCTGCCTCCTCTCGCTTCTGCTTCTCTCCTCTTCCAGACTGGCAAGCTGATGAGCAAGTCAGTTTTCAAGCTTGTGAAGGACCAAACACCATTCCAGGTTCCAGAGGAAATTCTCAGAGAATTTCTGAACTGTTTTAGGTTTTCAAATTAAAAGAAACAATCAAAATACATAAACTCATTTTCCCTTGTTGCCAACAGACTTCCTAGAAAAGTCATCTTAGCAGGAGGTTTGCCAAACCTGAGTTTCCTGCACTAAGAGTTAGTATTCCTTGGCAAGTCAGCAGCAGAGAATGAAAGTTGTATTGTGCCTGTTCCCACCCAGAGCCACTTGGCTATTCTAATGCATCCACAGTAGAGATCTGCACTGGTTTCAGCTCTCAGCCAGGGTAAAGCCATGACAAGATCTAATTGCATCTTTCACAGAACATATTAGGTTTTATTTTCATCTATACTATTGTTGCAAGAAATTGAGGAGTATTTGAGCTTTTTCCTACCATCAGAGAGATTTAACATTTGAGAAGTTTTCCATATTCTTTAATATCCAAGTTAAAATTATTCCAGGAGGAAATATTGGCAAGTCAATTTACTTGCAAGGAAAACCTTCTAACTCTAATAAACTGTGTCTGAAACTATTTCTGACTCTCAGCACTGGACATTTTCTTCAAGAGCCTTATTGCAGACTGGTAGAAGCATAATTTCAATGAAACAACCAATGGAATCTTGAACTTGATTCACAGCTGAGAACCAAAAATATGTTGAGCTACTTCACCTGCACTGCTGATTTGTTTTTTTGTTGTTCCTGGTTTGGTTTTGTTTTCACCTGGGTTTTATCCATTTGCATGTTATTTACTACTGGCAGGAAAAAAGTGGGTTTTTTCCTTATACTCAACACTGAACAGCAACAAATATGCATCAAAATTTCAGTGAAATTACTTTTCTTCATATTCTAATGACTGTCTAATTTTAACCACTGAGTATTCATATGCAATTTCTAGACAACTGTATTGAAAATGCTTCATATATTTTAAAAGAATATGACAGAACAGTTAGTTAAATGTTGTATGAAAGATTCATTGTAAATTAAAAATTAAAAAGTATTCAACAGCTCTAAGAGTTCAAACCCATCTGCTGCTATAAATTACCTTCCCCCCCCATCTTGATGTAACCATATGCCATGGGATAGTAACCGACATTCAGGCATTCTCTTCCAATTTCTGTTTACTCAGAGCATACGTGGTTGACACTGAACCACTGCTGCTTCACGGCCACTTGTTCTAACAACTTCCAATTAATATAACCACACTGTCTTGTGCTACAATTACATCTTCATTTTAGTCTGTAGGCTAGGATTTTTCTACATCCAAAGGATGGGACAGGCAATCTCTGTTAGTTTTCAAGAGGTAAGGGACATTGGAGATACAAACCACGTGCAAAGGAGGACCATCTGGGTACATTGTTTTAGAATCACTGCAGTTTAGATTTCCAATTTAGGCTTTAGTTCTGCTACCACATTATCATTAGGCTTACCACTGTTTGGAAAACGTCATCAGAAAACAAAAAAGGATTATTTTATTTCACAAGAACTGAGATTCTTTCACTATTCCATCACAGCAGAGGTAAAGGCACTGTCACTGCAGTGCTGAGTGGATAATCCTAATGCCTCACATTGGTTTCATATAGTTAACCTCCCTGGTACGTGATACAGAGAACGCACGACTGCTGATGTTTACTGTTATGACATGAGTTGAGAAAATAATTTCCATTAATCCAAAGTGATTAAAGTTCATTTTGCTTCTGTCTGCCACACACCATCCAGTAACAAACTGAAGTTTCACTGGCATCCTTTAACAAACCTGGGCTCAGTTCGCTTTGGTTTAATGGTGCTGTAAAAGCTCCCATATCCCCACACAGTGTTTGCCCAAGAAACTAAAATTTAATAGATACAAATTCCCTTTGGCTGAACGTACAATAGCAGGTACTTGACTTAACCAGCTGCTGCTGTTGGAAACACAGATACAGCGACAGGACGAGCTTCTCGCCTCGCAGTGAGAGAAACGAGCCGACGCTGTACTAGGCAAGACAAACTGGAGAATATGGCCACGGCAGGAATCCCACAAACAGCAGCACATTCACCTAGGCAGTACTTCTAGCCCACACACCATGTCTTTCACAGGATGGACTTAAGAAATCATATTAAAAAAACCTTAAAAAAAAAAGGAACCAAACGCCAGGGCTTTGACAAACTCCCTGTTTTGCTGATTTTCTAATTCAACACCTCCCAAAGCTCTTAAAATGATGAGCTTGATGAGCTAAATACAAAACGACCCCCCATTCTTCTCCTTTGGAGTGTGTTTGAATCCTAGCAGTGGTTAAACCCTGACAGTGAAGGACAGATAGGAACAGGTAAGGATGGAAAGGAACATCTCCCTACAGAGTTACCGTGTCACATCACAGTAAGGCTGGATGATCTCAAATGCTCAAGTCACCACGCACCAGCTTAGCTGGAATAACAACTACGTTACATCCTCTGAGAACCACTGAAACTGGGAAACACCACTGCCATTTGTGTGCTCTGTGAGGCTGCCTCCTCAGCAAGGTCAGGTCATAGAGAAAAACTCTTCTTCCAGGGAAGTCACATTTGAGCAAGGCCTCCACTGCCCTTCAGAGGAAAGGAGGGGGATTATTTGGAGGAATAACGTTTACATGGTCATAATCCCTCTTAAAGGCGATATTAAACACACAGGGTACAATTAGGTTCTGCTTATGTTTATCAGCAGTCTCTACAAATATTAAATGCACAATGTAAAAACAACCTGCCAGCTCCAGGAAGAAAGAAAGCAGGCAGGGCTAAAGAGGAGTTCAAGACTTAAATCTTGACCTCTAAGTGTTACTGCAACACACCTATTACAGAATCACAGGGGTTGGAAGGGACCCCGAGAGATCATCGGGTCCAACCCCCACCCTTACATGCAGCTTGTCTTTGATAAACACGATGTATATTTTGCATCACCCAAGTTTTTATGTTTCTACTCATGAGAACATGGAAATAAGACTTCACAGGGCAGACCCGACAGCGGGAAAACAACCGACTGTCTCACAAGGTTTCCAAGCGAGTTTTACAATCGATTTGCTACACTTTTCATGCCAACAGAGCAGACAACTGAAGACATGAGTGAACAACGCAGTCTCTTTCCAATGAAAAGCAGTAAGTTTGCTTAAAAAGGGAGTTTTTCCTCACATTCAACTGAAATCTTTCTTGATGGTGAGATCTGAGAACATGGAAGTGTCTCCAGGGGAAAGCAGAGGGAACATCACCAGAGATGTGTAAGTAGCCTGGGTACGTTAGAAAGTGCTCTGCAGGGAGCAGCTGGCGCTGACAGACAGCATGAATTAAGGTGAATTGCAGGTGGGGCCTGGAACTACTGCTTTCCTGCCAAAAAACGTGCACGTCTCAAGGAAGAAACATCTACAGCAGACAGGGAGCAACGTAAGCTGTATGAAATCCACACCATTAGCATTCATTAATATAACAATAATGAATAATCCAAACACCCAGGTAGGAAAGGCCAGCAATGGAAGTGAATACACAGGTGAATGGTGACACCAGTGCTGCATCAGAGATGCAACACAAAGGCTGTGTTGTCCACTCTCCTATCAGTTCCTCCTACAAAATACACCAGTGCTGGATTTTTTTTTTTAACATTTGACTATTAAAGTCTAAAATATATTCAAAGCACCAAGTGACACCTCCACAAAAGGTGCTTTTTCAGCCTCAACACGGTTTAAAAATACATTCTGCATGTTAATGTTCTATCTCTGCATAAAAGTTTGAAGAAAAAATCCTTATCACTTTAAGGATAAAATATTCAATTGAAGCATCAGTGCTAGATAACTTCACAGAAGCTAAAGATACAACGTTGCAAACCCCTTTATGAGACTTTAGTACTTAGAAATGAAATTGTAAATGGGGAAGTGCAGATTGCTTTGATTTAGAAAATTGTTGCCATTAAACAGTTTACAAAGAGCCTAGTGTTTCAGCATCATTATCCCCAATGTGTCAAAGTAAGCGGTTTCACAATATTTAAAGCACTCCCAACTTCCTCATAAATATCATTTATATTCCAAGGCTGCTATTCAGCATATCAAGAAATATCATTTACATTCCTCTGTAGTTACGTAGCATGATTACCTGAACAGATATACTCTTACTTGACACAAATAATAAGAAAACAAAGGGCCAGGGCTGTTTAAAAGGTTTAACAACCAAGATAGTCTTCAGGATGTACAGGAGTTTGCTGATGTTTTATAAGCACAGAAAAATATCTCAATGGACACGAACTGAAAACAACATTTGAGTCCTTTGATCCCTGTATTTACAACTCAACGTGCAGTTGTGTACATATGAGTATCGCACACACCTCAAGGGATGGGCAATATTGTGTGTTGTGTATTTTCTCCCTTTCCAGAATTTTGGGTAAGATATGCTGCATGAGGACTGGACTGAGGTTTCCTTTCCTTAACTCTGTGCGAGCTGAGCACTGTTTGCTAGCCAACCTATCATCAACAGATGCTTTTGGTTTGTGTGCATCAAAATCAACTTCATTTGCCTGGTTATATACACATCTTGGAATCGTAGATTTGGATTTACCTGGCATAAAGCATAAGCTCCCCACTTTCCCATCTTCCACTCCTATATTTTACTCTTTGGACAGGTGACATTCAGATGACAGTGCTGGGTAATCAATAGCCATAGTGACAGATCATCACAGGGACAGGTTGCAGCAGAGGATGCACAGTGACTACAAGGTTAAACTCGTGAGAGTTGGGATAGGAGGGGGGAACAGCCAGCTGCATCTGCACACATCAGCTGCTGACAAGGAGGAAGCTGCAACCCCTGTTCCTGTCCCTCTGTACTAGGTTACTTTACAGCAGTGACGTGATGACCCAGAGGAGAGAGGAAGGAAAACTTCAGTGATATTCTGGTTAGAGAAGAACAGCTTTATTCAGAGCACACAGGTCACCAGACTCTTAAGTCAATGAACCAGATTTCACTGGTCCTTGTGTGCCTGGAACAACCAGTTGGCTTTGTTCTCTGCCTCTAGCCTGGACAACTGGCACAGAAGCAGAGGCAGGGAGAAGCACAGACAGAAAAGGGCTATCCACGAGCCATAAATCAAGAGGCACCTTCAAGTAGACACTCATCTCAGCACAAGCAAATGAGTATCACAAGAAGCAAACCAGATGGTTTAAGCAAACTGTTCTTGCTAGGGAAATGGCTGCTTGCTGAGAAAATCTTGACAAAGGCAAGACAAATTTCTCCAGAATGTATTAAGAAATCTAAATGCATCAAATCAGGATAGATGATCTGCTATCTAGGTTGTTTTACAGGCCATTTCTCATGAGCTACACTGCTGACCTGATAATTCCCTTTCAAATGGTGACAAAGGGAAAGGAAAAGCAGCATTACAGAGAGTGTGGAACAGGGAAGGTGGGAATGAGAGGGAATGCAGGGGTGCACAATGACAGAAACATCAATCTAGAAGATACCTTCCAGAAAACTTCCAGAAAAACCCAGCTAGAGGAGATAGTCTCACTGTGAAAGCACAAAACCAGCTTCTTCCTTATGCACCAAAATGGTAAAGGAACTGATGGTGTGAAAGGAGCAGAATTCATAGCTCAACTTGCTGCACTCTGGTGCTCCTCCAAGACAAGGTAACGACACAGCACTTGTACTGCAAGGTGAGACAAACGAGGCTTGTCTTGCTCGGAAATGACAATTTTGCATTGCTTATTAAATCTGTTCCATTGTGCTTAACAGGACTGAAAAGCCTCAGTCAGCTGCAGGCTGACACGTATGAAGCTTCAGGGAAAGGCTCTGCTGTTAGCTTCTCCTGATCCCAGTGGGATTTGTGAAACATCACATGAAACTATTGCCCCCCCAGGTCAATATTTTACTGCAGCTATGGCCTAAGAGATGCCTTCTGAGCAAGAGCAGCCCTAGATAGTTGAGAATATAAACACAACTCATTAGTTTATCCACTGTGCAGTGAAGATTTTATGTCTTTCTCTTATTTGACGTCATTCTGAATGACTACTCCAGTAGTCTACCCAGTTGCTCCTACACTTCTACTTGCAGAGCTCACTGTATCTAAACTGCTCTGCAAAAGTTGGTGTGTATGGCAAAACAGAGAAAACACAGGTCAAAGGTGCACCACAGGTTAGGTTGGAGTGGCTTCTATTGCCACAGGCTAAACTACAACTTTAAGTACATCTACCTGGATAATTCTGTATCATTTTTAAAATAAATGCCATTGATTTCCAGCATGCATGTGTGTGAAGCTGGCTAATGGCAACAGACGTCTCTGTTCTGCTTGAACAATGGAAAAGCAGCATGGATCTAAGGAAAAAAAGCATTGAATTAAACTGATTTTTGCTCATTATTTTGCAAGAAATAATGAGCTAACCTACAAAATCACAGGACAGTTTAACATGGTAAAAGGAAACTAATTCATTTAGGCTACAAATTTCTTTGCTACCATTCCACCTGACTTTACCAGGAGCAAAATCAACCTGCTGAGTAGCTACAGAAAAACAAAGATATTTATCCCATTTTATTTCTTTGCAAGAAGACAGCAAAAGAAATCCAGCAATTTTATATGTTTGAGGGGAGAAACCCATCTTTCTGCACAGATGTGCAGCTTTTGTCATTTGGCAGAGCTGCAGCAATTCAAACCCTATGATTCTGCAGAGAAACTCAATTGCTATGACATCCCAAGGCAGTTTCAATTTACAATTAAATTGTTACAATACAGAGGTTTGTTTCACTGCAGCACTGATGCAAATTGCTGTGCACCACTTAGTTTTGGGGGGGTGGGGGGTGGATGAGCCTTCTACACAATTCTCCCTGTTCTTTCCCATCTGTCTAGCCTGCTTTTCCACCTTATCACACCTGTCACCCTCAGCCCCACAGGGTTTACACAGGAATTCTTCTCCTATTCCACTGTATAGCAACAGCTTAGGAACAGCTTGTTTTGGACCCAGTGCTACGAAGGCAAAAATAGTACGGTGGCTTTATAAAAATCAATTAGGATTCTTAAATTTACCCATTAAGAGCACAGAAACCCTAATCTCCACTCCATGGCAGCAGAGTGGTTTGCTTTCAAGCATTCACACACCACCCAATCTTTTTAGCATCCCAACGTTTCTTTTTACACCAGTAACACAATCTACTAGATGGAAAATGCAGAGCTTAAATTCCAGGGAACTCACCACAGCACTGTCACCTTAAACAAGTTGTGCCTTGTCACTGTGCTTCGGGTTCCCCATTTCACAGGGGGTCAAATCATCCTGATGAAAACCAGCTCGTACACAAGCACCACCGCGTGCTGCCCACAGAGGCTGGGGCGTCTCCTTCTCTGGAGACATTCAAAACCCACATGGATGAGTTCCTGGGTCACCTACTTTAGGTGATCCTGCTCTGTCAGGGCGGGTTGGACTAGATATCATTTGAGGTCCCTTCCAACCCCCATCATTTGGTGATTGTGTGATTGGAGCAAGGAGCTCGTTACCAGGCTTCCACCAAGGAGCAGCTGGAGAGTCTCAGCCTCCCAGCTGAGAACTTACCACCATCTGAAAATCAAGTCCTTTAAGAGAGTACTTCAGAAGGTCAACATCTACAGATTCTAATCAAACTCTGAAAACGTTATATCACTTTATAGAGGCTGTACTGAAAAGCAACCAGCATCAGCATTGACCTTTCAAAAGCATAATAAACTTTACTCAGGCCTCTCAGGACAACCTGATACCTGATCTATTTGTGCTCAATTTCTCTTGAAAAGCAACACATTAGGAACACAACAGTTATATAAGCATGGGGGAAAACATGGCAGTTTCTTAATATTGAGGCAGATTAAGTAAAACACATAAAGTCTCAGAAGAGCTGACATAATTATAATAAAGCATTGTTTTAAGAATCCTGGATACATCTATAGCCATAAATGAATAATGCATATGGCCAATTCCAAATACATGCAACGGTTCATTAGATTTGCCTTCAGTGGCAAGAAGTTAGGAATCTATCCAAGAATGCTATTTTGCTGTTCTATATACATTAAAAAATACCCCAAACCAACAACCCAACCCCCCAAACAACCAGCAACCCAACCTGCTGTACACAGACAACTTCAGTTCCACTCACTAGCAAGCGAGGTGAGCTCAGCAGTTCAGTAACCCCATGTAACCCTTGAAAAAGTCGCATCGTCAGCGCTCGTCCCGTGACTGTGGGATCTACAGAGAGGCTGCTTCCTCTAAATCCCCACTACATCAGAAATGCAAAGCATCAATGAGATCCCTTTTTATCAGCAAAGTCTTTCACGCAGACTCTGTCATTTTCTTTTTCCTGTTTGATCCTTTAATATTAAAGATGCTTCGTGCTTCAAAGATGTTAAGTCAAGGACTTTGTTTCTAGGCTTCTAACAAACCTTTGCTGCCAGAGTGCTGTATCATAGTGTGTTTCACAGAATGAAATCTCCACACTTCAAGAGGGCTGTTATTTTTTTTTAATATCACCATCAGTTAATAGATCTCTTAAAATCTCAACTTGGATAAACATTGATTGACTTTTGACATGGTATTGATGAAACCACTGTCTCATGCCACTTCTTATAAACAGTATTTAGAGTTAAATTACAAGCTTTTAACAGTAATTTAGATTATTATAAATAAAGAACAATTTAAGAGATCCACAAGCATTCTAATTGTTTTTAATTTGTGCATGCCAAATATGAAACAAAACAGGGGCAGATACAGAGGTAAATTTTCAAAAATAGATGTTACCAGGTCAGGTTTTCACTGTTCTGATCGTGCCCAGATTCCATTTCATCATTTCATCTTAAATTGGGTAATTACTTCATACTACAGATAAAATTAAAGGCACCTACAAGCACTCATCCTAAATACTCATCCCTTCTTTTTTCTTAAGAACAATCATTACTTTCAGATGCTGAGTTGTATTTATCCTCCTCTTCCCAACTCACAAAGTAACACTAGTTTGAATAGAAAGACTGAGAGGGAGAGAAACAACAACAGAGACTCCAAGGCAGCAGAGGCTGCAGAGGACAGGTATTTCGGAGGGGGAAACAACAAACATCAAGCTACATTCTGTTTCCCCAGGGGATAAATGCTTCTCTGTATGACAGTGCTGCACTTACACAGTAATTTTTAAACACACGTATCACTTCATTGCGGTGAAAAAACCCCTGAAAGCTCAAGCATCAGCACACTGAACAGCCCTGTCATGGTTCGTATCAAGTTCAATTTCATAGGCTTTTATATCAGAGCCCCCAGCACTATCACTACAGGCTAATCAGAAACCGAAGTGATATTCTCTCCTGCATATATTTCAGATCTTCAAAACACACCTTAGCAATCCAGACATGGTTTATTTGCACCTTTCTCTCACAACATGCAGAACGTGAAAACAATTAGAGATCAGATCTGAAGAGGATTACACGGCTTTGGTTACTGCCGAAGCAATGCGCATGCAGTAACCCCGGGCAGCGTCTCTTCACTACGGCCAGGCTGTCATCTGCACACAGCCTCCTTTAAAAGCCTTCAGGCTCCTTCTGAACAATTTAGATAGAGCTCTCAAAGTTCTGAGCTACGTTCAGATGGTTTTAATTACTGTACATCCACCATGGGTTGCAATTGCCTTCTCTTTCCTCCTGATAAATCCTAAATCTTAGTAGGTACTTAGAGATACTGTTTAGTAGAGAACAGGTACAGTTGGACTCAATGATCTTAAAGGTCTTTTCCAACCTTGGGATTCTGTGAAATCAGGGATAACACTATGTACTCTCTCCCTCTGAAAATGTTCAGCTTTTGGTATGAGGGGTTTTAATGTGAGCTAACATTCATTGCATCTGTGCTTAAAAACACCTCCAGAGCTCTTCTAAGTAAAGAAGAGCAAAAAACGTCACATGCATCCCCAGAGCTTGCACCAATGCAGTCATCAGCATCAGCATCTAGGAAACAGTTTAACTGAACACTAATTTAAATAAAACCCTTGGCAACCAGCAGCTTTACACCCAACTCACCGAAATCCTGCTTCTAAAGCCAGATTTGTCACTGAACTGAGCAATGGCACATGCCAGGAAGATTTACCTATTTTAGATTAATCAAGTCACAGAACAGTCACAAACTACTGATCCCAGACCCTTCCTCACTGAGGTACAGCAGCACTTCTGACACATCTTTCAGTTCCTGTCAGAGAATAGGTGTCCACCCCACACACTCAATGCATGGCAGAGGTGTGGAGCTCCCTAAACCACTGCGTAACATCACCACACACCAGCTGAGTGTAGCTGCTCCTTTTCACTTGACTAGATTATGGAAAGAACTGTCGCAGCCCAGACAGGGACTCAGGTATTTCTTAACCTGCCATTTAGAACCCTTCTGTCTCCCATCAGCGTTCCTGCTTTCAAAGGGAGCAATACTCAGAAAATGTATTTTTGAGAGACAGCACTGAATGGCAGAGCTGTCAGCAGAGTTAGGATTGCATACATTTAGAACCAGCATACAGACTTTCAGACAGCACTTCAGAGAGCGCTGTGCTGTGTGCTTTAGCACCTGGAGATGCTACTAGCTTGGGAAGGACAAATGCCCCAGACAAGACGTAGGCACAGGGTTGCCAGAGTCGCCTACTGTGCTCCCAGCAGTGCACACAGCCTGTCCCCCACCTCCTGCCATAGTTTGCTTCAGGGCTCTACCTGAACTAGGGTGATCAAACAGCCCAAATTCAATAGCCTCAACCAAGGGAAGAGGAAAACACAGCACAGGAGTTGCACTGTTTTCTTCTACAGGTTTTTCAAGACTTCTTTAAAGGGACATGGGCTCCAAAGACACTTCCATCACAGCTTGAATAGGAGAGACAACGCTTAAAAAACCGAAAGGAAAATTTTCAGGCCAAGAAGAAAGGAAACATTTACTGCCCTGCACACACTGGCAGGCAGAGGGCAGCAGAGAGGTGCCAGCGATCCCAAGTTTTACTTGCCAAGATCCAAACCTTAGGAAAGTCTCCTCATCATTAGCTTACAGAGATTTACTACTCCTACACTCAAAATATTGTCGTTGTCACGAACCACTGCAATCTTCTTCAAGCAGATGGACTCTTAGAAGTGAAGCTGTCAAACAAAAAGTAGCAAAGTACCAAACTCACAGAAAAAACAGGGGAAAGAGAATATTCTAGTAGGTTTTCTCTCCTCTGAAGGACAATGTAACTTTGTCAGTGCACATTATCTCTAGCACTCATTTTCTGGCTCTATAACCCAGAAACAGAATACTCTTGGCTGTTGCAAAGCAGAAGGAAGTTAGGGTGGAGGTTTGAGCTCCCTGACAATAAATGGGACGTGCTTAGGGCACTCTGAACTGTTTTAATTCATCTGTAAGAAATGACATTGTGTTCACAATGGTAACATCTGTTTCCAAAAAAGGTTTTGACAGTCCTCTTTTTCCAGGAACAGTGACTGCTTGACCCCAGTAAACAACCTGCTTCATGACATAAGGTAGGTGCATCCCTGGGGCAAACGGGCCTGTCATGATGTCAGTTGTTAATGTGCCATCATTACTCATCCATTATTTCCAACTTCAGAGCATTTGGCAGATTTTTGTTTCTAGTTGCAAGTTATGGCATGTCCTACCCTGAATTCTTTTGAAGGGATTCTAAATCTAATTCTACCCAATGATTCAGAGCTCTGGAAGCTTATTCAGAGGTTTTGTGGATGCTTTATGAAATCTAAAATGGTCCCCAGGCATCAGAGAGCTTGTACTAGTACCCAAGGCACTGAAGGTTTTTCATCAAGCAGAGAGTATACTATGGACAGGTATCTAACTGCCTGTGCAGCCTATAGTAGTAGTTCCTGACATTTTCAAGTGACAGCAAGTGCTACAGGCAGTCAAAGCACAATTACGTATTTGACAATTATGTCATCATGGTTAAGCTGCTGGGACAGATTTGCAAGCCTTTGAGAGGAGGTGGCAGAGCAGAGGTCATAGTTTATGAAATTCAGTGACAGCAGTAATCCATCTAAAAAAAACCCCACCCTTAATTCACATGCAATTAAATCATTCTTTGAATGGCAAAAAGCTGAACGATGCTTCTGCTGGGGCCCAGAGCACTCATCTTTCTGCTTTTCCTGGCTGATGCATCCATGACCTGTAACCATTCTCCAGTGGCAGAATCCTGGGCTTGTACCTTGAAGGTACAGAGCTGGACCTTTCTACTTGGCAGTAAGGAGGCAGTTGCCACACTACTGCACCTGACTGGACATAATAGCGTCCCATTCCACATCTGCTGGAAGATAAATTGCCAGTCACAGACAGATATTGTGCAATACCTAGCAAGACACCATCCTAAGGCAGTACAGAAGCCTGCTGAAGCACAACCGAGTTCTCAGGTGATGAAGCCACAGACCAGAATTATTCTGCCCCAGTTTCCTTCATTAACAGGGCTGTAGCCAGGAATACTTCTCCCAAACTGCCTAAAATTTGAACAGCTATCAGAATTAAGACAGGAGTTTGCATCTTAGGGGGCACATACATGGCCTCAGATGTTCCCTCAGGACACAACTCATCCACGTTCTGTCCTGCAACCTTGCAACCATGGCCTTGGGCACAGAGAGAACGAAGCCCCTGGCGTACAGCTGGTACACTCATATTGTTCACACAGGCTGTTGGAGACAATTGGACAAATGGAGAGTGAACAGGACACAGACTCTGAGTTCAGCTGCTCAGTAGGCTATACATTCTGCTCAGAATGGTATAGACATACCCAGTGACTCATTCTAAAATGATTTTCCTAAGAATGACAAAGGTCTGCATCAATACAGCTTGTGTGATGGCTTCCAACAAGGTCAGCTGCTCCCAAGGCACTGACCTAGAGCTGGTGAGTCCCATGAGCAATGCCTCTGACGACTACAAACCCACGCTGTGCTTGTTCTGCTGACCCAGCAATGGAAGCAGAGTTACCAAATTCCCCTAACTTCTATAATCCCATTTAAGCATGTGCTGGATACCACAAACACACTCTCTTCTGCAGTAAAGACAGAGGAATCTAATTTTATGGATTTCACAAGAACTCTGGGAACAAGCACATTAATCAGGAACATGGATTGAAATGTTCTGAATAAAAACTCCTGGAGCTCTCCCCCCCATGTCACCCACGTTTTGATCTTGACAGTAAATCAATAGTGGCTGTTAATTCAAGGCATACCATTTATGTGTCCTTACGTGTTTACATAGAAAATGAAGGGCAGTGTTTACCCAAAAGCTATTCTATTTTTTACAAAAAGCATAAAATCAGACTTGTGGGACTAATTAAGTGTAACATGATTCTTTTTTGGTCCCTTTACACTGTATTCTAGCCATCAGTATGTTACTGTCAACATGGAGACTCAGCAATCCAAAGCTGTCTTGCCATCAACTACTTAGGCAAGTAATACAGAATAGATTTTATTCTGAGTATACGCAAAAAGCCCGCAAGATCAATCACCTTCAGGTAGTGTAGCACTATTGTGCCAATTATATCAAGTATAATTAACCACAGAGGATGGCTGTCTTTGCAGAGTTTCATAAATAAAGTTTTACTTTTCATCTGTCAAACCTCCTGTGGTTAAACTCCACTTTCCTCACACACCTCTTGGTGAGTAAGTTTACATTATCTGATCCCTGGTAGCCAGCATCACACATATGTCAGAGTCCATTATTTGCTGTGTTAATCCACTAATCTTCAAGCATCTGGTTTTACATAACATTTTGCTAAAGCATTAAAATACACACTATGGGCCTTTAAAAAAATAAACCACCAGCAAAACACAGGTAAGGCATTATTCACCTGTCATTTGGGCACTGTGACATCCTAGTTCTCATAAAGCAAAGTTTGGCCAAATATTTTTTTCCTATAAAGCCTAAAATGTATTAAAATACCAAGTTTTCATAGGAACATGATATTTTTATACTTCTTACTACAGCCTTTAAAAGCTCCAGAAATCTTTATTTTGAGCAATTACAGAAAATAAAAATAAATCTTCCATGAATGAGCTGTTCCATTAGTTTGCAGCAACAGTGCAAATTAAAACGTGCTAGGGAAGGCAAGGCACACAGCAAAGTGGAGTATTTAAGTATATAGCATATATTCTGAATACCAGTTTTTCCACTTAAAAAAAAATCAAAACAAAGGGATTACTTCAAGTGCTGTTTGTAGTGCCAAGGGCTGCTTCTGTGAGTTCAGAACTTGAAGATAAAAAAGAAAACGATTAAAAATCTTTGCTCTGATGCTGTAAAAGCCCATCTATCCCCAGTGAGGGAGATGTTATGAAAGCAACCAAACCAACCCAACGAACCCCAAAACCCAACCAATGCCCCAGACAAACAGGGCAATATCCAAGCAAGGAGCAGGTGTGGTGAGAGGGTGGAACCAGCCGATGCCTTGTTGCGAGCGGCTGTTTCCGTAAACAGAGGTTCCCCAGCAAGGCAGTGATTTTATATTCACTCCATACACTCCATGCTGATTCACAGCTTTCTGTGCCTCCTTCAGACTGTACTGTGACCTCTGAACGTGTCTGTAAGCTTCATTCAGCTCTCCTTACGCCTCCTGGCTCAAGCACCCAAGCTCTGGGTGGCACCCTGTGCTGATGTTCCATCCCTCTGGAGCAGAACCTGTTCCCTTAGCAGCACTTTTGAGGATCCTGCCTCATTCAGCCTCATTCAGCCATTTACTGGGGTGTTAAAGTCTTTCTGCTCCCCAGTTTCATGAGAAGGATGGGCGCTTCTCCAAAACTCTGCCTCTTCAGTGAGCTTCCTGCATTTCCTTGGCTTCCAGAAGAGCCTCCTGCAAGTGATTCTAATAACCTGCCTTTGTTCCAGCCCGAGCACATGACATCAGCCCGCTTCTAAGGCCCAGCACCGCGAGACTAATTGGGTTTTGCCACACAGATAATAGAAAAGCTCATAACATTCTCAGTCATAACCTCAGCAGGCTGAAAAAAAATAAAATAAATAGGCCTGAGAAGTCACATGCTGCAGATGTAATTTAGGAGAGGCTATTTTTATACTTTAATTTTAATGCAATTTAACATATTAAACTAAAAATGGTTCCTTTGAGATGAACTACAACATTCCAACTTTAACAGCTTCTCAAGTCTGAATGATAATGCACTGAAGCTTAGCTGTGTGCCAATATTTTATTATTTTAAAAGTCATTCTCATTTAGGTTTTGATCCATTTTATGTTCCTTGACACAGATTAAGTTATTACAAAATTAATGAAAATTGTCTGCATGACAGCAGATTTTTTTCTTTGGGCCTGCAAATACAATTATCCACCCACAGAAGAGAAGGAAAAATGAAGAGAGGGTCTCTATTGCTGACAGATACTGCCCTACATTTTTAACACAGGGAAAAGAACCTGCTGTCAAACATGCAAATCGTTTCCAAGCAAGCACCTTCCCAAGGGACCGTGTTTACAACAGATAAAGTAGTAATTGGGAATGCAGCAACTTTTGCTTTTACATTAGCAGGAAGCAAGGCAGCATCAAAGCAAATCTCTGGTGAGGCTGCAGCATGCAAAGTCAAGTCTGTGGCAATTTTCCCTGCCAATCAAAGGATTTCCTCTGGATTCCACGAGCTTTGCAGGCCAGACCTCCTCATGAGTAGATCAGTGCTCCTCCCTCGAGAAAAGCAAACTAATATCCTTTGGTTTTAGTGCAGGAAAGGAAAAGAGAACTATGACAAGGACAGACATCCCAGCCACTAATAAAGTAGGGGAGGGTGTTGTTTATTATAAAAAGTCCTCTAGCTGACTGTTTGGCTTTCTCCTATGTTTTAGCAAGTGGAAGCACCCAGCTTTAACTCAGAAACATTAGCAACAGTGGCAACTAAGATGACAGTCAAAAGATGTCTCAGTGGTGACATCAGGGATGTCCCCAACATCTGACCCACAAGAAGTGAAAATGTCCTGCCTACCCATTGAACAGAGGAAAACAAGAGTTAAATGGATGGGTTTATATGATGTTTTGGCATCTGGGAATGATAATGTCTTGAGGCAGTGGGAGGACCACAGGGATAGCTTCCAGGGAGAATGCCCATCACACATGCAGTGCCAGGAATTGTAACATTTACAGGTTCTCCTCATTAATGATTTTGCTTTGTTTTTTAACAAGTGAAAACCACTTACAGATGCAGAACTGTTTGGAGATTTCAGGCTATTTAATAAAATTCTGACATAAAGCTATTGTAAACATACATGATCTGGACAGTTAATAAACAGCCAGGAACTTTTCACATATCGCCCTTTGTGGAACATGTCAGGCCTAAGCTTGTACAGTCACTTGAAAATGAAAAACCTCCACCAGAAATCAATCAATGCCCATCACAGCACTGGAAAGCATATGGATACCCGCTCCCTTGCCAGCACCCTCTAATCATATACAATATATTCTTGAATGCCACACTGCAGCCAACTGATCATCCTATGTTTTGTTCACAACCTACTCCAAGTCCAACATAAAGGGGTTGTCCAAGAGATGGAATCATTTCAAAACCAGTTTGCTGAGTTACAGGCTTTCTTCTTTTCCCATCACACAAGCACTGAAATCCTTCTCCGAAAGCTTAAGCTGGAAAAACAAGAGCTTGAAATGAGGAAACCTGAGGCTCATTGCACAGATACAGGAATAACACTGATGAGAAAAACACTGATTAGAAACTGAACCCATGTTTCTGGATAGTATGTTAATGCCTTAACCAAAGCATCCACACCCCGACTTGCTAGTCCTTACAGCTGATTTCTTTCCATCTGACTCTCTTCAAGTCCTGGCCTGTAACGCTGTTTGTGACACTGGATATATCACAGCTCACAGAAGACAAGAGGAGTTTAGCCTTTAATCTAGCTACTTTCTAGGCAGCATGCCTACATGAACTCCAGTGTCATTTAAAATTGCTCAGACGTCTCTGAGGCTGGTGAAGTCCATTTGTGATGGTAATACCATTAAACACTTGTCAAGACAGATTTGGAAGGAGACAGCGGTTTAAGGTTCTAAAAAGTGTTTTTCAGCCTTTTATGAAAACCTAGGGAATCCGTAAGACAACGATATTCTTTTGAAGTTTCTTTCAAAAAAGCAGACATTGAGACATGACATTCATATTGCTGATAAGCAATAATTTATTAGTTCACAGCATTGCTAAGAATTTCTCAAACTTTGTAAAAGCCAGCACAGTTCTGGATTTTTTATCTCTCACAGCCAGACAGATACAAAGAGCTGTCTGATATGGGTATTCATAGGTAAAAGGCATCTATTTAGGTCATCTAGTTTGTTTGCCTTCAAGTGCAGACTTATTTCTGGTAAAATATTATTTATATTAGACCCTCTGGGGCTAAGATAAGTCAAAAGAGGACAAAAGATGTATTGGATGTGTTTACCTTGACACTAGGCAACCGCAAAGCATCTCTCTAAACCAAAGTTAGAGATTCAAGGACCCTGCTATTGTGGCTCTGGTTGCTCTGCAAGCTGAAAAACACCTTTTAAAGCTCAGAGAATTTTCCAGATGCTTCAGACAGCACTGAGGTGAGTATAGCTCTGGACAGAATCACACAGGATACCAGAAAAAAACGAGACTGCACGTGGCTGAGAGGCAGGAAGGGAAGAGCTTGTGGCAGGTTTACGTCCTTCACCACAGCTTTACAGAACCAGCCATGCAGATCTGTGACGTATCATCCAGGGCACATGCAAAGCCCACTGCAGAATATAATATAAAATACTTAAAGCCATTGTTGCAGGCCCTGTTGATGCATGTTATGAGGTGCTTTATGTCTTGATTACATGCAGCCAAGTATATTAATTCCATCTTTTATTTCCTTGTCAGCCAGATTTCTTCTGCAGCGAATAGGAAGCCAGAGAACTCTGCCCATGGGAAAGCCAGCAGCTATTGCAGCCTGCCTCCACTGGAATTTGTCTTTTGGAAGTATAACAAGGTCATTTTTAAAAGATGCAAATAAACGGAGAGGGGAAAGAGGAGGAGAGTCCGAGGAGTGATGAGACAGTCCACATTATTAACTAGCATAAGATGAGAGAAAGGAGGTGGTACTATTCAAAACCCACACCTTTGCTCGTTAGTCACTGCTGAGACACACAACTAAAACATAATACTGGCAAAGGTTCTTTACTTGGCAACGTGTGATGTGGGCCAGGAGCGATTTACAGGCTGTAAGAAATTGATTCTTTTTTATTCTCTTGTGTATTACAAGCACAGGTCTACAGGAACAGAGTGATGCTTTTTCCTCTTTCCCCCTTTTAGAACACATGAGCAGGGCACACAGGGTCTCCTTCCCCTATAAATAAGTGACTATTGCTTTTACTTGACACTTTCTTTCCATTGTCCCATCAATGTCCAACCCAGGGAACTGCCTCCTGAGCCTCCCCTCCCAATGCCATGTGGTATACACCGCTGCAACCATCTCACACATCTCCTCCCATAAAATAAATGCAACACCACAAAAAAATACCCTAAACAAAGTAGAATACAAGTGAATACCTGAAATACTGCCCCACCTCATTTCTGCTGTGCTCCAGGCTGCCCGGGGGGTGTGGAGTCTCCTTCTCTGGAGATACTCCAGCCCCATCTGGACGCCGACCTGTGCACCCTGTCCTAGGGACCCTGCTGATGATCTCTTGAGGTCCCTTCCAACCCCTACGATTCTGTGATTCTGTGAAATGAAGGCTAAGCCAAGTAGTTTACAGTCATCTACCACAAGATATCCCTACAATACTACTGGATAAAGGCAAACAACGAAGGAGGACCCAAAGCACAAATAACTAACTTCACTTCTTAAGAGGAAGGCAAAGCACAAAGGGTGATCACGAGCTCGAGACAGCCCACTGAAGGTAGGCTCAAGTCCCACTCGTTGGCTGTGCCTATCAACCGGAGAAGCCCTGTCAGACCAGATCTCCATGTGCCGAGTTTTAGGCTACAGGAGGGTAATCTGCCACGAGGAAGCTAAACGGGATTTCAGTTGAAACGCCGGTTTCATTATGCGAGGAAGCAGATTGTGTATTCTCACATTAGCATCTCAGTTATCACTTCAGGCATGGAAAGTAGACACAGAATTAGGGACAGCAAATACTGGCTGTAAACTCAAACACACTGAATTTAACTTACATGCTCCCAATGACCAGCCTATGAGAAGGAATTCCACAAGCAGGACAATTACAACTTACAGATTTATTGACTCACCTTACACAAGGGGCTGGCTGTTAAGTGCAATTTGACAATTTCTATAGACACTACACAGAATAATGAAATAAAAAAGCCTGTTGGTGATTCTTACTGCACTGCAGCTTTTCAAATGTGCATATTACCTTAAAGAATATTGGTAGGTACAGAGATGGGTGTTATACTATGCAATACTGAAGGTTTTCTTCATTTTAATCCATTGTGGAACTAGGGGAAATCCCTTCTCTATTACTGCTTGTGTTCACCAAGTTATGAAATGAGTATTTGGTAGATTCTGAATTTACCTGAGAGGTACTGACCATATTTAAGTAATGAAGTAATTTCCATCCACCAAGAAGCTTGATACCAATTGAAAGCAAACTGAAAACAAAGAACAGTAAGACTACTGTAAGTAACCATACAGCAAATTAAATCACTTTCACTCTCACTCGTCCCAAATGTCCCCACAGACAATGAAACGTTTTTGGATGCATCTTGGAAGTCACATACAGCAAATGAAGTACTGAGATATCCACATATCCTCCTCTGACTGTGAAGCTGAAGGTGGGAAACCTGAAGCAACCCAAACAGCTACCCTACTGCATCATCTTCTAACTGGGAATCCGGAAGATCTCAAGAGCTTGTCAGGCCCACAAACCCCCTGAGTAAATATGCAAGGTTGTGTGGCTGAAGGAGCACTAACAGGGCTACCTATCTTTCTGAATTAGTCTTTAAGGTACTTGACACGATAAAAAGTCTCAACAGTCACCTTGTCACAGTCATCTCTCTATTAAAACAATTGACTTTGTGCTGTTACTGAGAAATTTGTAGCGCCAAATCAGTAGGATAGGTTACAACAACAGGAATGGCCACAAGAGATTTGCTGATCTCCAGCAGAAACAGTTTAATGACAACCTAGAGGTCAAAATCTGTTTTCATAAATACAGGACATCACCTCAGTACCCTGTATAGGAGTCTATTCATAGAACAGTCTAAATCTTCGTTAACACTTGCCAGTGACAAATCTGTTTTACTGAAAAGCCACTCACTAGTCAATATAATAATTTCACCCCCAAAAAATTAAGGTCATAATCCTTTGATCAACCCTATTTGCTCCCCACTTTTGACCACACTGTACCACACAATGTACTAAAGCAAAACTAATACCCTTTTGTTTAAAGGTATTAAAGACTCTCAAGATGCATTATCAGTGGACAGCTACAAGGCAATAAATATTGCAGAGTAACCTGCACAAAAAGTAACTGCCAAAGTCACAGGGCTACTACTGACATCAAAGACTCATTAGAAATGGCAGCATCAGCGTGCTTAGTCCATCTGATCGAAATCAAACTGGCTCACCAGTATCTTGTACTTCCTACACAAAACCAGCTCCACCTAATGCTGCCAGTGTTCTGTCTCTGCATTTCAAGGCCAGTATATGCAGTATCAGATGCTTCAGGAGAATTTCATTAGTTGTTTTATTAAACCCCCAAGAAAGCATTTTAAATAGCCACGAAGAAGATTTCTCCAATTGGTATCCACAGTGCGAGGAGAGAAGAACAGCTTGGGCTTAAAACAAGTTCTGTGCTTGTTCCCAGGAAGGGAAGTTATTTTATTTAAATACATTTTATTTCCTCATCCTCATTCCCTACTCAACTGCTGTCTCTCTTCAAACTCAGAGCCAACTTAATCCCACGGAGGCAAGGGAAAAGAAAATCTTCAGCCTAAACAAAGAGAAAAATCACTAGAAGACAAACAAAACAAAAACCCCAGCTAACAAATCATGAAACAATGTTTCCACCTGGAGGTTTTTAGATGTCAACTGCATTTTGGTGAAAATATTGGAAATCCAGAGTTGTAGATGCTGCTCTGAGCTCCACAGAGCAAACATGGTGTGTGAACATGACACATGCTGAAAGAGCTAATAAAGTATCTCACTGAGCTTGGCTAAATAAGAAAAAAAATCTTGATAATGTATGTTGAAGTGTTTTGAAAGATAGCATAATGTTTTCAATTCATTCACAGCAAAAAAAAATCATGCTCACTAGGCCAATTTAAAGTTGTTTCAAGACTGTGCTTCAGCTGCAGCAGATCTCGTTAGAACAAATGATTGTTTATAAATTATAAAGTTATTTATTCCACATGCACTCAACATCCCTTTCTAAGTCATCCTTTTCTCTTGCATCATCTTACATCTTACCTATTTTAAGAGGTTGGTTTGAAGTAGGAACCTGCTACCCAGGAAGATGCTTGTGTGGCAAACGTTTCTCTCCTTCCCCCTCCACCTTAACTGCTGGAAAGAATAATCAAGTGTGGAAAGATCTGGATAGTTCAATGGGCATAAAAGCAGCACTGGCAATAAATTAGAATATTGCAGCCCTCTTTATGGGTTTCACACACTGCTTCACAGCTGATACCATACATGAATTTTAAGCAGTCTGCTGGGTCAGGCTAGCTCTTAGGAAGCACTACAAGCCATTACCATGCATCATCATCAGCTAGGTCTTAATAGCAAGCCTTTGCCACAAAGACATACAGCTTGCTTCCAGGACACTGGAGTCCTGATCTGAACAAGTATCCCTATGTTACATCAGCAGCAGGGGAGCTTTCTGCACTCCCAAACTTCCAGATGTCTTTTCAGGTGGGACGCCTCTTACACAAGTTCCCACGCAAAGATCAGACCCCATCTAAACCATCAGACGCCAACTCAGACCACAGCGACCTCATTGTTTTTAATCTGAGCTTGTTCCTAAAGTCTCACTGGGGGCTAAGTCAAAAGTCATTGCTTCCTTTTCTGCTTTCCTTCTGTGTGACATGGCAAAGAGACCCACAGGGCAGCAAACTCTGTGTCCTGTGGTTGTAAGAAAATGTTTTGGGTGGACACTTCATTCTGTGGCTGCTCATCTTAAAAATCCAAAAGAAAAACAACAACAAGAAGCAAGACCACACAGTTGTTTACTTCCAGATGTATTGCACACTGAAAGAATGAAACTGTCACTCCCACACCTCCATTACATATCTTGGATGGATAATGAAGTTCCTTCCTGTCTACTCAGTATGGAAGAAAGAGCTCAATGGCTGATAAAACCTATGGAAAGCATTTTAAATACACATCTCCAAAACAGGTTTTTAAAAAACAAAACAACAAAGAAACAGAACCTCTCCTGTGTGTGAGCTGTGAGTGTTCTGTGGATTTTCAAAGTGCACATTTGCAACGAAACCAAGAGCTAAAAATGGGAACCAAAACCAGGCAAAGCCCTTTCTCCCAGCAGCACTGTTTCCTACCCTCTCAGGCAAAGCTGCTTTAGAGGTTAAGTGTGACCAGCTAGGAGGGATGAGGGAATGCTGCAGGCTGTGCAACCGTGCAGCGGGTGCAGTTACAGGACCCCGGGGTGGTGGATGTTGGCTCCTGAGAGGAGAATCTTTTGTCCCTGCAGGTCTGAGATTGCTCCAAAAGCACAAGAATCTCCTGAGAACAGTTCTGCCAGGTTTTCAACAGCTCCGACTTCATTCATGGGTGCTGTAGGTTCACCAACCACCACCATAATGTAGCAGCAGGACTGAATTTATCTCCAGCATATTGATGCTTGTTATACCTTTTACATAAGGTAAATCTCTAAGAGGAACAGCTGATAGTCTACACAATGCATATTCAGACAAATAACGTTTGGTCAGCAGAAAGCAAGCCCTTCACCTTTCATCTCCATTCAACCAGAAGATGGTGGAGAACATTTACAGAGAGCATTTCAGTAACAGCTCTTTCAGAAAATACAGAGGTAGACCAGCCAGTTTTCTGTACTTGAGTGCTTTCATGTCTTCAAGGGGTAAAAGTGCTGAAGAGCACGGCTGTATTTCAAGCACAAACGCACAAATCAGTTCGCGACTGCTGGAAACGGTAAAACCAGCTAGAAATGTCACTCAGAGACACAACCTTACATCAAAGCAACGGGTGATAAGAGCTAAGAATACTGTGGTCACCACTTACAACGTTTTCCTGGTCTTCTCCCTTCCTACAGTGGCATTCCATCACTGCTGGACTTGCAAAGGGGTCTTGCTCTCGTTTGCTGTCTTTTTCGGCATGAAATGTATTCATCAAAACAAAATCCCCCCACCCTGGTGACCAGGAAAGGCAGACTACAGAGAAGAGCTAAATAACACTGGAAACTGAAAGTCCTTAAATTATTCACAGAATTCAAAGAGATTTTGAAGTGCACCGTGGTGTTTCGATAGCCATGTAATTCAGTCTGACATCATGAGCTACAGCACTGCAATGCTAATTTGGGAGGTGATTACTGCTGTAAGAGGTTGATGGCAGTTTCCATTTACATGTATCTCTGGTCTGTCTTCTGAAAGGACTAAGGACCTGCTGAATTCGAAATTCAAGACCATGGCTAAGATCATTTCACTAATCAACCACTAACAGTGTCTCACTACCACTCACTCACTGGTGGTCAGCATCACTATGAAACTTTTATTTTCAGCGACAATTCAGTGAAACTCCACATGTGCTGAAAAACCTTGTGATTGCCCCTTGGTGAAAGATTCAGAGTGCAACCTGAGAGTGGGAACTCATTTGTTGGGACTAATATGTATCAATCACGTGTCCTCCCTTTGCTACTGTACTTCTAAATGTTAAACCTCAATACCCTTATGAGGGCATTATTACAGTTCCTGAAGTCAAAAGCTATAGCTCTTCTAAAATCAGGAAGCTTCTCCACCTACTATGTACTCTTCTCCCTCCTCCACAGTTTGTCTGGGGAGGTAGAAGGAAGAGACTAATGTTCCTATTTTATTTAAGGCATCAAATAAAGTTATACCTGTTTATCTCAAAGAAACTTAACACATCACAGTCTACTCCAAGCCATAGATAAAGCTGTAATGACTCAGAAGATAATAATCCTGACCTTCAGGGCCTTTTCCTTATACTAGGGTACACAGATGGGAATCTTGCTGCTCATGTTACAGCGTAGGAGGAAACTCATCATAAAGCCAATCCTGATTTTCATTCTTGCTCTTCCAAGCCCTCACTAATTCCTCAAAAAGGAAGCAAGGAGAGGTTGGCATATCATTTGTTAAATTACAGCTCTCAGGCTTGAACTGTTAAGTCATGTTTAGTACAATCCAAACCAGAAACCACCACACAATCTTTATGAAGAATTAAAGATGCGAGGATGAAAGCTTGCATTCCAGTGATTGAAGGGAAGTTATCAAACTCAGCATTAAGCCAGGTACCACATTACTAACTCCCCAATTCAATCAGGATAGAGCAGGAATATTTAAACTGTAGTCTAAATTAGATCTGTAACAATCTTCATAGAAATAGGCAAGTCAAGTAGCGAAGTTATCTTTGGAAAAAATCTATTAGCTGTAATGGAATGATAATCCTCTTAGATTCATTGATGCTGACAGATTAAATACTTTAAATTCATCTTTTATTTTGTTAGCTCATTTGACACAAAATAAGTCCTACATTTTTAATATTATAGTGGGAGTAGAAGGAGTTTTGCTGTTACTGTGCCAAATTCAGTATTAATGGAATGCCTCTGGGTGTTCAGTAGAAGTATAAACTATGTCACCAAATGACAACTGGAAGGGACTCACTTGCTTCCACTCTTAACATACTACTACTGTTTATCAGAATCTAAACTGACATTACTGAACCTGCCTTCTACCTGGGAAAAGCATAAAAAGCTGGATGGATAACAAGGATACAAGGGGATGTTCCTGGTATTGTATTCACAAAGCCTTTTGGAAGGTGAGTTTCATATTGCTGATCAAAATGAAATGCTGAGACTTGGAAACTTGTCAGTATACAGAATTATTCATTGCATAGCCCTTTGCAATAAATTGAGATGTTTGCTTTCACTCAAAAATAAATAACACATACCAGGCCTAATACCTTCATTATTTTTAGCTGATTATGGGTCCCCAAAACCCCCAACCTAGCAAAAACCAGAATGGATGCAGCAGGCAGAAAAATAATCTCCAGCATTTTGCCCCGTTACTCAGCCTTAGCTTAAGATACACCAAGTTACTCCATTTGAGATCTTCAGATTTGCCCCACTGATTCTATGGTTCATCACGGTAAACAAGAGGTTTTTGCACTGCTGTATTTATCACTGGAATACTTGTCAGCTACTTTCACTCTTTTTTAAAAGGGAAATTACTGATCATTTGCCTATGAACCATAAAAGGAGCCTCAAAGCCTTAAAATGCATAATTATCCAGGGGGAAAAAATACTAAATTCCAGAATTAGCAAGCTATTTCAATGAATCTGTATTTTTTCAAAATTACTTGGATCTGAGACCTACATGATGTGAATAACAACACTCAGGACTTTATCTGGAAGCTTGCAGTGAGGACGCAGTGCTGAGAGGAACGATGCACGTTAAATATACGCACCAGTGTCTTCCAGTGAGTTGGTTATGCATCTGCAGTGCATAGCTCTGACAGGCTAAGCTTTAACTGCTACCCAATAGTACTGTTCTACTCCAGTCTGTGTTCTTTACAGCCAAGTTAAAAAACCCAAAAGTCCCATCTGAAAATTAGCATCTCAGCAGCAGTAAATACCTTCCAATAAATCAGCAGCAGCAGCAAACACCTCCGGAATCGGAAGTTGAAATTAATATTTCAAGGGGTAATGGCTTACCACAGATCTTTAGTGGTTTTAAACCTGGGCTAGAACATAGCTAACCTGAAAGATCTGTCACCATAGAAGTCACAGGCACATCTGTTGAACTGCAAAAGGGACACGGTTTTATGTGAAAGGCTGAATTCAATTAATGGAGCAGATTTGTTTTTCTGTAATGCAATTTCTTCCTAGGAAAGGTGTAAGTATAGAAGCAATTTTGTGAGTAACTGTTCACTATTCCTAAGTAATCTCAGTGTTTGCTCTTTTTACGCTCGTTGTCTGCCAGGATTCCAGCAATTCCATTTCACAGGTGGAAACACTCACAGCAGAAAAGTTTTAGATCCAAAAAAATGCAATTCTACCAAAAAATAATTAAGTACATCCATGCAGAAGGAGATCCATTTAACACTTCTTTTAACCACTTACAGTGAACACCCTGCATGGTATTCCAGTGTTCTGTGGCCCTGAGTTAAAGAGCACTAAAACCCACACAGAACAAAACCCAAACTCTTCTGGGTTATCCTACTACAAACCACACTCTCATCAACCAGGAGCAGACTTTTTTATCGAAAAAAAGCCTTTTGACATTCAACACAACATAGACATCAAAGCATGTTAAATATTATTTGAACTCTCCATCAAGCATAAAGGCAAAGAGCAGGTCTGGGAAAAGGCAGAAGCCTTTTTAGAAGTTCTCCTATTCTTGTTCCTGTTGCTTCTTTAAAACAGGCACAGATATGAAGAAACAGAAGGGAGCTCAGCTGCATTATTCCCATCCATTGTGATTACCCTTTCTATGTCCAGACACATTCAATAAGCTTTATCTACAGATTAATGACACTCTTATTACAGGGTTTCAAGTGTTGAGGCACCCACTGGACTGTCAAAGAACAGAAGCCATTTACCATCACACCCAAACCCTCATGCACTGTACATCAGCAAGAAACGCTGCCCATCACCTCCAAAAAGGTAACCAAAGAGTCACTTTCTGCAAGGTTACAGTTCTAGAGCTGGGAATGTGTAAGTCCCAACCAAGCCCTCACCACCAAAGTTCCCTGATCGTGATGATGGCTACAGAACTGGGAACGACTGCAGTCCAGACAGCACAAAAACTGGTCTCTTGGCCTTCACAGACTGGACGCTACAGCTTCAGGTCATCTCTGTCTCACAAAGTTGCCTGGCCTGCCTGTTAAAGGCAGAACCTCTGCTAATATTTTTTTTCTGTGGAACAGCAGACAGAGAGCATAGTTGGCATCTAAACTGAGTCACCTCACAGCCCAGCGTAGCCTCAGGTGGCAACCTAGTCCCAGCCAGCATCACCTGGATGCAAAGCAGATAATCAGCATTAGGACTTCCCAATTTCCATTGCTTTTCCATCGAACTGTCCACACCCTGGCTGCTTCTCCTTTCGATTCCTTGCAATAGGTTTGTTCTTTGCAGAAACTCTGGAGAACGTTGTTCTCTAGAAATTAAGGTCATGGGCTGCTTTTATTTTTCTCTTTCCGTGTCAGGTTGAGCAGAGGTTTCCAATGAGATATTCACAGCAGGAATTCCAAACATTTACTTATGACTTCTGGGGTTTTAGTACAATATAGAAAGTTTAGGATAGCAGCACGCTGAAATATTCCTGATGCACCTATGTAGTCTCACATACATGCTCTTGCCTGAGAAACCACATCAGCTCATCACTGTTCTAACTCAAGACAGACACACTATTGCACAAAGACCACCTTGTGGAAGTAAATTAATTAGATACTGCCTATTCATCCTCAACAATAATCCAAAGGCAGGCTAATTGCTGAATAAATCCAAACTATGCTAAGGTTCCTAAAGGAAATATTTTTAATTTAAATGGAACGAAATTAACGCATCAGGGCTTCGTTGAGATCTGTAACTTTGTAGAATTAAAATAAGAAACAGGCAAAAACCAGACAAAAATACCTACAGCAACAGTCAGCAGAAAACTCATTAGGGAACAGCCTGGTTAAGTGCAATTGCCCTCTGACATCCCCTGTATGGAAGTTCCTATACAGCGCTGAGCACTGAACAGTATCGGGCACGTAACTGGGCTCTGCCTCCCTCTTTATTAATAACATTTTTGAATGGTGCTAAAAAAAGGGGCTCCAAAGGGTGGGTGGGGAGGGGAAGCAAATGAAAACAGCATTGATCATAATTACGCAGGTAAATGACAGGGTTTGGATTACTTAGGCTTGCACATAGCATTAGCATCTTCTAATACTCACTCACAAGATGCTCTAAAACATGGTTTATTGACTCCTAATGAGATAATGGAGCACACAAATACTCATGCTCTAAGATAAGGCCACATGATACTACGTGAAAAATAAAGTTCTTTTAAAATAAAAATAGAAAATGAGACATTTCTTTATTTTATACAAATGAATCTGACCATCTGCTTCGCTGCAACAGCAGCAGCATCCAAAAACAACTGAAACAGCAGCCTCTGGTGTTAAAATTCTGCTTTCTGCCTTTTTGCTGAGACTCCACCTTTCACAGAAAGCAAGGCTGAAAACATCGAAAAGATACATCAAGTGGCCCTGAGGAATCCTTTGCACCGTAAGTAACCTTCCATCTCAGCACAGCTCGTACTATTTGTGTGTGCCTGCTGAAATGCGCTGGGAAAACACCAACAGATCAGCTTCTATTCTGCACCGGTGAAAATCCATCTTGATACCAAGTCCTCTTACTGTACGAAGACGGAAATTCTCCTTTCACAGCACAGGAAGCTCACTCCACCCCTGTACTGACCAAGCTTCGTTCTACACATCTGTGGAGCACACTCCTTGGCTTATCCCACTCATGTACTTGTTCAGGTAACCCAGCCCTGCAATACACCACCTTAAAGGGCAGAATTATCCCAGCGTTGCAAAAAGGAGATGTTTTCAGAGAGATGCATGCATTAGAACGCAAGCTGGTGATGGAGGCTGTGCACACCCCACTTCCAGGACAGGAATACAAACAAGTCTTCAGGTTTTTGTTTGCGAAATACAAGTTAAACTTCCTTCCATGCTGTATGTTCCAGAAATTCACAGTCCGATCCCTGCGCAAAGCAGCGATATACCCAAGTATTATCAGAGTGCAATTAAAACAACCCTCAGAGTGTATTAGAAAGGACAAAACTAGAGCATACTCATGTCCAAAGTCAGTCTCAGACTCAATAAGAACGTTCAGGGTCTCCCCCTTTCTCCAAATTACCTCACAAGCTACGGACAAGATCACAACAACAGTAACAAAGGCAGAAAAAAATCAGGACTAAGTAGAAGCCTTAGTGAAACCAGACAAGGACTTAAAGGTATAGAGTGTTGCATGGGTCTGTGGAACTTCTACTAGTTCCACAACCTGACCACTTCTTCATCACTCACCCAGTTTTTAAATATCACTCTTTAGACCCCCCAAATTTCCTGTGGTTTCAGAGAAATGACTGTTCCTCTACCTATGAGAAGAAAAGGAACACTACGGCGCATGCAAACCCGGCCTGGATCACTGGGGAGATCTGAGAAAGGAGAAACTGTTTAGTAAACAAACCCTGAAGGGTTTATTTTTGAAGGAAGTTTATTTTCTGAGCAGTTACAAATGTAAAGAAAATAAACACTGGTGGAGAAAGCCACCCCTCTGACACTACGGGGTGAGCGGAAGGACGGCTTGAAGCAGCGCACGTGGTTTGGTATTTTAATGACTTCTCAGTCCCAACAAAGCAAAAATACAACAGGATCTGACTGGTGTGGTTTGGGCAAAGTCACAGGAGGGATTCCTGCAGCACCCATGTCTTGCATGAATTTCCGTTTACACCTGGCTCACTCGTTAGGGATGTTTCAAGCCCACAACTAGCTGAGGCATTAATAACACACATACTTTAAGATCAAATAAATCAATATGCTGACACAGCGTGCGTTCAGTTGGGGCTGGTGTGTCAGAAAGATTCCAAACAGCAAACTGTTGAACGTACTTACAAATAATCAAACAGCTTCACACGCAGCAGGGTATCAGGAACAGAGAAGGAGAACTCCAGACAGGCTCCTGAAGCAACAGAAGTCCTGTACTTCCTTTTGGATGCAGAAGTCAGGGGCCCCGGACAACCTCTCTGCTCTGTTTGTGCAGTGTGGATGCTGAAGCAGAGCTGGCCACAGATCACCAACACACCCCAAATGAAAGCACCAGTGACAGCTCTTCCACAGCTCTACGCTGGTGACAATGAAGCACTTTGCAAATACAGAGGGAATTCTCAGATAGACGAGTGAAATACCAGCCCATTTATAATGAAACAAATGGAGTCTCATCTCATCTGCACAAGGATGTTATTAAACACAAAACAAAAGGTACAATCAGGACACAAATAACTCACATACCAGACTTATTTTGGTATCACAGCATTTGCTATTTTTGCCTTTCTAAATCAAGCTTTATTTCTCCAAGAGCTCTGCTGTCCAGAGGCTGTTCTATCATCGTTTCCTAGATGCAGAGTAACTCTGTAACATGCAGCTCTTTGGATTTCACATTTGCAGTGCTTTTTATGTTCAAAGCCAATTAAAAAATGCCCAAAATTTGCAGACTGAAAGGAGATATTTCCTTCAGCAGCCTACCATCCACAGACCCACCCGTGTTCCATTAGGTGGCTGAGTGGAGCATTTTATCATAATAAAATCAGGAGCAATACGCAGTGGCTACACCAAGCTGTAGAGTAAGTGCCATACTAGGGGAAAAGAAAATCCCTAAACAATGCTTATTTAGAACAAAACGCACTCAGATCTATAAACACCGTGTAACACATAGCTTTAGGCTTTAATATCGAGACTCAGAAGAATATTAATGTTTGTGGTTTATAGACATCTTTATTCAGATGCATGCAACCCAAAATTGCTTTCGATGCATCAATGAGAGAATAAATATTAGGAACTCTCTTCTCATTTTCAAATTACCATAGTGTCTGTGTGGTTTATCCTGTAAAATAAAAGCCCAAAGCTATACATGTATATTCATTCTAACAGATTTAAAATCCGATGCAAAGGGAGTCCACAATAGTTTCATTTTTCTTTAATCCCCACTTAGAATCCAGGAATACAGGGTGTTTCAGAGGTAGCTTTCAGCCAACTTCGCCAACTAAAATCTTGGAGCTCAGTGGGCTGTTACGGGAGGTTAACTGCTCAAACCACAGCTACAAATAAACACTATGCAACATCACAACTGAGACACCCCAAACTGAGGAAAAAACACGACTTCTCTCACTGAACAACATCCAAAACCTATTCTGCTCCACCCTAGAACTTGAAACATCCTGTATGTAGTAATTAAATAGTTGAAACTTGTTCCTTAACAGCAACACAAGAGTCCTCGTGCTACACACGACCGGCCAGCCGTGTGATATTTCAGATGCTGGCAGGGCCCGATCCTGAGCCTGCTTCACACAGCAAGAGCTGCCAGGGAGTTCTACCAGGTGTGGCAAACAGAAGCCAACAAGCACCTCAGATCGCCCACTTAAACACGCCCGTGTCCTTTTCCAGCCACACATGATTCCTGCTGAACGCATTTAAAAATCATGAGAGATCAGACTTTGCTCTATTCTCATTGTTTATTTCCCCATTCAGTGGTTTGTTTGGGTTTATTCAAAGAATCCTCCGAAGACCGTGTTTTGCCCATTACACAAAAACCCATCACATCTCCCTTCTGTCAAACCAGTGGTTGGACTGGAATGGGACCACAGCGGCCAAGGTGGCTGGTGAGGCTCCCAGGAGCCCGGCAGGATGCCATAATCCACCAGGTACCTGGAGATGACTTCCTACCCAGAGCCCCAAGCCTACAGAGTACATACAAAAGCAAATGGAAGCACAAGGGTTGTGCAGAGACATCCACAGAGGGACCAGACTCTAAAGAGTGAGAGGAATCTTTTAGCTTCTACAAAGCCTGATGGAGAGCCGTTCTGTAAAAATAAGCCATTTGTAGTGAACAGACTGATATAGACTCTAAATACAGAAACTGTGTCTTATCAACAGCAGGCACCGTCCTCCAAGAAGGATAACATAACACAGCGAGCCCCCCACCCTTCCCAGGCCCCTCAGTACTCTGAGGGGTCCAGACAGACCAGCCACGGTGCCAGGGATGCAGGCAACGAGGAGCTGTTGACATCCCTGGCTCTCTGCCCTAAAGAGGTGATTTCCCTCAAGTGATTTACCAGGAGAAAGTCAAATAAATAATAAAGAGAGGACGCCGCGCACCCCAAGCGCCCGGCTCGCAGGGACAGAGAGCACACACACACTCCCGGGTACACACACCCAGCCGCCGGCACTCGCATCGTCTCACAGCTCATCAGACTCTCGGTGCCAGGAGCGGTCCCGGCATCTCCCACCGATTCGGCACAACTCGCCAGTCGCTCGCGGCGCCGTGAGCATCCCGAGCACCGGCACAGCCCGTCCCAAAGACCCAGGCACCCACCGGACCCCGCGGGCGCTGCCGCGCTTGCAGCCGGGCACCCTCCCTGCCAGCCCGGCGGCCTCACGGGGAATCATCTCCGCTCCCGGACGCGAACGGACGGTACGACCGCCGTTCCACCGCAAAGCTCCCGCCACCCGTCCAACTCCGGACGCACCGTCCCGCAGCGGAGCACGACCTGTCTCCCCCGGGGTCCGGGCTGGGCTGGGCTGGGGGTGGGGAAGGGATCCCGCTCTCCCACCCTTCGAGGCTCCCTCAGTCCCGGCGGGTAACGGCTCCCCCGGCGCGTGCCTCTCGCTGAGGCGGGGGCCGCGCGCGGCAGCACCACCCGCGCCACGCGCAACCGGTGGGACCCCCCGAGCGCGGCGCTGCCGCCGCAAATCTGCGGGGAGCCCAGGCGGAGGATGGAGGGGTGGGGGGGCGGGTGAGCCCGCTTACCTCGCAGAGCAGCCGTCCAGCCGCAGAGCCCGAGCAACAGCAGCGGCAGCCGCAGGTTTAGGCGCAGGGGACGGCGGCTCCTCGCAGCCCCGCCGCCCATGCTGTCCCCGCAAGTCCCGCGCCTCTCCCCGCCGGGGGAAGGGATGCCGGGCTCCTCTCGGTCCCTCCGGAGCCGACCTCGAGCCGGACAATTCGCCTTTGGTGGGTTTTTTTGTTGCTGTCGTTGTTGCCGCTGCTTCTGCGTGCGGCGGGGGCTGCCCCTCCCCTCCGGCAGCCCGCCGGTCTCCAGCCGCGGGCAGCTCCCCACGCCGGGCAGGGGCTCCGCGCCGCCGCCCCGCTCCGCTCCGCGCTCCGGCCGCCGCCGACTAGCGAGCCGCGGCGCGCGCCCGCATCCCTAATGAGCCGCCCCTCCCCCGCAGCCAATTAGGCTCGCGCTGGGCGGGCTCTGCCGCCGTGGGGGGAGGGGGGGGGGATGGATGGATGGAGAAGGGGAGGGTGTGCAGGTGCACCGGGCAGCGCCCCCCACCCCCCTCCATCCCCAACCCACCCCCGCACCTGCGCGCAGCTCCCGCCCCGCCCCGGCAGCAACAGCCCCGCGGTGCAAATCGGTGCGGGACGCGGGTGGGGCTGGGGGGGAAGCGCAACTCTTCCCCCCCCCTCCCTTCCCCAACCGCAATCGCTGCGGGTTCCGGAGGTTATTCCGTTAAACTCACACGTCTGAGCACAAACCCCTGAAAAATAAGTGCTGCTGGTACCAAGAACAGGGGGAAAATCCTACCCCAGCCCCCCCGCCCCCAAAGCACACACGCTCTGTGCCATCCTTATGAATTCTGCTGTGAGCAAAAATTCTTTTTCTTGCCAGGAGTGTCACTGTTTCACTCTCCCTTCCCCCCTTCTAATTGCATATAAATATTTTTATTACATATTTGATAAGGAAGCGTGACAGACATCCAGGGAAATGATAAGGCCAAACAAGCACCAGAGAAACTGCTGCTGCTCCATTCCGAGCAGATTTGATCGATATGAGATTGGAAAACAAACATACCACCTGCAGGAAGGACAAGGTGCTATAAAGGGACAACTTTGGGACACAGAGAGCGTGGGCTCTTCCACAGCGTCTCTCCTCGCACGCAGCCAGGGCTTAAACTTTCAGGAGTTGGCAGGTTTCTTTTCTGTGGGGCTCAGTGGGCAGATGAAAGAGGAAAGAGCCACCAGCCACAGTGAAACCTGCTGTGTGGGGGCTTCTTGGGGGATAGAGGAACTGCAGGAGGGGAGCAGGGAAAAGGTACAAAATGGGATAATGAAGCACCTCATGGTGAGAGTGCTACGATGCCAACATGATCCATGTGTTCTCATCCTGGAGCATCATTGTGGCTGTAAAGTCAAATATTGTTTACTCCCAGCCAAGACATTACAATGCTGCCTCAGCATGCAAGTACCCCTAAAATACTGTATTTGTTCCCTATTTCCCTTTCTTTTGGAAACAAACTCCGTTTTCACCAGGTGCCTTATCCCCATCCACACTTTACACTCAGCCAACTGTGCTAAGGTCACTCTACCCCAGTTTCACCAAACCTCAAGCACTGCACATAGCTCAAGTTCAAGGGGACTCAGTTACAACTTGTTTTGAAATCCCCAAATGATAATTTCTGGGACAATGCCCTCTGATTGGTTAGCTATAGTTAAGAACAAGCCTTGCTGCTTGGTCCTCCTGTGGGCTAGCTTTGTATTGTTTCCAGGAGGAAACAAGTAATTAAAGCAAAAGGAATCTGTAAACAGAATTTTAAGAGGGGAAAAAATCAATATCTGAGAACATCACATCAGAAGATCTCTTATTCCCTTTCCATCATATGTTCACTAAACTTGAGCTCACAAGGAAGAGCAGCTGCAAACATGGGGAGTGGGCATATGAAATATATATTTTCTTCAACAGCTTTTTAGGTCATTCTGCACATTCAAGTGGTTTCAAGGAAAAAACAAACCACCCAAAGCCAAAAAACCCCACAAAAAACCCCAAATCATCAAGGACCAGAACTGGGAAGCTACACAGGAAAGTTTTTACATGTCAGAGCACCTATCATACTCCCTTTCAAGTCTTAGCATGGCAGCAACATAGCCTTATTTTCCAGCACATACATACAGCCACTCTGGCTTCAAGCCCAACTAATTATCTATTTTTGCCTATGCCAGTGAGTCAGTGTTTGGTGCTTTAGATAAAAATATCAAGTTCTCAGTTTATAATGCAATTATGATGGGGAAGAAGAGAGCAAAAGTAGAAAAAGGGCAACAGCTGGTAACTTCAATCAGTGCTCTTGGAAATATAAATACGCCCAATATTCCACAAAGAGAAAATCTCAGCGTGGGGGGAGGATGCAGCGGTTTGTGAGCTGGTGAAACGCAGCTACAGATGAAAATCCATGTTCTTTAAGCACCGATGCACACCAGTAACATGCAGAAACAAAGCTCTACACAGGCTGTGGCAGCCACTGTACATCCATGAACAGAGGCTATTGACACAGCGATTTAACAAGTCACCTGGAAATCTAGAATCTACCTTCGATATCAGAGTGTGGGCAAGAATGAAAGAAGACAGGAATCCAGGCAGAGGATTAATGGCATTAATGGAGGAAACGGAGAAAAATAGATGCTGGAGCTGAAAGGTGACAAGAAGTGAAGGCAATAGTGCTTCAAGGGTTAAACTTCACAGGCAGCAATATTTGTTTTCTGACAAAAGCCACATCTGGAATTGTGGATTTACTAGAAACTGAAAGTCTGATGCAGCTGCTGCCAGAGACACTAAACAGAAATCAAACAGGAGAAACAAACACCACCGGAGTAACCTCTTTGAATACCTTGATCAGAGCAGCCGCATACCCAGACAGTAGGAAAGTACCTCTGGGAGGACAGACGGCATCTGTAACCTCCAGTCTCGACTCAAGTCTTCATCTCTGCCACCACTTCACACAACAGATACTCTGAGCACGTTTTCTCCCCACATCTCCACATCCCAGGTTACTTCTCGTACGGTGCCACTGAGCTGGTTGCTAAAGAGATTTCTACAGTCTTCAATGCATTAACTTATTAAATACACACCACTTTACAACTAAGAAGTAAATTTTTTCTAGCCAGAATATGTCGACACCCTAATAGTTTTCAATAAGCCATACAGCTACAGCCCAAAGGGGGGCACGGGGGGGGAATAAAAATAAATCACCTCCTGCACCCTGGAAGCTCAGCAGAATGTTCCAGCTGAGTTTGCAAAGGTGCTTGCAGTCTCTATCTCTTCTCAAGTGCAACATAAAAATTTGCAGCCAGGTGATTACGTTTTGTTTCTCTGATGTATGACCTTGGAGTAACCCACCTGTGAATTGCAATAAATCAGGATTCACATCACCTGTATGCCAGATGATAGGCTGGGGGAGGGTCAGTGCTGTGGGGCTCTGAAGCAGGTGAAAAGACATCTGCTTCATTGTGCAGCTCTTGCAAATAAAAACATATCCAAGATGGCACTGGAACCTGATAGAACATACCCTTGCAAAACTTCATGTATCTAATGATAAAAGGAGAATAAATGCATCTATAACCCATTGACATGTATCTCTGAGCTCATTAAGACACCTACTAGTTGTCTCTAATACAAGTATTCACATCTGTGAATCACACAGGTAAATAATTCAGGAGCAAGCAAGAACATCCAACTGTAACAAGAAATAAGTAATGAAAGTATGTGAAGCACTTTGAATGGGCTCAAGTGTACTGACACAGAAGGCAATAAGAAAAAAAGTCCAACTTGCTTTTAGCATATTTCCAACTGTGATCCTTCCCCATCCCTCCCTTTCCCTCCCTAAATAAAAGGGGATCTGAAAAACAATCCAACCCACCTTTTAATTGTGAGGAAGTTGTGGTACTACCTGGCTTAATTCAGAAACACCACCAACCCCATGAGGTGATTATGTACTGAAATAACATAGGGACAAGCCTCTGCCCTCAAAGTGCGTTCCACTGAACTGGACATTTCATTTCATTGCATCAAACTAAAGACACAGCCCCTCCTGTTACAGTGGGAGAAAGAGAGGCTCAGATGATTAATTACAACTCCCTCCATGTAGCAAAGCAGCAGCGATTAAATTGCCCCTGTGGAAGCTCTCAACACTCACGCTTGCCAAGATGGCATTCTTTGGGTCTGAGGCCCCAGGTGTGCGTGTGTGTCAGGGGAAAGAAACACCCTGTGTTTTCCTCTCTGCTGCATCAAGCAATACGTTCACTCTGTAAATGCTGGTGTAAATTAATTGCTGAAGGAGAGGAGAGCTGCCTTAACACACATTCCCAGCCCGAGGCTGCACAGAAGTATGAGATGCTATTAGTGTGCTTACAGGTCCCCATCTTCCAGAGTATGATTTAAGACACTACTTGCTCATGGCACTTCTGGCTTGATTTTGAGTTTTCAACACATTTTGGCAGTAGAGCCTGTATTTGGATTGCCCAAATGTAAAAGGAGCACGTGCTGTACCGTGCAGATGTGATCATTGCTAAAGACCAACTCCAGCCCAACACATTGTGGACATCCCACATATGTGTATTTAACAAAGCAAACCCAGAGGACACAAAAACAGGGTTCAAAAGGAATCAGCTAAACTCTTGAGCAATAAGCACATCAGCGAATATTAAAGCCAGTACAATGTGTAAACAACCTCCTATACATAAAGGTCCCTCCTCCCTCTCACATCAAAGAATGCGCTCTGCCAGGCCAACAATAAAAACCAACAGCTGGATATTAGTCCTGCCCAAACATTTCTGCAGCTCTGCAACAAGGTCTGCCCCAAAAATTCTTCCTAAGCATGAAACACCCCTTTCACAACACCCATTTTCCCAGTGCACATGGTGCAGATTGTTCTGCACAATGGGATCCTCAAGATGCTGGGATATTCTGTGATGCTGGGATATTCTGCGATGCTGGGATACTCTGTGGGTAGAGAGCACCTTTCATGATGAAGGTCTGGCATTTCTACAACTTAAGACAGGAATTTTAAAAGTAAATTATATCAAGGGGAAAAAAAAATCACTATTTTCTTTCTCCTCTTGTGCAGCATCCCTCACTCCTCTGCACAACATCAGGGTTTCAAGGTTGCATTTCCTTTAGAACTGGGTCTGTATCTTTATAAGACTTTGTAAAATCTTACAAAATAATAGGACCTACAACCCCAAGTACAGCAACATTGTTTAACAGCAAGATACCACATTGAGTCCATCACCTGGTACTTAGAAACAATCCCTTACAGACTAAGTTGCCATAGCTTCTGCTATATCAGTATTGAAATGCAACATATATACGGCAATTAATCAGCCTGCAAATAAATAAGCCTTAGGTGCAGAGTTTCATTCCCAGCTGTGTTTCACAGCCTCTTCAGCAGTATTCTAGGAAATGGGAGCACACAGGCTAAAAACTGATCATCGACGTGTTTGGTGTCACAGCTCTAACTTCTGCACACGCTGGGTTTGCAGCTCTGCACTAGACATCTAGTGGCTGATTAATTTACTGCACAGACACACAGACCTGAATATATTACTTAGCTTTCCTGTCAGAAAGCTCCATCCTCTTCTCTAAAGCTGAGTGGGACTTGAGGATTTCTGCATCACTCTGTTCTGCAGTGTAACCCCAGCTCATCACTGGAGAGCGCACCGGGAAGCGGAGCACAATGAGAGGGACAGGTACCTGTGCTGATTTCTCTTTAGCTTTCATCAGGAAATCACAGTAGCCTGTTTACCCAATCCATAACATAGTCTTACTCTTAGCAATGTACATAACTTCGGTCCAGGAAGAGCTTTCCTTCCACACTTTAGGAACTTCAGAGTGCTGCCCTTGAGTTTTTTGCTATTGACAAATATATATATATATCTCCATTTATTCCAAAGGATAAACCAGCCTCCTCAGTAATGGAAAACACCCTCCCCAACCCACCCTAAAAAAGCCCATGGCGTTTCTTTAAACAATTTCATCCCACTCGCTTTAAAGTGAAGTCACTGTTTGTGCTGTCATAAGTCATCAATTCTGATGAGTTAAAATCCATATTATTTTAAAATTGATTAATCTAAGATGAAATACAATACAACTATTTGCATTTTCCTGTGTTTACTCATTCAAAAAATCGACCAGCACCACAGAGCAAAGTTAATCTGATGAAAAGTAAAATGCTGAAGCGTTTGGCTGTGCATCAGAATGGGAAAATGTGGATTAACATGCCGGAGGAGTGATGAACATTTGAACTTCACTAATCGATTTTAAAAATTGTAAGACCTAGGCATTTAGAAAATGTCATAATCTTAATACCCAATTCCCTCCTAGATTTGTAATTTGGAGAAATCAGATGCACTTGAAATTTCACCTGCAGTATCTCCTTCATTTGGGCAAAGAAGAATTCCTCCTTCAGCACTGATTATTATTTTATTTCCATGCTGCCTTAGGTTTCTCCATGTAAACGAATACTGATTCCACCTACATTCACTTGTTGCACACCCAGGCATTTTTATTGTGGCTGGAGCTGGATTACAGGCAGAGGGCAGCTATTCCATGTGCTCCAACCTCTGTGCAAAGAGCTCAGGCTGCAAACAGAAAGCACATATCGCTGGTACTCCCCATCCTTTGAAGTCACTCATGAAGTATCTACTCCAGATTTAGCATCCTGGCTCCGATCTTCCTGTCTGAACTTTTACTTGGAATGGGAGGTACACGACAAGAAACAGATGATTCAAGGGTGAGATGTGCACAGATGAGATGTGCACGCATTAGAAAGTGTGCTTTGAGAGCAAACAAAGGAAATCAAAAGCAGCAGGACATTAGACAAGCAATTCAGTGGCTTAGCTATTTGCAATTTGTGGTTAAGAAAAAAGAAGAAAGGTTACACATTCAAGCAGTAAGAGACTATCTGAGAGATTCTTCAAAACACCGCAGACATGGCTGTACAGTTCAGAGCTGGCAGGGATGCTACTGTCTGTGAGCAAGAGAATGGTTCGAGGGCAAGGGACAAGAAACACTGAGCAAATCTGTTTCTGTTCCACCAGCACAGAAAAAAAGCGAGTGACATGTCTAGCTATTTCAGTCTCAGTCAGAGGTAGTGTTGTTCTCAAAAGGCTATTACTGAGTGAGTTCAGAACCTTCTCATCAAGTGGGAAGTTATTGCCACCTTTTTTCATCCAAACTTACACAGCACAGAAAAGCAGAATCCCCTCAGACCTTCCTCTGGCAATTAAGCAGTGAAGGCTGAGAGACAGCCCCTGACTACACGTGATGACAGCCCCGCCACAAAATGCAGGTAGGCAGAATCACAGCCCATAAGATAACAGAGAGACATAAAGGAACTTGTTCATTGGAGAGCTGAACCCTCCCCTCACTCCTCCCCTCCCAAGAGAAAAAAAAACCCAAACAAACAAACAAGAAAACCCAACCCAAACCCAACCTGAAAAGCTCAGAAAACCCTGATATGGAACCTGGCAAAGGAGATCATCAGCTAACTAGTGAGGTAAGAGATTAACGCTCCAGACTCGGGTTAATGAGGCACTCAGAATTTTAGCAGGATGTTGCCACATGCTTCCTGTGAAGCCTGAGGTGCTTGGGAAAAGATGCTGAAGCAGGCAGCAGTCATTTAAATTGCAAACATGTTTGGCTTGATTAGGGACACTTCACCCTGCTTTGATTTGCTGAATACATCGGCCTAATCGCACACAGTTCCTGTCTCCCCTCTTGCTCCCCAGCACACTGGAGCCTCACGGTGAGTCATGAGAAATGGGAGATTATTTTTACCCTAATTAAGTACAATTTTGTCAGGACTGGAAATACACAGGTGTCACATTATTAAGTTACTTAATTGCGCCTTTGAAATGGTCACATAATGACGACTCTGCAGTAACAAGAGGAAAAGGGGGAAGTGAACTCTCTGCTTTATTATTTCATTTCAATCTCCAGTGCAAAAGCAGAGGGCATCCCCCTAGTAACTACGATTCTGAATTATTTGTAATTAGTCACACATCATGAAACTCAACTGTTTGATGATCTCAGGTGTGAAAGACAAGTAGTCAAATAGTTCCTTACCTATTAAAACGTTATTTCAGCTACAAGGCAGACAAACAATCGAAGCACACTTCAGTGCAAGTGATGTCATTTTCTGAAAAGCATCAGTTAAGATGTATCAATCAAGGACCAAACAGCTAGCTTAGCTGCTCTCCACATTTAATGTGATTAGAAAGCAAAGAACCCAATTATTGACAGCTCCCACCACTCTCATGAAGTGTACTGGCTAACCTCTTGCCACTCCTTGAATGCTGTTTCTGCTCTTGCATCCTACACCCCTGAGGCTGTATGGAAGGGCAGAGCCATCCTCAGTAGCACTCTGAGGACTGCAGCAGGAACATACAGTACCTGGCACATCATTCCCAGGTCACTGTAGCACAGAAATGATCACCCTGGGGTACATCCTGCCATGAAGCCATCCGGGATATACTGCAACTTGTAGGTCTTGTCAGGAAGATTTTGCCCTTGTCCAACTCACCAGGCACATACATAGAGATGGAGAAGCAAGCTGGAGGAATGTATCGTAGCACTCATACAGAATGGTGGGAGATCCACTGGCCTTGAGGATTTTGAAAGGGAAAAAAAGAGACTGGAGAATCTCAAAGGCATTAATTAAATTTAAAAAAAGGAGGTAAGTATCTCTCAGGCGACTGTAATTTAAAGAGAACATCAAAGGATCTGTATAACTCCACCATGAGAGGAACAAGTCATCTGTGGCAGGGATGAGGTACCTTTGCAACACTGACAAGAGACTTCAAGGAACATAGTACAGCTGAGCAAGTGATGCAATCGTGCAGAGAGAGATGGCAGCTATGTAACCAGTGCAACCAGTTCCTGAGTTAAGAAGAAATTCCTACGAGAAAAGCTGTTCAGATATTAGTTTTTCACATTTTGTAGGAAAGTGTCACCTCTGATAGCAGACACACGCTGTCAATCACTTATTTCTATGATTCAGGCTCAGGGTGTTTTCATGTATTTGTATTTTTCTATCCAGTTTTTAAAGGCACAGCAGAACAAGAAACTCTGTAACAACAGAAAACAGATCTTTTAGACTAAAGGTGAGGTTTGGCACTGAGGGGTTGGCTCACTTTTTGGCCCCTTTGCCCCAACTTCTCATTCCAAGTCTCACTACAAGCCAAGGTCCGTGCCAGTACGAGTACTGGAATAGCCACGCAAGGCAGCAGATGGTAAAGCAGGTCTAGATTAAATATACCACTTAAAAGGGGTTTTCTTCAAGTTGGATGAATTTCATGATGTGGTTCATCCTATCAGTCAAACACACAGTGCCAGCAGTGACATATGCGTGGGAACGACAGGTCTCAGCCATAAAACCCTGCTTAATGATGCTGTAAAGCCTTCCATGCAGAGTCCTCTTCAAACCCACCTATACAAGTCATCACTCTCATCTTGCTGGCTGATCTAGCTCCCTAACTCTTCCACAGAGAGGAAGCCTTATCTCCACATCACCAGTGTAGAGATGATTAGGGGAGAAGCACTTCCCTGCAGTGCCTTGCAGACAAGTAATGCACTAATGCCATCTATTGTAATGAACAGCAAGTTGATTTACTGCAAGGGAACATGCAGTTAAAAAGCAAAATTGATGTTTTCTAACTTTTTTCAGTCTATGAAACCCTAAATAACACTGCCCTATCAGGTACATAACATTCATGCACTGGTAGCAGGCATAGTAAACCCTGCAGCATCTTTCTGAGCATTGTAATTCTGGGGTAGTGAGTCTGTCCAGATTTGCACTCTCTTTACTTTCTCAGGGATAGAACTGAGAGGTAGGAAAAAAGTCCAACAAAAACAAAGTGGAAAAAACCTCATGGTTAATATTGTTCTTGTGATGGGATGCCTCCCTCTGCCTCAAAAATGAAAATAATTTGACACCAAACCCTCTCAAACTCGGCATAAATATCTTTTTCTCCTCACCATGGAGCATCTTCATCATACCATTTGACCAGGATCTCTCTCTGAAATTAAGCTAACATATTCAAGCAGTTCACAAATAAAAAAGAGATCTGCATATATAGAGAAAAAAGAAAATGAGATCACTTGGTTGAGCAGGCTGCAGCAAGAGTGTTCCCATTTTCCACTTAACCCGGTGTTCCTTACCTCCTGTGTACAGTCCCATCAATACTGTTAAGAATAACAGCGCTCTGATGCTACAGCTCGCCAACCTGTCACATGACTTCACCATCTAATTTGTCTTGGGTCCACTTTACTGGATTTGTGCAATTTAGCTCAAGTGAAGATGAATCCCAGTGCACACCCGATCCGCCTGCGGCGTTTGGAGGCTGCTTACGGGAATGAACTCTTTCTATTGTTTTCAGTGGGTGGGGACAAGTGGAAACCGCTGTTCTGCACTGGGGTTGGATAAGAACTATCACAATGTTTAGTGTCTGGTTTGCAGTAGCTGAGAACCAACCTGTAGGTGGGGATGAAGAAAAGAGCCTGACTGCTCAGCATTTCAATGACCCCTTTGCCATCACGAAAAGCACTGCCGCTTTTTCAGGTGAACTAACCTATTCCTCCCGTCAAGAGCAGGACGTATAAATGCTTCTCTGAGGTTTGACATACACGTTATAGTGACAATTGATAAAAGGAGTTGGCTGTGCAGAATTTAGCAGCCCCTCCTGCAAGTGTACCAAGCTCTAGGTGGTTCTTTGGCTGCTCCCAAACGATCTCTCGAGTCAGTGATATCACAGTGACATCTCGCAGATTGAAATACCGATGGGGCCCCAGTGTGACAACAGCAGTCCTTACAGGCACTCTAGGTACAAACCCTCACAAGTGATGGTGAAGAATCTGCCTCCACAGTGTGCAGACCAACTGGTTCACCATTCAGAGACTAGGCTGCATGAGAATGCCACCAAGCACTGCACGACACGAAACACTGCATCACCCAAGGCAGACCCTCAGCTGAAGTAGCCTGTATCAACAGGATCTTTCCTGGGAAGTTTCCAGTGGAGGTGGAATCAAGAGGTACCCAAGCACTGCTCAGGCACAGCCAAGAGAGTTTCGAGAAGGATGCAGCACTCAGCTCAGGCTAAAGTCCATCACATGCCACTGAATGGTAGCATCCCTGGAAGATTTATGGAAGGAAGCCAAGCAATTCTAGCTCTATGCAGCAGAGGGAAGCAGCAAGCACTGTAACATTGACTAGCCACTCGCCTGTCAAGCACTAAAGACTTAATTATGTTCTCAAACAAAATACAATGAACTCTGTCATAAGTAATCACACAAGAGACCATGAAGTCAGTAGCTTAGCGGAAGTGGCCTTCTATGAAAGATGAAGGAGAATTTTCTCTGGCTATTGGGAAAACTACTTGTTTCTTTTCAAAGCTCAGTAAAAGTGGAATGCAGGGGGTTTTTTTTTTGCTTTACTTACCAAGACCTGAGTTCATGTGTTGGTGTTTAACCAGGAAAATTTACCAAAAAATAGAAAATATTTCCTCTAATCTTGAAGGTATCTTAAGGATTTACAATTATGTCTGCTTTAGCAAATGAAAATACATCCCCATAGCCAAATGTTGGCAGACAGACAAAGGAGGAAATATTTTGCTTGCAATATATTCACAGTACTTAAAGCATGCACATCTGTTTTTCTTTGGGTGCAACTTACCTCTGCACAGGAACTAAGCATTGCATAAGACTCACCTTTGGAATGATTTGGACCCTTTTCTACCATAGTTTAGTTATTTGTGATTGCAAAATAACCAAATCAAACCAAGAACCTTTCCCCGGTTTCTTACTAGTGGATGACAGCTCCCAAACAGGTAGCTAAGACAATTATGACACTGAAAATTGTCTTTCGACCTAGACTAAAGAAAATTTAACTCTCCTGCTCCCAAACCCATTTCTTGAAGAATGCTTCAAAGATCAAACAGTCCCCCAAAATTCACAGATAAATTATCCATGGTTATCACTGGTATATATTTTTACTCTTTGTTATAATAAAGGAAGAAAGAACACTGGGACTCACTAGTTCTGGCTGCAGTTAACCACTAACCTGGATGAAGACTTCAGAACCGGTGGATTCACTCCAAGTTACAACCCCCCTCCTCTCCTTTTTGCAGCTGTGTTACGTATTTAAAACACTGTGTGTTTGGTTCTGGCATCACCGTTCACTTCGCATAATTCCCACTAACTGAGGCTCCAACTTTTGCTCAGAGAGTCTATGAGAGGCTCTAACAGAAATCCAGCGAATGGGATGGTTGGGTCATATCAACTCACATAGAACTTCTCCTTGCAAAAGACGTAGCACAACAAAAGAACCCAGAGCACATACTGAAGTATGTAAATTTGGAAAACATAGTGCTACCATGGAGTTTTTCCTTCAGCCAGGGTACTTCATACCTTCTTTATGCCTCCATGCACAGACAGCTGAAGTAGACAATTCCTTGATCAAGCCATAAAGAAGATTTGTGAGGGAGGGAGGCAGCTGACGACAGACCAGGTACCAATAATTATGAAGTTATTAGAAGCACACATCAAATGATAAAACTTGAAAGTAAATTGCTTTGAAATACAGATTCTTACTTTCCTCGACGCTTAAGTTAAAATAATATCAGAAAACTGCTGGCTCAAGTTAGAACTGAAGGTTAAAGGATAGTAATTACTGATTATTTAAAGGGTGGCTGTAATGAACTAAGATAAAAAGACACGTCACGTTTCTAAGCCAGATACTATATTTTTACCTGGGGATGCGACTCTAGCCAAGTATTACCAGGAGACAGCCCTTCCATTAGAAGCAAGGCTCTGACTTGCAATAAAGTTCCTACAGAAACACTAAGTCTACTGTGCTTCACTCAGTTCCCAGCACTGCTTGTGCTCTCTGGATCAGAACACAGATGGGTTTTAATAGAAAGCTTGTTTTCCACATGCAGTTAAACACACATACACGTGTATTTTAATAAACCCAGGAGTTTTGCACACTAAGGCATAAAACCAATCCTTCCAGTGTTGCATAAGTGAAGTCTACATCACAAGTGACATGAACTTGGTATGAAAGAACTTTAAAACCCATCAGATTACCGTATATTACATTCTATCCCCAAAGCAGAACATCGCATCAGGCTGTTAGAACATGATACTCAGCAAGGGAAAAAACCCTACAAATTCAGGAAAAAACCCACATGGAGTGATTTTCTTTAACCTCTGATTTCAAATCCAGTAATGAGGGGATATAAAGCACTTTCACTTTGCTTTTAAAAGCTATAAAATACATACAAAGGAATAAAACAAAGCAAGAAGAACAGTAAGATTAAGAAAAATTCCTTCTCTTAGGAGGTTTCTATCAGGCAATTCAATGATTCCAAAATACTAAGGTCAGCCTTGCTGAATAAAAGTAATTAGTTTCTCTTAAGTCAGCTGGTTCCTGTTGCCTTTTCATCCATTGCCATCTCTTGTTATTTAGGACATCCCATAACTAGCCTTGACTGTCTTATGCTGTTAAGAGAATGAAATTCTAATTTAGAAGATGCTTGGTACTCAAAAACCTTCAGTATGTCAACTTGCTTGAAGGTAGATGCTGGCTTTGATGTGTTGCTGTGTCACAGTTGCACCTTCAAAGACTGAAACCTTCCAGAAGTTGGAGATGACTGCACCCAGTTAGCAACTTTGAAAATTAGGTTTGACAAAGTCCTGCATAAGCATGGGCCTTCCTGAACCCCTGGGGTCCCTTACTCAGGAGAAAGCTGGGGTCACGCCAAAGCAACCTTCTCTGGAGGGGAACTGTTATTGGAAAATTTCCTTTTCTTTCATCAGCTATCAACATTATCACAATCTCAGTAAGTTCTGTAACCACCAGTACAACACGGTTTCCTATTGATCTTTGATGGAGAGGGTGAGGGAGGATGGGCTGCTGTCAATATGAAACTGAATTGGGGAGTAGGAACAAGGATTGCAGAGCTCTTGAGATGGCAGATGGGAAGAGGAGGTGAGGCTCTGCAGATTGCAGATTGTTTGATAGCCAGCCTTTGCTACAGATAAGGCAGGGCTCACTGTCCCTTGCCCAATTTCTGTAGCAGCAAGCATTAAGTAGCACAAAGATAAGGAACCTTTGCCTGGCTGGGGGCTACTATTGATTTGTGAGTTCTGATACATGAACTTTAAAGAAGTTGGAGCTTTGACTCTGCATGGGGCACAGAAGAGTGTTTTCACAGAGCTGCTCAAAGCTTCTCATCTACGTAAGCACGGAGTACCGGCACAAATCTGATGTGATAGCTTCAAGCTATAAACTTCCTTGTGTGGCATGCCCTGTGGAGCACACAGACTGTGTCTTCCACCCCTCCCTCCCAGTTGGTTTTTTTCAGAGCCAGGCAGTTTTAGTCTTTCACATCATTTCTGAATTTCAAAGTTGATGAACAGTGAATAGAGGATCCTGCTACCTTAGAAGTGCTGCTTATAACACTACTTTTGCTTGAACCAAATCACCTGTTCTGTAGCCCAAACACAGAAGATACTGTAGCCCTACTAAGAGACAGACGTGGACTTACAAGGAACTCCAGAAACCTCATTCTCCACATGCCAAGACCTGAGGTTTCCATCACTAATGGCAGAAAAGCAAGGTGTAAAGCCTGCCAGTGCAGTTTTACCCCACTTGGGGACCAGCAGCAGTGTCCACAGTTACTGTCCACCCTCACAGACAGCTTCCCTCAGAACTTTCAAGTGCGGTAACTCCAGCCAGTAGATGATTAATATGTCAGCAAGATCGCTCTCTACTTTCTCTCTCATAGCAGATGAAAGACATTTATTACCCTGTCCCTTCCCAGCCCGATGTTACAGAGATGCCAGACTAGGGGATCTAACCTCAGCTGTCCCATATTGTCATTTTAATTAAAGCCATATCCTGTAAAATGCTATATGCTGCTGAAGCCCTGATAAGATCCTATTATCAGAAAGGAGCAAATTTGTGATGCTATCTGGGCCAGCCCATGATTATCTGCCAGAACAAAAGGAATGTTATTAAACAAACTCTGTTAGATCGCTGTAGGAGGATAGAAAGGAAACCACGCTCCAGTGAAATCCCTTATCTCTCCAGGGTCACACCTGCAGCAGGCAGTCACTGCTCTGAGCTCAGAGCTAGAGCAGAAAGAAAAGGAGTTGCTGGCTCCTGCTCTACCGTGGAACATTTTGTTCCTTCCCTGCAATGTGTTAGCAGGAGAAATACCAACTTTAAGATCAATTAACTCAGGAGGGATTATAGGTTCTTAAATTCATTTTCAAAAGTCTCATTAGGAAACAAAGTGACTGTATTTGCTTTTCTAAACACAGCCATTACTTTTTAGGACAGACGGAAGAAAGGGTCACACTGTCGTGCCTGCCTTTAAGGTTTAATGATCTCCTGTGGATCAAAAGCAGTGGGAGGGAATTGCTACACTGCGGTTTCTTTACCTTGACTTCATTCTTTCCCTTCTCCTACTCGGCCAAATGACACGTCAGTCCTCTTGAGCTGCATCCTGGGCTTCCTGCAGCCAGAAGAAACGTTCAGCAGCTCCGGAGGAGGCAAGTGCTGTGTCACAGCCCTCAGTGCTCTCATATTTGGTCCTGTTACAGACACCAAAACCAACCTGTGATTTTCTAGGTAATTAAGTCCACACGTGCACGGGTCACATTCCTGTCCTTCCAAGCAAGCACAGAGCTGGTGTGCCTGTCCCACTCCAAAAAGCCACGCTTAGCTCCTCAGACTTCACAGCTACTAACAGACAAGTTCTCAATCAGTAAAACAACCAAGTGCAGGCTATTTCCCTGATTTTTAATTCCTCTGTTACTACCGGAGGAACAGCCCCACCACTCTCTTCAGCCAACAAACTATCCTCTGCTAGAGAACCTAATGAAAGAGCTCTGACTATTTTGGGAGCAGTGTTACCTAGGGGCTGAACAGATGACCACTAACAGCTGAAGCACTCCAGAGCATCTCTCATCCTCAGTCAGCTGCGCTGCATGAACTCCAGGCTCTGCCCCCACTGAAACACTGAGTTCTTGTAACACATGGAGCCTCTACTAATTGCTGCAGTGGGCCCATAACACAGCCTAGCTGGAGAAGAGCAGTTCCCTGTTTGTGGAGTCACCGCCCTGCCTCTCCTAAGGTCAAGGAACAAAGCTCCCTTTCCTGGGGATGCAGCCCCTCCCACTAAGCTTATGGGAACTGGATAGACCAGTAATAACAGTTCAATTAGTAATCTGAGGCTACTGCGAGGAATGAATTCAGACTCTAAGCAAGTTTTAAACTGAAGTTGTAAGAGGAAATGCAGTTTCCAGGTCAAATGTTAGACTGAAGGCATCAATAGCTTCTCTGAAATGCATTGTTTGATCTCAAAAATGTTCATGAAAGAAAAGTAATGAAGGGGGTTGGCAGCTGATAAAAAGGATAGTTGCTATAAACTAAAGAACAGTAGCAGGTATATTATATAAATTCATCAGAACTTAATGAACTGGTCTTTAAAATTAGCTTTATCTCCCTCATCCATATGCATTCCAATGGGATAACAAGCAAAAATACATTTTAAAAAGAGTGCTGGTTCTGTTTGATGTGTTTTCCCACTTTGTTCTGGTTGTAGCAAAAGCCCTGAGCTGGGAGACGCATCCACAGCCGCTGCTGCCCATCTGCCTGCCGGCAGCTAAACCCACCGATGGAGATGTGGGCAGTGCACAGAGCATGGCTCCAGTCACCAACCAAGCCTGGAACAACATCCTGAGGTCCTGGGGCTTTCTTTAAATGAGATGGTACTGTAAGCCTAGAGCCCAGCTCTGACATCACCTGGGCATGAGTGAAAAGGGGAATCCTGTTGCTGCTTTGCCAGCCGGATCCGTGTTGCATCACCTGCAAACACCCTGATGTCTTCTTGACATTTTTTGAAGTTTGTGGTAAAAGGGAACAGCTTCAAACCAACAAACCCTGAAAGCATTGCTGCCCTGCAGCCACCCTGGCTGAGGCAGCAAGAGGTCCTTTCTGAACCTGTGTAATTTGGCTCATGAGAAGTGTTCTAAAGGTTTCATGGGTGCTTGATGCAAAGACATGGGAGGGGGGTTTGTCTCTTGGTGGTTCAGGGACAAGTTGGGAAAGGCTGCTTTTGAATTTAATCCAGGACTGTTTGTACACACTAGTTGTTGGTAGCATTTGTTCTCTATGCTGTATGTGAGAAGCAAAAGCCTGTTACAGTGACCTGACTCTGACTGCAGAGATGAGACCATTACTAAAAGAAGCTTGTGAGGGGCTGTAGAAACCTTGCAGCTCTATTTTACTTAAATAGATCACCAACTGATTTTGATCTAAATAGATTGTTTTGTTCACAGAGCCTTGGCTCTGGTATCTTTCCACTCACTGATGTAGGATGCTATTTGACCGATTTAACCTTCACTTCCCTGTGATCTAAAGAGTGCATGCTTTCCAAGATCTGTCTTGCAGTCATGAATGTAATCCTTCCCCACGTGTATTCTTCCTACAACATTCGGCTTCAAGTCCTATATGTACAGCTTTAGTTTATTCATCTTGGCATCCTGGCCCCTGTCACTAGTATACCAGCTTTGTGCTTCGAATGATCATGTGAGGAGGGCAGAAAGTCAGTCTTAAGATTAACTTGCAACACTTGGAATTTGCAGACGCTCTTCACTTCCAAATCATGTCAAAATAGGTGTAAAGTGATTTGCAGGGAAGGACAGCTGAGTTCAGAGACAGCCAGGACCTCAGGAAGTGCCCACTAAGGAATCTCTGGTATGATGCTGGGTGACTGTACTGGAGAAATCTGCAAATGTTAAAAGTTCCATTGCAACTTTACACATTCATTCTTGCTTCCAGGGATTTCTTACAGCACTCCTTTGTTTCTTTTGCCCTCACTCCTGTATTTGTACTGTACAGAAAACAAGCCAAAGAATGTATACTTTTCTCTTAGGCTGTCCCTAAATAGTATCTTCATTTAATCCAAATATTGAAACTGAATTTCCACTTATACATTTCAATAATCTGTAAACACACACTTCTTGACAAAATCTTCAACAAAAGCTTAATATCTACCCATGCATCAAGCATTTCTGCAAATTAAACTTCAACTGCCATAGAAAGGTGAAAACCCTGCTTGTGCTCAGCTCTAAAAACACTAGTCACCATTCACCTGGAAGTTTTAAAAAAATACACAGCTTCCTCTCACACACAAGAAGTAAAACATAAGCAGATAAAATGCAACTGCATATGGTATAATTAGCCAGGATATTCAGAATAATATGTCCTCTACCAAAAAGTACCAGGGGACCCTCAGCAACTTACACCATCTGCTTTTGCTGTTGCAGTTGGCATGTGCACACCTGGTTTTGAAAGCTAAGTAAGATAAGGATTTACATGTATATCAGTAATAACACCTATAGAGAATTGTCTTCTAAAAGAGGGAAATAAAGAGTTAACAGAGAGAAAGAGGCAGGATGCTATTCCCCCCACACACCACCCCCACCCACCCCCCCCCCAACTCTTTAACTAGCTGCCTCCAGGACTGAGATTTGCATGCAGGCAGTTACTCCTTCCAGCCAGGATCTTATCCTGTTGAGAGAACTGATATTCTCACTGGATGGCTCATCCATGAAGCTGACATTTCCTAACCGTGGAACACTGTGTCACTAGCACAAGACAGCAGTAAAACAAGGAGCTCAGCAACAAGGACAATCTGCCAGCTCTGCTGCCAGCTCTGCTCTGAAAATATCAAGACTTTATCCCCCCCCCCCCCCACCGAAGCTAGCAAAGCTGTTCTTATCTCCTAGAGTGGCTTTCCCCAGGTGAAATGCAGAGGGACAGAGTACTCTACAAACCACAGGAAGCCTAGGAGTTAATTACCCACTGCAAGGACCAGAAGCAGCCCTGATAATTCAAAACTGCTTACCAATTCCACTATCAAAAATAAATAAATAAAGCATAAGCTGCTCCAATTCATTACTGTTTATTCATCCTCTGAGTGCACTACATGCAGCTGTTAAATGGCCATTCTTCCCATTGCAGCAAGCAGTCCCCAAATTCAGGAGGAATGTCTTGGCAACTTCTTTGGCAACACCTAATGTCAAGCAGGTTTTGCACAGAGGAACTGCTGCTTTGGACTGAGCTCACGATGCAATTCATCCCATTTCCTTTTTCCAGGAAAGGGGTGTACCAGACATTTTAAAGCATCCTGGGGAGCTACAATGGGATCACTAGAAGAGGAGGAAAACTTACTGTTGCCTTGACAGTTGTTTATGCCAAGAAATGTGTAGGCCCCTGGGCCTTTTGACATGGTTTTATGTGACAGTAGGTGCCCCTGTTTAAATGTAATGCCTTTAATATTAAATAGCAGGATCATTTTAATAAGCATATCCAACATGTCACTGCAAGACTGCTTGCTGACAGAAAACATACTGGAATGCAATATTAAAGCTGCATTTGATTTTTCTCATGAAGACATTTTGGAACTATCCACAGTTCTTCCAGGTTGTAGGCAAAGAAACAATAGGAACTTGCACAGTACCTCTCTTAAGGATAAGAAAAGCAATTAACCACCCTCATTGAATCACCAGCTGAGGTAATGTGTTTACTATAAACAGGAAGGTGTCTAAAGTCGAGAAGCCCCTTTGATTCCTCATTTCTTAAACCAGGAATGGAGATTATTACACAACACAGCACTCTTCAAGTGTCCAAACTGATCTCTACTGCTACAGAACAGAAGACAGAAAAGCCACAGGACAGATACCCAGATACATAATATTACCATCACTTTCATTAACAGTTTTAACTGTGAGGACTAGAAAGGGGTAAAAGATGTTCCTGTGGTCTATCACACACTCAAGGCCCCTCACTCTCTCTCTGCTGCTGTGACTTTACCTGAAAAATGAAGGATCATGAGGTTACACCCATCATTTTCTTAGTTATTTTAACTTTTTGGTAAAAATATAACTGTAAGTGCAGATAATGCATAGCCCACAAGCAGCCCCACTAACACTGGGGCTCAGGGCTTTCCTAGCCAAGGGCAGTAGTCCAAAGCCTCATCCAACGTGGCCTCCAACCCCATCAGGGATCCACGGGAAGCTCCAGCTTCTCTGGGCACTTTGTGCCAGGGCCTCCCCGTCCTCCCCTGGAAGGATTTCTGCCATCCCATCTTTTAGTTTAAACCCATTACCCCTTGTCCTGTCCCTCCCTGCCCTTGTAAACAGTCCCTCTTCCAGCTTTCCTACTCCTCCAGCTGTCCCCTGCTTATCCAGTATCAGGCACCATTAGGTGTCAACTTCAACACTGCAGAACAAGAGGGAAAAATCTCCCAACCGTTTTTTATAAAGCTCAGGTCCAACTTCAGCATCAAAAAACCCCAACCTTTTAAATGGAGCTTCTGAATTATTTTAAGTACAAAAATCATCCAACTATTTCTGAAGAGGCTATTCAGGAAGCTGAGAACTTAATGTGTGAGAGGCAGGGTGCTGGCATGATTAAAGATGGCTATGAATCAGAAGGCAGAGTAGGAATTAAAGGTCAATTTTCATCATGACCAAAGATTAGGAGTTAGACACCATCAAGCACACATTTTGTTTAGTATATTTATAAATGATCTTTTTGGCAGTGACTCAGAAGAAGTGCTGCATATCAGTCACTGAAGGCTCCTAAGCTGGTTCCTATCATGCTGTTTACCTAGACATGGATGTGGGCTGGCTTTTAATTGCTGTTTGTGCTTTCTTCCTTTGGTCTGTCTGATTCAGGATTTTAAGGAACATTAGAAGCCCACCACAACACAAAGTCTGCTTACAAAATAACTGCATAAACAAAGTCTGCTTGTGTGTCTAAAAAGGCAAGCCTAAAAAGGGCTGAAGAAAAGCAGAGAGACCGATTAACAATGCTAAACAATATCAACAGCCAACATTTAGAAAACATGGGTAAGGAAAAAGCAGGTAGTTACACTTGATATTATTACCACCACCACCAAGAGTCTAGAAGCAGGAACAGATGTTCTGAAAAAGTATCAATTTTATCCACTAATTTAAATGAAACCATCTCTGGAGGGACATCTACCATCTCACTGAGGCTCTCTGCACCAGTTGGCTATTTAGTGAAGGCGATGACATCCAATTTCCATGAAATCCATCTTGTGACTGCTAAGGCACCTCTTAAAACAAATAGCAGAAGAGGGTGCGACAGTTTTAAAGGCAGAAACCCTTGTCCTCATCCATAGAATAAATAATAGGAAAACCCTGGACTGATTTCTGTCAAGGACCACATTAATTCTGTCTGTTACCTATTCCCAGAATAGCCTAGCATCCTGGCACTCTCACAAGGCAGGAGATAAAGCATGCCCTGCTCATTCACACCCCCAGCAAGCACCATGTGTTTCATTTAAGACTCTTAAACGAAACAGTAAGCCCTTCACTAAATGTAGTTATTCTGGTGAGTTAAGAGCACACAAACACCAAGCAAGGTTAAACACAGCCATGTGGCGAGCACAGTTCTGGTGTCAGGATAAATCAAAGGAGGCTCCACTGATTTCCATGGACTAAACACTCATTTCTTATGTCAGTGCAAAGCTAACAAACAAAAATAACAACAAATTCAGACAATGGAAGACTGTCATCAAAGCCAGCTTAATGCAAGTCAGGAGTAACTCCCAGGATACTCATCCATTCAACTTCCAAAGCGCTGCATTTTGGGTAGAAATAGTAGCAATTTTCTCCCAACTGACTGTCACAGAAGCAAGGGATGGGGTGAATGGGATCTCAGTTATTTTGGTACAAAATTTGAGACTAATTCAGCTCACATCTTGAGTTCATTACAGTTCACACTAAATATCACTGCATATGGAGAACCAACACAGTTTATTTTCTTAAGGCACAAACACCTAAACCCCAGTGATCATTCCAGCATAAGTGATAGCAGTCACCTGAAATTTCATCTACTACTAGTATTCTACTTGGAAAGCAGGTGAATTGTTTCTTACTATCCTCTTGAGCCATACTTTTCTACTGACTCTCAAAGGAAAAAATGTAGTGGGTAGCCCTTCTAACTCCAAGGCTCCAGAAATGCAAACTGAATCTTGAGATTTCCCTTTATGTATTCAGTTACACAGTGAGTAGGCTGTCTTTAATTGCTCAGCATCTCATTTTAATAAAGCACAATCACGAGAGTATATTCATGGGAGTGAGAACGGCTGCTAATTCCTTGTGTTCTGTTGCATGAGAAAAAGAGGAATTGCTGAAACCCAAGTATTGCCAGGGTCTGAAAATCACAATTCCCTAATAAGCTACAACTTCAGGATCCCAAGAATCCCTTTAGCTTGAGTTGAAGGATATGGCAGAGTGAAAGAGTTGAGTGTCATTACAGAGCGGGACAGGAAATAAGTAGCCTGGAGAGTCAGCTATCAGGATTTTCAGATGTTAGTATCTGCATATATATTAAATGTATAATGTAACATATATCTAGGAACATATTAAATTGTGATGCATCACCACTCAGTGCTTTGCTCATCTAACCCAGCCTCTCGAAACAGAGCTTTTTGTGCAAGAAAGATTTTAATTTTCCCTTGAACACAGATGTGATGCTACATGAAGTGATAATGAAAGAGAGGCATAAAACCAGAGGAGCAAGACAAGTTCACTCTATACATGTCCTAATGCCCTCTCCTTTCACTCCCTTTCTCCCAAAACGAATTGATTTTTATCCATTCCATTCCACTGGAATGAAAACAAAAGGATTAGGAGTAACCCTATGCACTAGCACATTACCTGGTAGACATAATTCAATTAAACCTCGATAATAACAGCTCGTGGACATGGTCAGTCACCCAGAGGACCAACAACTATGCTTTGGAGTGAGGATGTGCATTTTGGGTCATTCTTGCTACAGCAAGGAAATGTTTTTTTCCCTTTACACATGAATGCATATAAACCTTGGGGGGATGTTAAACCCTGTCAAAACAAAGGCACGTAGATTTTTAAGAAACAGTTCTGTGAGCAAGTAGGACAAAAATTTAGAAAAAGTAAGCATGTGATAAGAAAATTCAGTCTGTGTTATCAGAGTCAGGAAGAAGTCATAGGTTTTGCAATATTTTTAATGGGTATACAGACACAAGCACACACATGCAAATGTACTTGTTTCCTATTGATGATAATAGATGTATGGCTGCACTCACAGAACTGAAGTCACATGTCTTGCTATGATTACTGTAATGCTGTTGTAGATAGTCAGCAGCAAAAGTTACTTTTGCTACACCATCCAAATTCCTTGAGCCTGTATCTCCTCAGAAGCTGGACTATACATTCATTTTTTTTCCTTCCTCTTTTTACAATACCTACAGCTTTACCTGTTTCCTTTGGCCTTTTTCCACCTCTTTAATCTGTGTTTACGGGTAAGCAAGTTCATCAAGGCTTTAACAAGTTGGGCTCCACGCTTGTTAAAGCATTTCTGTTCTGTGCCTCTGATCAAAAACCTTTTCCAAAGGGTCAGCCCAGCACAGTGATACACATTACTCCTCCCTAGGGAAACACCCAATCTTAGGTCCCTAAATTCACAGTCACACAGGAGTGTATACATACAGCCAGCACACTGACAATTACTAAAGATAATATTGATCAGGAGCATTAAGAGATGAAGTGGTTTTCTCCTAACTACTGTTCTCAAAGCAACAAATCACTTTCCCACTCCATTCCTCTGCCCAAAAATCTCCCTAAGGCTGTAAATACGTTGAAGAAAACAAACTAGAAATAAAGTCCAAGTGCTGCCCTCCACATCCAGCCTTGCTGATTTTTCAACTGATGTCTGTGCTTTACACTCCACTTCTTTATCTGTGATTTCTTGTAGGTGCTGACTCCCACCCTATGCACCAACACAGGCATGAGGAAACACCCCGTGTAAAACAACACAGCACAATCAAGGGCGTTACAAAGTGCTTTAGTTTGACATCTTCAACTTGAATAAAATAAAACCAAACCAGGCAGACTTCACACACCCTACCTGAACATCTTCCATGAGTAAACTGCAGCTGACTTCTGGCCAAACTTGCCCTTACAGCAGTACGGGCTACGCAAGGTGCTCTGCTTAATGCAGTGCTGCTGGCCAATTCGTTTGTCAGAGGCAGCTGAGTATAAAAGTACAACGTTACTTCCCACTGCCTTTTATTTTAGCACATTTGCTTCCCATTTATAAATAATATGGTGAAAACAAATCTTTTGCCTGGTTCCTCTGCAGAGACCAGAGCCTGAGAAGCACAGTAAAACACGCTGCCACAGCCAGGCTGCTATTCCAGGTGTGTCAAGAAGTTTGTGCTAAAGAGATTCCTCCCCACCTAATCTGAGGTGCACTCATGGCACAGACCAGCACACAGGGCTGTTCCTAGTGAGCTCAGGCATTAAGAGTGCTGTGCCCAGATGAACCAGGGAGGCTCTGCCAGAGAGCAATCCAATACTCATCACAGAAGGGACATCATCCCCTGATGATGCCATATAAATGTTCATATAAATATCAACTACATACTCAACCCAAATAACATTCCCCACTGCTCAAATGTGCAGTATGTTACAGGGTTAAGAAGGAATTTTGGATGGAGGGGGAAGACAGGAGATGTGCAGTACTGCTACTTGCTCGGGGTCCACAGCAGAGATAAACACAGCCTGTGCTTTTTTAGAGCTGCCTATTTGGAAGCATTAACTACGCCTGCCTTCCTGCAGACACATTCTGCAAAACTAAATGAGATGGTACATATTTCCCTATCATGATGGAGTGTCAATATAGTAAAGTTCCATGAGGCAGCTTTTGATAGCAGACAAGCTTATTCATAAATTTTTCAGTAGCTGTCATCAAAATTAAAACTAGTGTAGAATAATTTCAGAGAGGGATGAGAACTTTGGATTTTTTCCTGGATAGTATAAAGCAAAAGTGCCACAGGAGATGCTTCTGACATCAGCAAGCATTTTAATTGCCATGAGTATCTGTGGCATATTAAAAATATTATATAAGTATGCTAATGCTTTGACAGCCTGCAAAAGACTTTTTTCCCAGACTTTCATAATTCTGGATTGTAAACTAAAATCATCATAGGAGGAGACATGGATTAAACCCATGAAGGTATTTATCATATGGAGTCAATGGTGGGCCAAGGACTTGTGTCTTATGTGTCACGAACAGGTACATTTACCAAGGGGTAAATTCTTCATAGCAAGGGGGAAAATTGTGTCTTTTTTGGACATTCTGAATGCTCTGTCCAGCCAATCATTTACTGACAAAGAGACTGTTGCAATGGGGACCTAGTCAGAGGATGCTTCAGCCCTCTTACAGTCTCATCAACAAGAACCCTTCCTGTTGGAGCAAGGTGTGGAGGTGGTTGGTTTATACCTAGGTTCCCACTGGGCAGGAGTCAGGGCAAGGCTCTGAGCAGCACTCCTGGGTCACACAATCCAGACTGACTATGGTCAGATGCCAATAAGCAGCTACCAAAAGTTGAGAGTGAACAACAAAGCAATGGTCCTGGATAAAAGCAATCAAAGCTAATCACCTTCCTGGCTCCTTTCAGATGGGAGCTTCTCACAGCCATAACTTTGCCCAGGCAAGCTCTGCAGAGCAGTATCATCATATTGCTGATTTAGAAATCTGTCTAATTTTAATTTAACAGGACAGAAAGGCTTGAAATTACATCGTGAAACACACTTGAAAAGATCAAGTGCTGGAAACCCCCTAAGTGAACACAACCATTTACTAAGGAAAAACCCACAAATATTCAGAACACATAACCCAACAAAGACTCCATGTCAGGTTGGACACTCTATCTATTACAGAACACAGGAATCTTATAGTTAAATTCCTTTTGGCTTGTACAGCTTTGCCTCTATAACTTTTAAAACCCTGAAAGAACATAAAGTTAAAATTTTAATGGCATTTCCACAGAACCTCTTTGAATTTTGTATTAGATCTCAATTTAGCCTCCAGTAAAGCCTTTAGAAAAAAAAATTCTGATGCTTAAAAATGTAATAATCATACAGGAACCTTCCAAAGTCAGCATCAAATAGAATAAAATATATTTTATTAATGATACAATTCACAAAATTACTAGTCCTGCCACTCTCTGCCCACAAGAGATACTTCCTCTGCTGTATTATATTGCATACACATTAGCTACTGGTGTTTGTTCTGTATGATTTAACCTCCTGATTACTTTGAATGCTTAATGGCCTGGGGTACTCTCACTGATGATTTAAGAGTCACTGGCCATAATAAGGATATTCTAGCCGGGAGTCTCCATTGTAGAGTCAGGAAGAGATTGAGGTCAGCTTTAGTCTAGACTAACGTAGATCCACAGGCTAGAGCGGATGGAGCACTAGCAAGAGACTTGGTTTCAGTGGACAACACTTGCTGCTGAGCTGGGGTGCCTGTCTGGGCCCAGCTTTATAAAATATTTTCATTAAAAAGTTTACAAAGGCCACTGACTGACATCTGAAATAGGTTTTTTAATGGTTGAGGGAAATGTTTAAAGCCATACTACATTGTAAAATATCCTCACTAATCAACATACTCTTTCAGGACAGATTCTTCTCACAAGTAGCAACAATAAAAGAGAGCCCTGTAACAAGAGCTCAAATTGATGATGAAATATTAAGCCCTTTTATAAATATATTTTCTAGAAAATTGTATATTGCAGAATATGGCTGATACTCTCAGCTCTTGGGTTACTAGGCAGTGGTGTCTGCTTGTTGTCTGGGCTTTGAAAGAACACAACCTTCCCAAGCTGGATTGTTTGCAGAGTTAAATATACCTTGGGCCCTACTCCACTTCAGTAGAACTGACTTACTTGTTATTGGATGATGTCCATGCTGAGATTTATCATTTAATTATAGCTAGGAACACTGAGCAAATCCCAGTTGCTTGGGGAAATTACTTAATAGAAATTCTGGATTCCCAAAAAAAACTGGGAACTTATTACTTAAACATCATCTCAAGGGCTCCCTGCTCCTTTCTCAGCTTTCTGCTTTCCAAGCAGAAGACAGGCACTAATTATGAAGAGCATAATCTGTTCCAAAAGTAGTCTGAGAACCATGCTAGGAACACATAAAGGGCAAAGGCATTTTCTAGCATCTTCAGATTATCAGAAAGGGAGGATATTTGCTGCAGTCTGGCAGCTATTCTTCCTTATTATACCTATACCAGGTATTGTGCCATTTCTTTTGCACATAGCTAGGGAGGCCTCTGCCACACCAGAACACTTGAAATAGCAGCCTGAAATATTTAGAATAGATTTACCATTCTTCATGTCTTCTGCACCTGAAACGTAATCGTATCACTGTCCTGAGGAGGTAGCGCTTAACACATTCATTATTGTAAAGGATGACACAGCATGTCACAACAGAAAATGCAAAACACTTCAGATAGACTCCCTTCACTTTCTGACGTTCTCTCTTTTACCTTTGGGGAACAACTGAGAACCTAATTGATTATTCTTTCTACGCTGCAAACCCCAATATCAAAGGAAGGCAATTATGACTTCTTCATTTAGAACTCTTGTCAAATTTCGGATAGGAACAAATAACCATGCCATGTTGCCTGTTGTTTCTAAGGGTAGAATTGAGCCACAGGCAACTTCTGTCTGTGAAGTTCTGAAGAACAGAAAACTGCAAAAAAAAAAAAAAAACCACCCCAAAGACTGAGTTTTGAAAAGCATGGGAGCAATCAACAGCCCAGAAGGATGAATTACTCTGAGTTTTCCCCAAGCTTCACCACAAGTCAGAAAGACAGTGTTATCCTGAGCAGCTCCGGTTATCGTATGCGTAACAGCCTCCACACATTCTCAGTGTGTGACTAAGGGCAACCAAACAAACAAAATATTAGAAAAGAAAGACAGATTTACAAACATTTCCACACTGAACGTCAGATTTGAAAGAATAAGGAAGCCTTTTCTTTCCCCCATGAATACTTACAAAGCAGCAATTACATGCAATTGCAGTTTATAATATCTCTTCCATTGTCTGTTTTTTCAGCCATCACATTCTTTGGGTTTGCAAACAGTGCTACAAAAAATAATTTATGGAGCTATAAAGTTTGAGACTATTTTATCAAGAATATATGCCAAAAACACAATTAAGAGAATTTGTTGTTAATTTAAAGCATGGCTACAACCAGGTCAATACAAGAGACTGCAGGTAAATATTTGTCCCCAGTTTTTGCATCCCAGCTGCAGAGTCAAAGGGCCTGGTACAGGTTTTAAGTGCATCATCTGAATCGTAGACCCTTTCAATAATTTACTTCTGGAGGTCACCTTGTCAAATCCCCTGCTCAAACAGGACCAAAACATGAGGTATACGATCCTAAGCAGCAATCACATGAAAATTAGGCTGATTGCATGGTGTGACTTCAAGAAACTGTAGTTTGGAGGAGTTTTATGTCTCTTATTCTTGCAGCTTCCAGTGTCAAAGAAGAACTTAAAGTCTGTTTTTAAAAGGTTTCAATGGCTCTTCTGAGAGCTGCAGTCACTAAAAGTATATAAGAAACAGCAAAAATTCTCCATTTCTCTCTCCAGCAAATGGACACGGACATAGGATTAAGAAGATGGAAGACAGGGATACAGGGGAGAAGGAAATAATCTCAAATCCTCCAAAGTAAGCTAGTTCTTCATGCTGCTAGAGCAAAGAGGCATTAAGACACAGAAGAGTCAGCCTCAAATTGGAAAGACCAAGCAGACTTAATGCATTCATGTGCCACAGGTGCTCTCTGCACACTTCTCACTTCATCAGTAATGTTTCTGTGAAAGGCAAGGCCACATGTTGGTAAGTCTGTGAGGATCTTCTATTAGTTAGGGCTGCAGGAACACTTCAAAGCAATCGGGGTGCTTGATGACTAAGTAGGTTTGGCTGAAGAAATCATGTTCCTTTTAACGTTATTGTGCTAACGTAATTTAGCTTATGAAAGATCTCTGTTGAAAGCCTTACAGTAAATAGGAGGCAATTCAGAAATACTATTCATTTACCACCAAACACATGCCTCGGTGGGCAATGTTCTTGCTTGCTTGGAATTCAGCTTGTTGGAAGTACTCCCTGTCGTGGTGGTACCCTTACCTGCTTTGCTAAGCCTTACATAACACATTCACTCTCTTGGAAAAGAGATAAAAATCAGTGGGTAGAATAAACAGAGAGACTTTCCTTACTGCTGTAGTTGATCAAGGAGTTACTTTCAGACAAGACACAGGGAACAGGAGAGCTTGCATTCTGTCTCTTGCTTTGGCTTTTTTTGCAAAATAAATCACAAATTCAAGACACATTCAGGAAAAACTTCACTGACTCCAATTACAATCCTGCACTGTTAAACCCAGCGTTCACAAGCTGCCTTGCATGTGGCAGACCCTAATCCTTCATTCAGAGAAGCTCTGCAAGGTCAAAGGCATAGATGAGATTACAAGGTCAGGGTTTTTGGTGAGCTCAGTCTGAAAGACAGTCAATTTGAAGCAGATGGTTCTCTGTAAAGACCAAGTGAGATAAAGGGCACTATTGGAATATAAATGCTTGTTATTATTCAAGTAAACAGATGGGTAGGTTTTTGCCAAATCAGGGCCACTTGTAAAACATTTTGGAATTTCATAGTTGTAAAGCCTGAATTTTGTATGATGGAATGAAATACTAAATACATCCAGAATAACAGAGCTAAAAGAAAACCTCCTTCACAAAGGTTATTAAATAACAAAGATGCTAATAATGAAAGGTAAACACAATGCTAGTGAACTGGAAGAAAGAATATTCTGCAAAAACCTGCAAGTTCATTTCCATTTTGGTCCTTGAAATTGACAGCCTGTGAGGTTTGCCACACAGCACAACTTTTACATGCAAACTGCCACCATCCTCATCCAGGCACTTGTCAGAAATGAATTTGACAAGTTCCTTTGCTTTCCAGAATACTATTCTGATTTTCACACTTAATTCATTGCTCACAGTGTCTAGTAGAGAAGATTTAACACACGAGTGTCAAATTGTGCTGCTATTTAAATAGAAGGAAGAAGCCCAAATGTGGCATGTAAAGCATTGACTATTTATTAGCTGATGTGATCCACCATTAATACAATGTCACTTTGAGTTATTTTTTCTCTTCCTTTAAAAGAGAGGAAAAGTGATCCAGATTTGGATGAATTGAAGCAATTCCATTCTGTGAGAACAGCTCCACTCAAGTGTAAGTGCAATTGTGGAATTTTAAGTGGGAAATAGAGATCTCACATAAATTTCCCTCAATACAGTTAGAGCCCATCTTAGATAATTAAGACACAGGCCTTACTATTTTCTTTTAAAATACAGAGATGACATTGTTATACATTTTTTAAACCTACATCTAATGCCTAAATGCTTCAGACTGACAGATCTTGATGTTGGCTCACGCATTCCGAGGGTCTTGTTTTGAAGATTTGCTATCACACGTTTTAAAAGCTGCTAAATTCAACTGTTTGTAGCTGACCTGGAGGGTCTTGCACTTTCAAGCAGTTTCCCATCACATATTGATTATTAAACAGTACTACATATTATCATTAAACAAAATTTCCACCCAGCTAAATCATAAATCCCACCCATTGATCCCCTTTAATACTTAAGCCACTAGTACGTGTACCCACAGGCCTAGAGCACCCAAGGGGCCTGATTCAGCATGACGGTGCCTGTGGCTCAATGAAAACGTACAAGCAAGGAGCAAGTATCATGATGGGCTTTTCCCTTCGTAATTTCCTTTCTATAAAACATACTGGTAACCTGGGTCCTGTGTGGGCTTCCTGGAGTAAGTGGTTATGGTAACAAGTTGCATTTATTTAGAGGACACCTTGTACCTGATTTTAGGAAAGTGGGTTGTTCTGAAACACATTCATGTGGGTGGGCAGCTACAACTTTGAATTGCAAAGGAATATATAACAGATGGGGCACAAAAGACAGAATAAACGATGGACTTGTGTTCAGTGAAATAACTATGCTTAACTCTTCATTATAATTTTTTAATCTGTAAAAGGTTTTGACTTGTTTTATCACTGTACCACTTTCTATCCAAGGTATTTACATGGTCACATTACCATAGTAATCTGCATACCTAGAGTTTTTAATGTATTTATCTATGCATACTGAGAGAAAGAAGTGCTAGTATCACTCCAACTCCTCACCCAGAGATTAAATGATGTCTTTCAGATAAAAGAGGTAAACTACTGCACAGTAAGATGTTGAAACCACGGGTTCAAAGCACCAGGTTCCAATCCATTTGTGGGGCTGGGAAGGAGAAATGAGAGAGGAAGAGGTCAAGCAGAGCCACACTGAAGTGTTCTCAGTCTGTTCACCAACACTTGACCTTGGTGGTAAAGCTAGAAAGAAGAAAAGACTCAGATTATTTGACTTTGCTTGCTGTCTACACCACTGGACCACACCACCTCACATACAACATGATGTAATCCAGCCAGCCAACTCTGCAGCATACCTTCTCATCAGCTGTTTGATGTCTTCTTCAGAAAGCAAATCAGGAGTGGAAAGCATTTTGTCCTAGTCCCCACAGATAAAATTTTCCAGCCCTACCCCTTTTCCTTCACAAGAACTGTTTTGTGAAAAGCAGAGCTTTAAAAATGAAACTCTGGCCGGTTGACTAGCTCAGGTATTAATGATTAAGGGAAGACATTTCAGAGAGTTCATTTTTTCCAACTCCTGTAAAGGTTAGTCTCTCTAGTCTCTCATCCCTAGATACATTTAGTACGTTTCATTTATATATTTATAAAATACTCCTCCATTTGAGAGTGTTTGCTGCTGGAAAGAATGTAAGTTGAATAAATTGGACTTACACAGCCCCTTTCACATTCAAGGTACTCTTATCCACTTTATATTAATGGATTTGGTGGCATCAGCATGAGGCATATACATGGAAACAGCAAAGCACATAAGTCACAGACAGCTTTGCATAAACTCCAGAGGTCTAGATAAGCCTTTAACTGGAGGCAAAATACTGGAAAGGCCACAGTGCTATAATCTCTACAGGGGCTGTTACATTAATTCCTTGGTGGGTTATCAACAGCAAGGGGCTTCTTCCAGTTCTTTGTGTCCAGGTTCACTCCTCAGAAGCAGTGGCATCTCCTATTATTGTCGGAACTGGGACATTAAGAGCTGGCTTCATGTCCCAAAGCTGTCACAGATTCATGGTGTGAACTTGGGCATTTCACTTATCTCCACTCCTTGTTCAGGAACTTCCTATTTCATTTCAAAAAAATCCCTTCTCTCCACGACTCTTGAAAACAGTAAATCAGTTGCATTTTTAGAGGATCATCCAGTTCTCTTATCTCACATCTGTATCCAACTGTTGTCAGCTAGCTTATACTTACTGTAAGCTCTCTTGAGATTAAAACCACAGTTTGGTTCTGAGTTTGCCATCAGATTGTTAAGTAAAGAAACTCTCAGGCAGTATCACAAATTATAACACCACCACCAAGATTTAATGAGCATCTGAAGACAACAAATCTTGCCTCCAGACCTGAGCTAAATTAATTCTTTATTAACAATGCACATTGGTTTGGCTTGACACAACAAATATTCTTATCTTCTAGTTAGCTGTTCCTCTACATCCCTTTTCCTTTCACACATTCCACACTTTGAGAACTAACGCACTAGTTGAAGTCAGAGCAGTGATGAAAAGGTGATGTAGCCTTGCCGATAAGTAGGGGTAAATCTGAGTGTAACATCAACCCCTCTGTCTACACCCATGCTTTCAGTAAAGGACAAAGCTTTTTACCTATTATTTTCATTTCTGAGACACAAAATAAAGTCCCTTTTGCTGTTCAGCTAATCCTTACGCTGTCTTGGAGAAGAGATATGCTTTTGTCACTTCCGCATGCTGATAAGACTTGTATCAAAGTTGTGGGGGAATGAATTGCAATTTTTCAATTTAGGAGACTGCTCATATCAGCCAGAGTCTTAGTTAAACAAATCCCTTGTGAAACAAGAGATAAGGGGCAACATATTTGTGTATTAAACAGAAGATTTGTTTCCTGTGCTATATGCCCCAAATAAAGGTATTAGAATGTCTTCCAGCGTTCACTGATAATAACTTACTAAATAGTGCAATTAATGTGATATCCAACCAATTAGGCAGAAACAGCTATTTGCTTTGGTCTGCACTTAACGTTGATGATAAGTTGACAAAGATGTCTCAAGCACTCTCTCTAGAGCATTTACTTGATCTCCCCACCGTAATACTTTGCTGTCAGTATCTGTCAGGTTTGAGTCCTGCCTACACGAGTGGAGACGCAGTTGCAGTATCCACGTGGTCATAAAGGGAATTCACACTCCTGTATGTTTACTGGGTTATACTTGCCTTAGATCTATTTTCATACCAGTGCACTATGTCTTTGCATGATTTTGTCTAGCCTCATGCAAATCCGTTAAAAAAGGACAAATTAATTCTACTGGCATATAGCTGGAGACCATGGAGGCACTGTGTGCCAAGAAGAATCCGACAGAACCTGTTTCCCCTTACCAAGGCAAACAAGGTGTTTACTCTGCTAGAGAGAACTGGATTCCAGGGCTCTGTTCCCAAATCTACTTCTTATTTCATGTATTACAGTGGAACATTGTGGTTTATTACTTCTTTTTTAAAGAAAATAAAAATTAGACTTAAAGGGAAGAAAGTTTGGAAAGCAGAGAGTTCTGTGTCACTACCACATGCTGCTAGAATATTCCTGTTTCATCACTGTCCTCAGTAGTCAGGAAGAGAAGTCAACTGTATGATATGACATGAAGTGGCTTACTGGCATGCTTTGTATTGGCTGGGGACAGGGAAATTATTACAGCTTCTTTGTGAAGCATCCAGCATTGTCTGCTGTCAGGGACCAGGCACAGGGGCACACAAATCATTGTTCTGTTTCATTCTATTTCCCTTTATAGCACTTGGTTTCTCAGTAATAGTCTGGCTCTTCCATTTGAGTCTGAAATGAGAGCCTTCAAAGCAGTGAAGTATGTCAGGAAATTGTCGAAAGGGATGGACAGCTACAGAGTGAAGGTGCCACCTTAGGGTACAGCCAGGGCAAGGCGATGTGCAAATTCAGGTGTTGTTCCTTTTGAATGCTATGTGGACAGTTTTATTTTAACCCACTGATGAAAGGGTCTCTGCACATGCTGGTGGTCAGAGGTTTATGTGACCTTGAGGAGCACTGCAGGTACCAGTCAGCAGTGTACACATGCTGAATGAAGATCCACAAAATACACCTCCAGTCTCTCTCTAAATCAACAATCAGCACCAGCTACTGATGACTTTGGACCACTGAGTTCACAGGGTAAGGGGTATTTCCAGGATTTACCTTCTCAGAGCTGTGTTTAAAGAAAAAGGGTTACAAGAAAAAGAATAGTTAAGCTATGTTTCCTGTCATACCCCAGTCCCAGGGGAAATAGGTAGCGCAGTGGTAATTTTGAAGATCACCAGAAGATTTCACCATCCAGTTACTCTGAATGCTCTCAGATAGTTAGCTGGAGTTGTGCCATTTCTGTCCCTGGCGCTTGCTAGGTATAACCTGGCTGGTCTACAGCTCAGAGGTTTGTCACATAACCTTGTGCACTCAGCTGGATAAAAGGACTCTGATCCTTACGGAGCAGAACTCACGTTCAATTTCCCACTCATGACACAGATACAGAGGAGCAGCAAGAGCCAAACTGTTATCTTACTTTGGAAAATGTGATTAGTGTTTCCACCAAGGATTTTTAGAGAAAAGAAGAGCTAAAGAAAAGGACTTGTAGTGATATTAATACTTAGCAAACCTCATGAATCTTGGGCAAGAGACACAAAGCTTTCACTGAATACTTTCAGAGGACTAGCTAGAAAAAACACCTTTTAAATATGGATAATATTTAGCTGTGTGCAGAGAGCTAGTGTAAGACTCAAACACCTCTTAACAACCAGTTCAGTCTCCAGAGTAAAGCTGGAAAGCGTTCATTGTCCTGTCCAATGTTTTGTGTAAAAAACTGAAGCTTAATCAGTAGTTTTCAAGCAAGTGCCCCTAACAGCAGCAGACAAACTACCCTACAAAAACCACAACACCCGGCAGGTCTCCCCAGTGTCCTGTAATATATAAGGATGACACTCAGGACTCCTGGACCATGTCTGTGGTTATCAGCATTTACAAAGTCAAGCCATGATAAACTTACCTGGTTTGCCTACATCAAGGCTTTGAGGAAGCTAATAGGATGCCCCAGTACACTTATGATCTACAATAGCTAGAACTTTTGAACTTCAAATTAATTTCAACAACTTAGAAAACAAACTATTTAAAGGCATTTCTGAAGAAAAACATAGCTTATCTGGTATGATGAAATCACAGCAGAATTTCTCTGAATTCTAGTCCCATTTAGCCACGATAACAACACTAGCATAAGGTTTTGGTAGGACAAAGTTTTACTAGCATTCCATCCTGCTACTTTTTTACAGAAAGTAAAGCTGTGTTTCAAGTACGGATGCAGCTGAACAAGGCACAAAGCCACTCACATGAGTGACCTGATGCTCAGAGTTCATCCTGTCACTGAAGAAGGAAGCTTCAGGGTTTTCTCTTTAAATACAATCATGCCATGCATTAGAGAAAAGTGAGTAGTAGGGGAGGAAATTATGAAAAGAGAAATATTAGAGTCAATTTTTTCATTACCCTGTTGTCTCCCAAACACAGGGATTTCAGCAGGTATAACCTCCATTTCTAGTGAAAGGGAACTGCTTTATCCATATTATCTTATTGCATTAAGTCTCCTGCAGATATCCATCGTGACCTTTAACAGTCTGATTATCCATGCCAGTGAACGACACATCGTCCATCAGTTTCCTGGTAAATGCTGATCTAGCAAATGGGAACAGGCAGATGCTGCCTCTGGCCTGAACCTTTTTTCCACTTCAGTAAAAGAAAAAAAAAAAAGAAAAAAGAAACCCCAGAGCAATACCCACATCGCTGGAACAGCTTAACATGCTGAGAAATATTATTGCTGTCAAGATGTTCAACATGTCTCCAACACTGGTGGCAGCACTGAATAAACGAATGCTGTCCCAAATTGATTTGAAGACCAAAAGTTTTCTGGGCTGGGTCTCCATGACTGCAAATAATGCCATTTCTCACCCTGTGGGAGCCTTTTGCACCATTCTGTTCCATCCTGCACAAATCATGTTTCAGCAGGTTTTGGTATCTGGGTTGCTTCCAACTTTTCCCTATCCACATCCACATGCACATTCCCTCTTTTAAGTGAGTCTGACCACTTATATTCTTCTCGATGCCCAACCTGGGATTTACTCCCTTGTGACCTCTGAACTGCAGTGGTAATTCTCTTGGGAATGGTTTTGAGTTGTTCTAGCACCGAGGTATTCAGAAGGGAACACAGTAGTTCAGGTTTTGTGACTGCACTGACACCTGTATTATGAACTCCTGAAGGGGCCATGGGTTTGAGTTTTTTCTTTGTGGGGCTGTGGTGGTTTTGCTTTGTTGAAGTCATTTTGGAGTGGCTGGATTTATTGATTCAAATAACTACTGCATTCTTGAAGGCCCTTGTATTTTTTTTTTTGAGACTTCTGCTTTATGTTCCTTACAAATTAAATCTTTCACAGTTCCCACAGCATTATTTTATTTACATTTTCTTCTCTTTTTCCTGGCTATTTTGAACAAACTGCTTTCTGCAATTCCAAGAGAAAACCCTTCAAAGCTAATGACCTTGTTAAAGGTTCACTCATCACAGAAAAATGTCAAACAAGGTACTATAAGGTAGTAAAACTGGATGGCAAATGTATCTTTACATTATTATTTAGAAAAAAATTCCAGCAAGCCCACACCTAGAGGTAGGACTGTCGATTCCATGTATTTAAATGTCATTCTTCTCTATTTCTCAGCATTTTATGTCAGGTTGAATATAACAGGGACTCAACCAACCTAAGTTAATGGAGCTGCTTCTGGAACTAAATATTGTTTTGACTCCGAATAATGTGCAAATGCAGACATTTTTCCTGAGAAATCACAAGGATTAACGTTTTATTTATTTTTATATAACCATTCATGTCTTGAGGTGTGTATCTCAACTACTTAGTGTAATTGCTGGCTTTCCCACCTAATGAGAAATAGACATACAAACATCTACTCCAACACCCAGGTCCTCGTAACCTGTGTGCCCGCACTCCCCCCTACCTGTCTCCAGGCATACATGCACACAGTCATGCAATGCTGCCTTGAAAATGGGGTGAAAACCCAAAGTCCTTATGGATCTCTAAGGACTTTATGGCATTCTTTGTGAGAGTTGAATCTGAATCCTAACAGGATATTGCACTCATACCTGTTTATGCTTTAATGATAATGTGGAATGCCCAGGAAAGGGTTCTTTGAGGATACTTAAGAGACAAAAGCCTAAGGGCACCTTGCTTGGAGGGGATGGGAAAAAGCTCCCTCTTTATTTAGCGTGCCAAAGCTACAAATTCTGTTGCTACTGTTGCTGTGATACCAAACATTTCTCTCTGAGTTGATGGCACTCAAATGATTTAGATTTTTTGTAAATTTTACACCAATGTTCAGGCTGATTCATGAGAGATGCCTCAGATGACCTAAGAGCCACAACGTACGTTCTACCTCGCAGCCTACATCCACACCAGAGCTCTATACCTGTAGAGCTTTCTAACAGCAGTGGCACACAGAACTCATCTCACATCACCTCCATTTACAGATTTATGACCAGTTACAGGCTACAGAGACAAGAAGGCAAGAAACTGAGAGTCCCACTATAACACAGTGCACCTGTGGTTAGGTGGAACTGTGACCATGCAGTGGTGCCTGTGAGTAACAGGTTTTCAGTGGGCATGACTAAGGAGAAAGAAAAAGGAAGGATGGAAGAGAGGGGCTTTACAAACCCTCTTTTCTATATTGACACTACTGGACTGGTAAGAGCACAGCTATCCATGCAATTTAGATGGCAAGCAAGTATAGATCCATAAACCTTTACACTTGCAGATCTTCAGATTCAGAATTTTGTTACTTGAACCATCTCCAGAGCTGAATGTAATTGAAGTTAGGTAGTAATTAAATTCCTCAGCATTGCATGCAAGTGTAATGTGTTAATAAAAAAGTAATTGCACCTTCATTGTTTCAGCAGGTTTGGCTTAATTACATGGCAGTTATATTTCTCTCTACTTATTCTCTCTCAGCGAGGGCTCTCCTTACCATCTGCTGATATTTAATTAATATATGCTAAATGTCCTACTATATTATTAAATCTCATTTAGAAGTGTCCTTAGTATCTCTGTATAGGACTGCCTATATTGCAGGAGAATGAGCAGGGACCTTGCCCTGTATTTAAATAATTTAGATAAAAGAGGGCTCATTATTGAAAGAGAGGTGTTATCTTTCCCTCTAGAAATGCGCAAAAGGGGAGGGCAATTATTCCAGAAATGTAATGAAAACCTGAAGATTTCCCAGAAGTAAAATTTGTCTAAAAATCCTTATACACTTCCAGATCTGACAGTCCTTCTGGCTGATGCAAGGCAACCCCAATAATTGTAATGCTTGTGTTGCTCTACATCATGGGAGAAAGCAACAGATACAATTTTGGGGTTGTAAAGAGAGATAAGTTTGCTTACTCTCAAGAAACAAAAAGATTTGCTCTGGGACATAAAGAGAAGCCAGCTAGCCAAGATCACTTCCCTGACAGTTTTATTCCCCCCCACCCTTTGCAAAATATTACCAAGGAGATTTTACATATAATATTGCATAACTCAGCATGTCAGTTAAAACATCTCCATATGAAAAATGGATAAATGGATAACAAACAGCAAGGTGTAAATATGACAGAATCAGGATAAAATCTTATGCCTCAGAAATCAACACAATGGCCATGACTTTCAAAATTATCCAAGGGTGAGAAGAAGAAAAGGAACTGAGCACATAGTCATATCTGAAGAGAAACTGGAATCTGAAGCCAATTAATTTCACTGCTTTCACTATTTCCTCACAACCCCACTTGCTCCTGAGGCAGAGGTCCAGCTGTCTCCAACAGAACCACATTTTCACATATCAAAAACCTCTGCAGGAATGTCTCAGGGTTTCATCAGCCAAGCAAATAGGTTAGTTATTTGTCATTACTAGCTAAGATCATGACACAGTTCTATTGTACAGTGTTTGCTTGACAAACAGTTCAAGCAGAGCAGTGGTGGAAGGAATGGAGAATGTGGAGACCAGACAATCACGTCAACTTCTTCAGAAAACAATAAACTTTTGCAGAACTAGAATTTAAATTAGAAACAGCATCCAAGTCAAAACCTACTCCAATAACCTACCTGCTGCACAGTTTACCTTTGGGACAGTGTTTAACAGAAGATATTTAAACCTAGAAGAGTTATGAATGCAAATACCTTAACCTACAATATTATCTTTATTCCATAACTCCTTTTCCATCTTTAAAAACACTGACTCTAGACTCTTTTTAATAACTGCAGGTTTCTCTCATACTGTTTTGCCAAAGGTGTTGTGTAGCGTGTGTTATGCTGAACAGGAAAGAAGGAAGCATTCCTAACTATTAAACATCATCTTCTATACTAAAACAATTAAGAGGCTTTGAAGTTGCCTCTACTTGTATCTTGCAGGTCTGAAGCAGAAGTCATTGAGATGAATATAAAGAATCCCACTGACTTGAGAAAGCTTTAGTTCTCTCTGTATAAATAAACATAATTCCCAATGCTTCGTTTCCCCTTGAACAATTACACTTTTAATAAGTCACGCATTTAAAAAGGAAGGACATGGAATTTTAATAAGTAACTTTTCTCCGTGCACCTTATGAAGAATCTAATTAGATAAACCTATTAATAGCTGAACCATGAGGTAGTGACAAATTAAATGCCCATTCACACCATGACAGTGCCATACATACAGCCTATAGACAGCCAGTGGTCTTCAAATGATAACAACAGAAGTGAATCTTTGTTTTTTTTTCATTTCAGCCAAACAGCAGTGGCTATAAAAGCTCAACCATGCTAATGCTGCTTAACCTTACATGGATATTTATAGCCTTACCTCTGTAGAATTCTCTCTAAACAGGTTTTGATGCAGCTTCCACACTCCTGAGGCAAATTACAAATGAAATCCGTGAAGAATTGGCAAGCAGCTTCCTACAACTCTGAACAACTAATTATGTTACAATACCTTTCAGATGGCTTACACAAAAATAATCTCTCCTATACTCAAGGAGTTGAGGCTTGGTAGAATTCCCCTGATGAACTTTACTTGATATGCTTTGGGAGTCTCCTACATTGCACATTAATGCTGGAAACAGTTGTTGGTTTTTGTACTGCTTAATTCATTACTTTGTTTTACTTATGCACCTCCTACTCTCTAGTAGTACAGAAATGTTTCATTTAGAGATTTAAACCCTGAATATTGGTGGCTGCTACAATCAGTAAGCGGGCGTTAATGCTAGCAGGAGAGTGACAGTGTACAGAAATATTGGCATATTTAATTAAAACTTAGCTCCTGCTGATACCACAAAGTTCTCTTAAGAAACAGTAGACAAATAATTGAGAAATTTATTGTATATAAATCACTGCAGAGGGATTCAGACTTTGATTCTACTCTTGGTGTTGCTACAGAATAAATAGCCCAGAACCACATAGATAAAAGGGAATAAATTTCAAAGCACCCAAATGAAGTAAGAGCATTACTCCAATGCTAACAGTGACTCAGACATTTCAGACTGGGCTTTCTTGCTATTCACTGGCTTAGCCCACCAAATGCAGAACAAGGTATCAGAGCTCAGTAGCCTTTAATGCCTTCTGAACTTAGAGTAACGGTTCACATGCCAATGTCACCTGAAGTTTAAGGATGTGCAAAAATGAAAGGATAATTTGCTTTTATCAGCACTGAGCAGTGCATCTGTGTCTGCAGGTCCAAAGGTTTGTAATAGATCTCCACTGTGATCAGGGCACATACCACTAACAGGGTTTGGTGACTGCAGAAGCCATATGGCAGATTAATCATACAAGCAAAAATTATTTTATTGGTATTATCTACAATAACAAAACCTGAGGGAATAAAAAGTGGAACATAAACACAATTATATCTAACAAGGCCTTTCAGATACGTCTGTGGGGATTCACTGCACATTTGATTCTGGCTGCGTAATTTGTTTATTGCTATTTTTGACAAGTATCTTCATTTATCAAAAATCTACTTAAAAGCTGTTGGGGGTGATCTACTACTACTATCAAAGTCGCTAAATTTATTATCTGTCTTTCTGAACAAAAACAAGAACACAGAGCTAAAATGTCAAAAAAGTGAAACCAGCCTTCCAGAAACCCAAGCTTTTCCATTCCTCCAGAAAAGAGCTAACAGCGTGTTTCAGACAAGACCTGTACACCACCACACACCCATCCATACAGACAAACTTCCATCACAGATTTCCCTAATGCATCTTACAGACCTCTGCAACACCTATGAATCGCTCTCTCTGACGTGTTCCTCTGCTGCCATCTCTTAAGGAGATTTCCCTGGGTTTGTTTAGACTACTCCCATATCCCTCTCAATTCTTCCTGGCTTCCTATATTTTTTTGCTGAATGGCTTCACTCAGCAAACTCACAGAATCACTACATTGGAAAGACCTTTGAGATCAAATCCAACCATACCTGTCCTCTACTAAACCATATCCCTGAGCACATCTACTCGTCTGTTAAATACATCCAGAGTCAGTGACTCGATCCCCACCCCAGGCAGCCTGTTCCAATGCCTGATAAAGGCATCTTGAACTCCTCAAACTCATCCCCACGGCTTTTCTAGGCTGTCCCCATTAGAACCTCCATCTGCTTTTAGCTGTCTACAGATACAAAGGGGGGTTGGATTTTTCCTTTTATAAAGCAGTTCCAGCTATGTAACACATCTTTTGCTCATGAGCACTAGTTTTCACTTGAAGAAACCCTGGATTTCTGTAGATTTCATCCTTCTGAAGAATCTTGTAATACATAGCATAAATGCAAGTAGAAAGTTCTATTCCTAATAAATAACTCCATAGTCCTTTCTATTTGTTCACAGCTAAGTTTTATATGGCTCTTGCACAAGAGAAGGGTTTAGTTTTAATTTGGCATCTACAACATCAGCCTTGCTGCGTAAGGTGCCAGTTCAAATCCATCGTCTTTCATTAAGCCCAGCCAAAGCCCTAAAGACTTGTCAGAGCACCAATGGATCCCTTGAGAAATGGGGCGATGTTATTTGAATATAATTCAGAGAGTCAGACAATCATCCTCTCTGTCACTAGGCAAACAGTTTCACTGTGAGTGATGCTCATGAACAGCAATAATTTAATTGCATGCTGGAATCCACAATTTTGTTGTTCCAGTCCTCCTGATACGAACTACTATGAAGCAGGGCTCCAGCCAACGTGAGAACCATGCTTGGGCTTCTCTGTGCGGCTGAATGTCAGAATAACTCAGAAGAAAGAAGCAGCTGCAGGCAACACTCAGGGTAGAAAGTCAGTCTAAACAGAGAATTAGTTTCTATAGGAATGTCTCTCAGCTCTTGCAGCAAGTGGTCAAACTAATGCAGGTTTCTGGCAATATTCCCTTCACATCTACCATCAGAACAGACCAAAGCAAACCCTGGAGAGTCCCCCTACACTGGAATCCTGGCTTTTTGTAAATGAGCCTTCCCATTTGAGGATGAGCAGGAATTTTCATCAACTTCACCTTAATGATTGAAGCTTCTGTACTGCAAGAAGCTATAGGATGAATTTGTTTCCCTTTTAAAATAAAAAATGATGGGCAAAATAGACCAGTTTATCTCTATAGGGCATTTGGAAATTATCGCTGTATCTAAACTCCGTTAAAAATTATTGTAGTTCTAGAAGACAATTTCTGAAGCATAGGGAATGACAATTCAGTACCGTATTTCAGAGCTGTCCCAGTACTTCAGGAAAAAATACACTTCTCAACATGAATATTCAGTGTTTCTAGCTTAACAGTTATTTATCATGGACTCACACAGAAGCTTTCAGCAAGCTTATTAAATTACAAGTAAAACAATGATACTGCCCTGATACAGATACCTGACATTTGCAAAGTGAAACCAGCAAGTCCCGAAGTGAAAGGAGACAAAGTGAAACCATCCAAAGCCCCAAAGTGAAAGGAGACAATCAATTTCAAAAATATCTACTTGACTACCACCTCCTTTTGTTTTGAAAAGCAGGAAATAAATTGTTTATCTTGCCAAAACATGACAGGTAAAAAAACCAATGACATGAAGAAGCGTCACGAACTCTGATTCTATAAAGATGCATACAGCAAACAAATCTCTGCAAAAGGATCTACATACTTAGGACAGAAATGCAGTCACACAAAGAAATACAGTGTTTTAATAAACAGACTTAAGCTTCAGAAGAACGGTGGGAGCTGAGATTAGTTTGCACTGATGGTTACAGTCACAGTAACACAGAAAAGATTGACTCATCTGCATAAGACGGATTTAATTCTGCTTGCCTGCTCCTTGTTTGAGAAAAGATCTACTAGACAGACACCCATAGCAGATCTTCTGTTTCAGCAAGTCGTTTTTCCACCCTCAAAAACAAATTCTGTTCACATCTACATGATTCATTCTGCTTGGTATCTGACACTCAAAAACGCCCAAGGTGACACCACAATCACCTGGATGGATGATCTACATAGTCAATGGAGAGTTCAGCTCTATAAAAGCCTACAAACCCTGGCTGAATGTGTGCTCCAACGTGCTTTATGTTATACAATGGTGGGTGCTGTTGCCAGTATTACTGCTTAGAACGTTCAGAAGAGAAAGGAATGCATCTCAAAAGGCAAATAGTGAAAACAATATTAGATATGTTTCTATACACATATTATAAATACTGTTAAGGATTACCAGAGAAGCCACACATTAAAGGATCTGGGATACCCCAGATGAAGCCAGAGTGACCATACTTATTTCAGAACAAGATTTAGTCAAACCCTTCCAAATGTCAGAACATAGAAAATAACGTATATTGGAACAGGTCACCTGTGTGGTGACACTCAGCATCAAGCTCCAGAAAAAACTACTGAGAGCATTACAAGATGTGGCATTGCGAGACATACAGTCATCATTTCAATTAGTTTGAAGAACAAGTATCAGGCACTTTAAGACTTCCAACTCTAAGTCACAGCACAGTAATCAACATCAGTATGACACGGTCTTTCACGTCTGACACTACAATAGGTGTCACAATAACGGGTGTACAAGGTAAGGAAGCAAAAGTTCAAGATAGCTAAGAAGATGTGGACTCCTACAACAAAGAAAACAGGTCAAAACTCCTCAAAACAGAGAAAGTAGCATGAAAAAATTGAAGAAGCAGCACTTTAGCAGAAGAAGCTGAAGAGGTACAGTAAGAGATAAGAATAAACACTCTGAACACACCACCACCTTAACTGGTAAACTGAAATGAGCCAAAGGTGCTGGGAAATATAATCCAGAAAAGACTGTGATAGAAAGAATACATAAACAGGCAGAAAACCAGGAAGCTTGTTATATAGACTCCACTCTGTTGCCTGTGTAATTGTAACACCTTTAGTTAGGCCCTGTTCTATCTCATGTTGCAAACAAAGATGATGTAATTAGAGGAATAAAAAGGTGAGAAAACTGCCAGCAAAGAAAGCTGCTGTGAAATATTGAACAATGCAATAAAAAGACTGTTGATATTTTGGAATTTTCCAGGTGCAAGCACAGGAAAAAAAAAACCCCACAGAAAGGTGGGAAAGTGAAATCACCACTGCAGCACAGAATGTATACTTAATTCAATAAATTCAGATCAGCCATTAAAAATCTACAGATTCTACTATCACTTCAAATACTGCTCACAGTTTAGCACCAGGATATGCAGAAGCTGGAAACAAAACAAAACAAAAAAGAGCAGACAACTGGTTTTTTTTAAATAAGTTAAATGTAATAAATGGAATGCATTTACCATAAGTAAAAAGTTGAAGAAAGAAAAGTTGGAGTATCTTTATGTCTACAGCTTTTTTTTAGATAACGAGAATCTCAAAAGCATAACTAGCTCCTCAGCCTTGGAAGGAACATCATCATGGAAAGGAAGATAATGCTGCTACTGAACACTATCTCCTGACACGGGTTTTGAACAGCACCCTGTTTTGTGCCCACCTTCTGTCATATCTGCATGTGCAGGAGAAGGGGCTGCACAGTTGGAATTACTGAGTCCACTTTGGTGACTCAAAGTGCCCTTGGAGATCTTATCTGAAGTGCACTCGTACCAACTGAACCTGTTTCCAGCCCACATATCCCCAGCCTTAATTTATTTTAATGCAATGTGGAAGATGCTTTTTAACATTAAACTTATTGAACTTGAGCTTAATATCTTCACTCAGCTGCATTAGAAGCTGTGTACTCATCTGTGCAGAATCCCAGGATCAAGGCCCCGGTTTATATGATACCTCTAGTCCTTGCTACCCATGTAGAACCAACAGCGTTCACAAAGCTGGCATGGCACTTATCCTTTTTTATGTTGCAAATTAAATAGACATGCTTCACTGCTGTAGCTCGGCAAACCAGAGTGAAAATTCACCCTTGAATGTACAAATCAATTTTGGTTTCTATTTTGCTCCTGGATGCTGGGCTATGACACTAACAAACACAGAGATGCCTGACAAGTATCTTTTAGAAAAGGGGAAGGATAAAATATGATGAAGGGGGGAGAGGCAATTCCTCTGTGTTTTCATTTACAAGCTGTTTACTAAAACATCTAACATCTCCAGCATGCTCTGGTGATTGGCATTATCTGCAATATGCGCACAGCAGCTGGGCAGAGATGGTGCTTTCCCATTCCCCCTCCTCAGCTCTGTTTTCTTGTAGATGGCAAGCAAATGTCTTCCCTTAGAAAGAATATTAAAAATCAGTAATGTAAGGGAGCAGAAAGATGAGCAGGCTGGCCATTCATTCCCCATGAATCTTCCTGCAACTTCTTAGTTTGACAGCTGTGCCTCCTATATTTTAATCTTGGCTTTGAAAGAAGAAAGCAAGTCAATTCATTCCTTAACAGCTCCCTGTAATTTCAGCTCGCTCTTTACTTATGTATGAAACCAACATGGGTGAAAAAGGTTAGAGGCAGATGAATTTCAAGTTTCAGAGCTCAGGAAAGGCCAATAAAATGTGCAATAATCTTAATGTTTGGGTTTCACTGAGCTGCAAACACCTTCTATATTAACTGATAAAACACCGCTAATGTTGCAGCAGATGCTTTTGAGTTTTAAGGAGATTTCCTGAACTTTTGTGAACTTTGAGCTACCCAGCATTCTTTTCTTCCCTGAAGCAGACTGGCAACCCAGGCCCTTAGGTTACCACATCTTTATATTCTTACAGCACTCAAAATATTCAATTGACGTTCAACATTATTTTTCTACTTATATAAAACCACAGTACATTCTGTATGCTGAAGGACATATATTTTGAGTCACAAAGGAAGAACAAGAGGTGGGAATAAACATCTTTGGGCTAAATCTCCCTGGTTTATGGTTTTTGATGCTTGCAGGTACTCAAATACAGGAATTTTAATTTTCAAAGCTACACCTGAGTCTTTAAAACAAACACTATAAATGAAATAAAAATATCCCTTACAAGGCCAAAACCAAACAGGTGAGCCATCTAAGCAATATCTTCTCCCCCATCTAAGCTAGAAAACCTTCAATACGCTCTTGGAAAGTACCAGCCCTGGAAGGCACAGCTGCAGAAGCTGCATCTGTCAAGCGCAGGATGCTCCTTGGTCCTCCAGCCATAGGAGAGCAAATTAATTACAAGGAATTCTAGAAAGAGTGAAAAACTTCCTGCGTGTTTACTTGTTTCAGATCAGTTACTGACCATGATAGGTTCTGTTTCTTATGAAAGGATTCTTCTCCTCCAGGAAAATAAACTACACCAGAGGATGGAAGAGTGGCTTGGCTGGACTGAGCACACTGGCGTTTCTGTAACATCTAGGGTCATCTCTCTAACACTAAGCACTCAAATGCATAATTCCCCTGAAAGGCCCAGTGTAAAAAGCCTGCTCCAAACAAGTCTAACACACTGGCATAACACTGAGTTCAGTACAAAGTCCAATAAAATTTTGTATTAAAGACTGAAAAATAATTACTTTGAGATTTTTTTTTTCCATGAGTTGCATGTATGTGTTTTGTGGACCAGATCTCCTGCTGATACAAGTCAGAGTAACTCAGCTAAACTCACTACAATGACATCTGTTTACTCTTGGAGAATACCTGAGGCTATCTCTCACCAGCATTCAGCTAGCAATATTTGCATTTGCCCAGTTAATAGTGTAGTTTCTCCTGATTATAATTTGTGAAATTTATTTAGGTCTTAATGAATTTGGCGAGGTATTTTGTTATTTTTCTCTCCTAAAGTTCAAACAAAAGCTCTTGGCCACTCTGTGGCTGAGCACAAAATTGTTGTGAGGAATAAAGGGAAGGTTTTTGCTGATTTCACTGCTCTCCAAAGCAGACTAATGTCATTTGGATTAAATGAACCAGAAGCTTTGTGTCTCCTACTTGCCTGCTCTTACACCATCATCCTGCATTTTTCACGCTCCTGCACCATTCCGAGTGTCCCAGTCTCAATGTACCAGCATAAGTGATATTTATCATCTGCGAGGTCATTCCTTGGTTTGCATTTTTATGGAAACACACAGATAAAAGTATCTCATACAGGGTTAAGATGTACCCCTCCTTCCCCCCCCCCCATCACCTCCCACAGTTACTTTACACACTACATTCAGTAGCAGTGGGTCTGGAGAACACCACTGCCAATCCTAGCACCAGGAGGCTTTTCAATGGATCATAAAGAATGCTATAATAACAAGGAAAACTGCTTCCAGGAAGAGAGGGGGAGCACTACGGAGGTGGTAGAGATACAAAGATCCTCTCTCCTCTAAACTGCCAGCCACGCCACCCTGCCCATAAAACAGGGCATAATGAGAACATCAAATATATCTGAAAGAACGGACAGCCCTTTTTGATTCCTTACTTATGCAATCAATTCAGATTAGAAAACAGATATGAATTGTTTTTCACACCGCAGGATTGCTGCAAACAGATCAGAAGAGGAAAATTAGCAATATTAAATGCTACCTCTTAAGTAGGCTGAGCTCATTCATTGCCAAGCTACCAGCAATTCAGTTCAATGCCTGCAAGAGAGCTATCAATCACAAAAACACTTGCTTTTGTATCTGTGCTAAAATCCATACACTTCCACTCTATTTTCTGTTTTATTATATTTGAAGCCATAGTTCTATAGATCATCTGGATGTCTTTAGTGCAGCCATCATCATTTCATGAGATGAAATTACATATATAAAATCTCTACTCAGACTGCACGTCTACTATGGTTATCTTGCACACAGATTTACCTGGTAGGACAAAACTAAGGAGCCCCAGTGGGGTGAAACTCCCTCACACCCCCACTTCCTTCTCTCTCTTTCCTTTTTGTCCCCACTAGCATGGAGCTGGCAGAATACACTTGCTATCACATCATGCTGTCCAACAGTGGCAGTGTAAATTACCACAGCATCCCTTCCCAGTCTAAATCTGAGACACAGCCCTTCACAAGCCATTGCTGCTGTTTGGTTGTGTTTGGCAATGTCTGATGGAGGGACTTTAAAATCTCAGTGCTTGGCTAACACCACAGACCTCAAATTCAAATTTAAAGCTACTACTCAAACACAATTTAGCACAGATAGGCCAATTTAATAAATAACAACTGATAAATGACACAATCACTCCCTACCCCCTGTCTTTTAAGCTGAATTTGCATTGGCAAGTTCCATATCACAGGTTTTCTCCATTCTTCCTGGGGTACACTCATGAGGGGGGGAGAAACTCAGAAAGATTATGTGGTGTCTTCACAGAGATTGCCAGTATCTGCATTTTAGGAAACCAGATCCTTCAAACAATACATCAATTTGGAAGTCTCCACAGCCAGCAACAACTTTAATTCTTCATTTCCTTTCTCAGGAAGAAAGAGTTTTCAAGAAAGGAAATTATCGATGAGCAGAAGTAGTTGGTAATTGGGGTTAAAGATTGTGCAGGTAATTTGTACCTACAAGTCTCTCTCCAGAGCTGATTATAATTGGAGATGTGTGAAATAGTCTTGTCTCCTGAGTTTACTGCATCTTTATTTTGGATTCAGAGGTGAATGGTTTCATCTAGGATGGACCTATAGCCACAACAGTGTATTTGGATTCTATCTAAACCAACTCTGCATTTTGAAAACTGTCCCTTGTCAAACAAAGATTCACAAGAAACCACAGAAAACACATATTTTAAAACAACCTCCAAGTAAGTTTGCACCCTCTCTGCTATTGAAGTTTCAAATACCAAGAGCATTTTAGTAACCCACATCTTGGTTACTGAATTCTCACTTACAGGGAAAGCAAGCTAGCGTGGAGATACTATTCAAGATTGTACAGTACTTAGGGACACAAATAGAACTTGTGACCCTCAGTATGGGATTTTCACCAAGAGGTCACAGTGCCCCTCTTAAATTTCATCCATTGAGCAGGGCTGCACCAAGTTCTCACTTAAACTTGATAACCCTTCTTGTGCTCCATTTTGCATGGAAGTGCATTTTCTGGATTTAATGCATTTTGGCAGAGCTCATTTCTCCCAGTGACGACAACACTGAGCATCAGGAATGAGCACCCCTGATAAAACATTCTTTCTGCCCTAGAATATTGTTGGGATGCTGCATCTGGCCTGCATGAATGGCATTCATTATAGCTGGTACACCAAGATAATGATATGCTGCAGCCAATTATGTCATTCACTTGCTCTCTTGCCAATTAGCTCTGCCTGTCTTGCTGGTTCCAGTAAGGCCTGTTGCCAAGGCTGAAGAAAGAGAAATTCTTTAGCCTTTGAGAACATGCATAATGCAGCTGTAGTTGGTTTTCAGCCACCTTCAGGAATCTCAGGGCATAGACAGAGGATCACAATCAACAAGGCAAAACTTTTTTGGAAAGCCCCAGCTGAAGTGTATTTTATTTGAAGTAAGCTGGTGCTTTTTAAAGTAACATGGTGCTATACAGCAAAGCCCCAAATTCTTATTTCCATAGAGACTCCTTCACTTTCTATATTCTATAATGGACATGCATTTCTTTTGCAGTCAAAGCATGTTCTAGATACACTGTTAACAACAAATCCTTGGTACTATGATAATTTCTATCTCCTATGAAGGCAGTAGCCAGCCAAAGCTCTGTCCCAGCGTTGCTTAAACCATCTGTAGTGTTAACAGAATTTCAGAAAATATCTCATATACATCTACAACTGTACCACCACAGGGACACACAATATACATTCCTTCCATAATAAACTGACAGAATGAGTTTGGAGATACACAGTTCAATCACTCTGCAGCAACACATATCTTATTATGCAACTACACCAAAACGTACTATTCATAAAAACATATATACACTCGTACACACGCAGATGTATATGTGAATGAAAGAAGAGCAATAGATATAATTAGTGCACTCCATAACTTAATGACCATGAATTGCTTTTCTAGCTGTGGGAGATAAAGTGATACTTCAGGCAGGCATCACCAGATGACAAGCCTTGCAGCAAATGACCAACTGTGGGTGCTGAGAGGGAACTGAAGTCACTACTCCCCCAGTTACAACAGTACACAACTTCCATGTAAAGCTGTAGCCACAGAAGCTAAGAATCTGTTCAAAAGCAAGCAAGTATTCACATACTCAAGGCAGAGTATAACAGTTCTATAAATAACATCTTCCTGATGTGAAATCTCTGCATCTCAGTTATGCCCACCTGTAAAAAGGGAATTACAGGTTTCTTCTTTCTACTCTTTCTTCTCTTCCTTAAATTCCTTCTCTGAACTCCCATTGGAGAATCACTGCTCTTGAAAACCCTTCAGCATGAGAAATCTTTCTTAATATATACTTGACTGTATTAAAAGAATGGAGCTGCAAGGCTTACAGGAATATAACTGATAAAATTATGGTGTAGGTTTGAATCATTCTTCGAGACTAGATAAAAAAGTGACATGACAATTCAGATATTCCTCCTATGCCAGCAAAACCCAAAAAGGTTGCAGACACACTATAAAGGTTTAGCTGTGGTCAAATAATAATTTCCAGATCAGTAAGTCTAATGCAATATTTATGCAGGCTCTATACTTTAATTATGCCAAGATTGTAAGTTTAATTTCATATTATTCCTGATGCAGGTGTTTAGAGGTGGGCAGTTAAAAGCATGCATGTCCCTTCAATCAGAGCTTGTAGAAACAGGACTCAATTTACTGCTGCACACCATAGTAACCGGGACGTAAAAGGAGTATGACTTAAGACTATTCTAAAAGCTCAGCAAAATTTCAGAATAGTGGCTAGGGATATCTACCTTTCAGTAGCATTTTTCCCAATTGAACTTTGCTTCTGATATACCTGCTTTTTTTTTTTTGCCTCTCATGTTTTCTTCCTGGAGAAAATATTATGGTTACATAAGCTTGCTTTTATTTTGCTCTACATAGACACACATACAACACCCTTTTCCATTGACATTTTGAGAAATCTACCCTCATCTTTGAGCACTGCACAAAATCTAAGCAGCACTTGACATCCTCTAGACAGCTGTTGAGTAGATTGTTAATAGTTCACAGCATTAAATTTCACAAACTTGAATTTTTACCAGCTTTCAAGCAGGCAGCTGCTCCCTAATGCTGTTATTTTGGATGGCAGTGTTACAATCCCTTTCCTGACAGTTTTGATGAAGCTCTATGACAGGTCTAGATGTACTGATGAAAGATATCTGTGGAATGATGGATGATGACTAAGGAAGATGAGGAAGAAAAAAGGAGGGTATAAGGCAGAGATGGACTAAAGGTAAGGCAACTCTGCAGTGAAGATGTATCATAAGAGGTACTACGGTACTATGTAACTATAACAACTCCATCGAATTCCACTAACAGCGGAGCAGTACTGAATATACATCACACTTCTTTGCATATTAAACTCAAAAGGTGTCACCTATTCCTGCCACAGATGGACTGAAAACTTTCTACCAGATTTAACCTTAGTTTGATAGACCAGGGAAGAGAACGAAGAATGAGTTATACAAGAGACAATGTTCTTTGTGATCATTTGTGAAGAAAAAGCGAGAGAGAGGGATGAATAGACATCATGGGTAGAGAAAGAGACAACACAGACAGATAGAAAAATAAACCAAATATTTATAACAAGAACAGTGTGAAAAATAGAAATGACAATATGCAAAATTCCAAATCAGTCCTTCAGAACCTTAACCTCAGCGTGTCTGTGCACGTATTTACTGAACTCCCATCATCACCAGAAGCTTTACTCCCCAGAAGCAAAACCCAGATAGGCATCTCTTCACAGCACTGTCTCATCTGCTGAAGCACAAAAGTGGCAATAACAATGTACATACAGAGAAAAAGCACAAGGAGTAATTGCAGTAGATGGAAAATTACAGACAGATTAGCAAGTTCCCAGCAAGAGCAATCATTCCTGTCACCAATAGAGAGGAGTTTTTCAGGTAAAAGGATAACGGGAGTTACTAGCTCTGTCACTGTTATCTTCAGCAAGATACTGTTACCTGTCTTAAGGCACCAAAAGACTCTACCAGCATTTGAAAGTTATGTGCAATACATCTTTTTAAACTAATCAAAACTTCACTGCTCCAGCAATACGTTAAAACATTTAAAGTCTGCCCAGAGTCAATAGTAATTACAGAAATTTATCATGGTTGCCAATCATGTGGTTCCAACCCAGGGTGCTTGTTATTGCTAAACTACAGTTTGTCAGCCCTGATTTATTTCTAGTGGCCACCGGCCCCCTGACAGCTGGAAGTGGGACTGCTTACAAGATTCCACGTGCTAGGAAATGTTTCAGTCAGGTGGCTTGGTTTGCCTCTCTAAGCAGGCACTGGGACCATTTTCAGATTCTCATTTTTTGCCACATGGGGAAGATGCTAACGGGTCCTCTTAACCAAATACAGCACTCAGAATAACCTTCAATGCATCTTCACTACATAGCAGATGTTAAATGAACGCCTCAGGTTACAGGAATTTCATTAAACGTGAGAATCTCACCTCTCTCTTATCAATATGAGCTCTGCCAATAAAAAGACAAGTCTTCCTCAGGGAAAATTGGGCCCCTGCTTGGCCAGGACTTTATTCTTCTCTTGGCTCTTCCCTCAAGCCTTCAGACCAAATGCAGCAAGAATGATACAAATAAAGCTACAGAAATCTCTGAGCATCCATAAGGAAGGAAGGACAGAAATGAGGGATAAGGATATGGGTGAAGGCACTTAAAATAAATTAGAGCACTTCCCTAGAATCGTTGCTTTCATATTTCACAAGGCAATGCTCTCCAGCCTAGGCTTCTGTAGCACCTTCATTTTCACATGGGGCTCAATAACCTTAACGTTACCTACTGATTTATAAAGCACATGCCCAGATCTGACCCTGTGCCAGCTTTACACTTCTGTGTGCTGACATGTGGTGTGAACGTCCCGTGCTCAGTGCCGACAGAAGAAACACGGGGACATGAGCACTGAAAAGTCAGGACAAGGGGAGTGGAAGGGTACTGGATATTTGGAAAACCTGCCTAATATTAAAGTGAAAATTTATGATGACCCAGGCAATTCAAAAGGAGAACTTCTATGTCAACAGTTGGAAAGGAAGACAGAGGTTTCGGAAACAATCTGTACAAGTATCTCCATCAAAATAGAGTAAACATAAAAGCACAGCAGACAATCCACCACCTGCTTAGTGTATTTCACACAGGTATTTTTGATGCAAAGACAGCTTTTTAACCAAGAGACATTTTGTGAAAATTCTTCAGATTTTTTTCCAGAATTTTAAGTATTTAGATGGAAGTGACACCATTAAATTGTTCAGCCTTTGAATAAGTGGGAAGGAAAGTTCCCTATACTGCTGAAAGCAGACTTTCACAGCGTTTAGATTCATTGACTCGTAAGCTCTAAAGTTGAACAGTGGCAGCAGCATACTCATCTGGACAGATGTGTGGAGTAACAAAGGTCATAAAAGCTTCATTCATTTTTGCTTCTCCCTCAAAACTGCAGTATGAGCTCAACTTTTTCTTAAAATGATACAAAGTGTTAATTTAAAAACTAAAAATTATCGATAATTGACCTTGGCCCTATATAAAACTTTACCTCTGGGATTGAACTTCCATTCCTAGTTCTTCTTCTTTTATTTTAATAAATTTAAGGCATATTTTTAGTAGTCGCTGATCATTTATGCTCCTTTGTAATTAGATGCAATTAGGAATTACCCTCCTTTGTAATGAGATGTAATTATGGTTTCTGTGATGGTATAACACCCAAGGCAATCTTCCTCTCACCCCTCCTTGTTTACAAGGGAAGTTTTTTCTAACTATTCCAGCTTAGGGCTGTGGACCTTCTAGGGTCCTGCTGCAATTAGCTGTAAATGGTTGTGACTGAGACACACCGAGGCACATGCATAATGACTAACCTTCCAAAGGCTCATAAAATATTCAGCACCTCAGTATAGCTTCAGGTAGTTATATTAATCTAAGCGTGCATCTGTTTGTGTGTGTGCGGGCACGCATGCAAGTACACAAGAGGAATGATGTGGTGAAGAACTAAGCTAAAATCATGTTTTTTAAGAAATTATGCAACTATTTCTCCTGAATCTTCAAAATGTGTCTGGGGAGAAGGTGTCCCCAACATAAGGAGGACATGGAACTGTTGGAACGGGTCCAGAGGAGACCATGAAGATGATCAGAGGGCTGGAGCACCTCTCCTATGAAGACAGGCTGAGAGAGTTGGGGGTGTTCAGCCTGGAGAAAAGAAGGCTCCAGGGAGATCTCATAGCACCTTCCAGTACCTAAAGGGGCTGACAAGGAAGCTGGGGAGGGACATTTTAGAAAGGCAGGGAGTGATAGTACAAGGGGGAATAGTTTTAAATTGGAAGAGGATAGGATTTAGGTTGGATATTAGGCAGAAATTCTTCACTACAGGGTGGGGAGGCCCTGGCACAGGGTGCCCAGGGAGGTGGTGGATGCCCCATCCCTGAATGTGTACAAGACTGGGTTGGTCAGGGTCTTGAGCAGCCTGGGCTGGTGAGAGGTGTCCCTGCCCATGGCAGGGGGTTGGGACTTGATGATATTTGAAGTCCCTTCCAGCCCAAAGCTGGATTCTATGATTCTAACACACGAAGGAAAAATGCTCATCTATGCCTCTCTTTTGTGGTCTTGTTCTGTTCTTATTTTTCTGGCATCTGAATACTTTTCATGTATTCAGACAACGCATTAATAAATGAGGCAAGGCAGCTATTAGGATCTACCACGGACGAGTCATTCTTTGTTTCATTCTCTGTTATGTCTTTGGAAAAGAGACTGGCATGAAAACAGTTGAAAAAACAGGTAAAGGAAAGGTACAAAGGAAGCAGCAAACACAAGAAGGGGTGCTGCACAAAGCCCTGCTGCAATAGGGGTGATAATTTGAGAGTGTGATACCTAGTATATCGGAGTTTACAAGCTTATTGTATGAGTTATTTTAATCAATATATGATAGAGACTGAATGAGGAGAGGTCTTTTTTATTTAATTGTGAATATTACTGCATGAATTCAGGATACTGATTTAGTCTAAAGTTCTTTTCTGAGTAAAATCCCTCCTAAGAGGCATTTCTTCTGTTCTTGTTTGGTTGCCGCTTCTTCTATAGAACAGCCTGGCATGATTAATCCTAACAAGAGGGATTAATTGGACAACCTTCTGTGTCCTGCAAGCGGCTCAGGGAATTGGCTAACTATTATCTTGCTCAGATCCTCTATTTCATCACATGAATCACCCTGCCTTGAGCATCACTCTATATAAAGCAAAAATGGAGAGGCTGCAAAGTGTCTCTCCTTTTTATTTATTGTGTGCACTTCTCAAAATATGTATCCACATTATTATTTTTCCCCTTCCAGTCCAATTAGTCCATGTTCTCACAGCTGATTTTTCTTTGTAATTCACTTATTTTTAATTAGAATGGAGTTCTGAGCTGCACCAGTTTTGCAGAAATGAAATATTTGAAGAGCAGTTGAACTGTGTCTCTTTACACCTCTATAATTTCTCTCACTTCAGAAAGGAAAAAAAAAAAAGAAACAGTGCTTAAAGTGGAATGCCTTGAAAATGCTGGTAGAAAAACAAATGCCATTTTTTATCGATGCATTTAAGCCAAGGGGTTAAATTCTGATTAACATGATCTAAATTTGGAGCAATGCCAGTCCCAACATCCTGCTGTAAAGTTACCGAATTGTGCAGGTGTGGGTGCATCTTTGTGTACAGTCCCAGGACAACAGCTTTCTAATGTTACAACCATTTAATTTTTTGGTTTGGTATTCATGATGCCTTGAGATGGATTCAGTGGTCAAACTATTAATGACCCTGGCTAGAAAGACCTTGTATAATCGTACAGCTATACTCTGCTATAACCAACACTTAAAGGTTACCCCTTCCATCCCTTCAGCTCTGCTGTTACTGAAATTTACTGCCAGAGATTTGGAGGTCTAGTCCAAAAAGGCTTGCCCTGATGTCCAATGGAATGAGCTGGAACCATTCTGCTTACTTTAGCGGGCATTACATCGGCAGTTAATCACATTCCTCCCAGTCCCCAGAAATCCCATTTACCCTTCTGGATTCCTTTTCCTCCGTAGGTGAAGATACAGGCAATAGCATTATCTGCAAAGTGCATATTGTGTACATTAATCCAACTGCCAACATTGCAAAAGGGTCAAGTGCTTTGGAGAGAGCAAAGAATAAAGTAGTACACCATGGGCACAATTCTTTGGATTGCCAGCTCTATGTGATAGATCACAGGGGATTTTCTGTAACTAGCTTGAAAAAGATACTGAACAGGAGGCAGAGTCCATTACTGACAGAAGAAAAGGCCTGTCAGAAAACCCCAGGCAGCAAGGATGTCGCTAAGATCAGTACAAGAGAAAGTTTCTGCAATCCATCAAGAGAACTGTGTGCAGGTGACCCAGGAATCACCTCACACCATTGTACTTTGCAGCAGGCAGTCCTTGTTGGAATTGCCCCTCTGGGCGATGAAAGCACTCTGTGCGACACCTGCGAATTTGCCCTTTACTGCTGCAAACCCAAGCTGTTAAATATCACGCTCTTTTGGCTGTGATTTACTCTATTTATGGCCCTCCTTCCACCCAACCTTTCCTTATCACAAGGGATCAATTCTGGACATACAACAAAAGGCAACAATGGTTTTAATAAAAAACAGAAGGACAGGAAAGATTGATTCTGCCAATGAAGACAGGCTGTAGCAATGGAGAAAAAGCAAGGAGGCAAACAAGAAAGAATAATATCAATAAAAAAGCACATTGGTGGCTATACCAACCCATAGACACATTTATACTAGAGGAAACAACTGTGTTTTCTCAATGTCCCTTGTTTTTTCCCATATTCAACAACTCTTCTAATTTAAAGGCAGATACCTAAAATTGTTCCTAAGTTTCTTCCATTTGACAAGAAACTACTTCAAGGCAGAAGTATAGTCCTGCAAGACCTATAAGTCTCGATGCAGAAAAGCTAATTTCTCTTGTGACCTTGTGAAAGTTTTATTAAACTTCTGTGTTATTCTGCTTTAGATAAAATTCTAGACTTGGCAAAGTACTATCAAAGGAAGGTCCACTCAGAACTCTGGTTTCTTTTTTTCAAGACCACACATTAACAAATAGCATCCAAGCACAGCATGTAAGTAGTCTAAAAATAAGAGTACTTTGCATTCGCATTCATAAGATACGTGATACTTTTCTTTGGCTCTTCATATATAATGTCATTTTCTTGAAATATCTTTAATAGTTTCAGGTGTTTCACGTCTTCTCTGCACCACATGTAAGCAGAAAAGGGATTTTGTTCTGATGAAAATATTCTCTGAGAAGTATTTTGCAGCATCAGTAAGAGAGATGTATTATGTGTAATGAGAAGCGATAAATATGGAAAAGAGCTGTTTATAAAGTGACTGTAAGGTGATCAGACAAACTTCACGTTGATTTTCATTTCAAAAAGTGAGAACATTGCAAGACTTAAACTACCATAAACACACTGATAAGAATTACCTGTGAAATGCAGTCGTCTTTTCAGTTGCTAGCTGCTCAGGCCCGCAGTAGGATGCAAGTGGAGATCAAGGTTGTTTCTATTTTGTCACGTCTATCAGGTAGCTCATCAGGATCGCACTGTACAATCTTGGTGCCAGTCTTCAGCCTTCTTGCCATTTGTAATCATCTGCAAAACCAAAAACATGTTCTCAAGCCACATAAATCTTTAATAACTGGAGTCAGAGATGTCGTCTCAATGTGCACAGAACTCTCATAAACTGGTGTTAGAAAACTGCAGAGAAAGGTCTAAGACAGGCATGGAATTTGCCACCGTTCATGTGAAACAAATGTGTTGCTCTGCAAACTCAACAGCAATGTACTTTTCAAAATAGCCCATGGCAAAATTTTCAAGAAAAATTAAACCAAGTACCATACAAAGCTGCCTTTGGCAGGAGGCTTTTGACTTCATGTGTTTGAAAGAGCATTATACTCCATGGGAGTGAAAGATGTAATACCTGCCAAAAGAAAGTATCCTCATTCCTTCCTCACAAATTCCATGCATATGCACAAATTCATCAAGGGATGCATCTCAGTAAAACAATTTCATCAGCTCTGAGAGGCTGTGTATGAATACATAAGAACAGGTTTATTTGAATTTTCTTTGCACAGAAGCAGAAGTGTCCAAGGGTTCCAGCAAGGAAATCTTAAATGTTTTTTATGCTGTGTCTATTCCTGCAGCCTTGGATTTCTTCTGAGAAAGAGGGTGGAGTGCTGATTTGTCAGGCAGTATAGATGACATTCATTTTGGTTGCAGAGAAGAAGTAAAGCTAGGACCATTAAGATGGTACATAAAAATGGTGTTTGCTCTCTTTAATGAAGATAGATTTCATCTACTTGGAGTGCAGGTTCTTAAGAGCCAGGATACAGGATATGTATGTGTGCAGGAAACACCAATATTACTGGTTTTAAAGTTCTGTAAAAATATTAATAACCACCATTTAAAGGGATAAACTATCCCTTGCATGATGTGGAAGGCAAACATTTTAAATATTCTATACTGACTTACATAGAGATTTGGCTCCTATTTTCCTATACAAAGCCAACAGTTTATCCTGAATGAGATGCCCCCTTTGAAAATAGTGTCTTTTTTTTCAGTTCTATGACAAAAACCAAGTCCTTTCTGACAACTTTCAGACAAAAATGAACCTAATATAAGGCATTTATTAGAGTGGTGTCTAGTACTGCATATAGCAGCACAGTATTCTCCTGCCTGTCCCTATGGTGTGGGGCTTAGTTGTCCTCTTATTTGTACCACTAAAATCCACATCAGTTCCAGTGGTTTTCCAAAGAATATTCTAGAGTTTAAAAGGCTGTGTGGCCTCTTCTCACTTGATTGTACCTCAGTGATTTAGAAATTAATTTTCTAGGAAATACAATGCATTGTAATGGCAACATGTTGTACAATACAGAACACCAGGAGGAGAAAGCTGCTTTAACGAGTGAAATTTAGAATTAACGTTATAATTGAGGAACAGAAACGAAATGTGATTCAGTCACCAGGGAATCATTATTTTGGTAGATACTGTGTCACTGTCTACATTTCTCTATTACCTAGTTACAAAGTACAAACTCTGAAGGACTCAAAGCCTTTTTAGAAAACCAATTTGTGTAAAGCAAGGTAGAAAAGCTTAAAAACCCCCTTGCTATTCAAAGCATGAATGCCCCCTCAACCCAGTATTTCTATTGAATTTATAGACTGTTCTTATGAATACATGTCGGTCACTCTGGCACGCTGCTAGGTTAAGGGTTCTCCCATCTATTGATCCCAGCACAATAAGGAGTAATCAGAGCCACTGAAATTTGATTTTTATGTGATGGAAATGTGCTGAATCATAGCTTATTGTTACACCCGTGTGTTTCAGAAACATTTATAAAACAGAGGTGGGGGGAGAGCTAAATCAAATCACATTCAATGCATGTAGGGTAAACGTCTTTAGAAGTCATTGAACGGTCATAAAGAAAAACTCTCTGTGGAGAAAGGAGCCCTAAAATAAATGTAAAAAGCAGTGGGAGTAGCAGAAAGACCAAATCACAGAAACAAAATCCTAATTTTTAATTAAAGTTTTGAAGAACACTCATAGGGTTATAAACATATATGTGAATGATATTTTATCCAGACAACCTAATTACCTGGTTTAGAGCTGCAGTTGTTTACATTGATGAATATGGTTTAAGTCCTATTCTAGGAAGGGGCTTCTAAGCTCAGCCCTCACTGCTGAAGAAAATAGCTGAAGGTGTTTGGTGATTTGCAAATTCAAACCAGAGGGAGTAACTGATGGTAATCCTTGATACAAAGAATTTACTAGCCTAAGATTGAGATAGCAGCTTAGGGACTGAATGCCACTGCATGATGAGAAAGACAAATTTCAACCCAAATGAACACAATGAAGCTATTAAAACACTTCATATCTGTTCCTCCAGTGATAAATACTGTGTATTTCCCAGTAACTCACGTACATACTAGGGTAGATACAACTCAGAGTTCTCATTGATACCCAGCCTACGTAACACCTCCCCAAAGCCATCTCACAAAGATCTCAGCAGCTGAATACCCATCCCAACGAGTAGAGAGGTGACATCATCACAGAGGCACAGCAATGAATTTGGAGGGCATACTATATATTCCATGACACAGCCAAACTAGCAAGTGGCTAAACCAGCTCTACATACATATGTGTGCTGATCAACACACATACAGACACGTATGCATGCATCAGAGATGCACCTATACAGGAGAGAGGAACGGGATGCTTTGCTGATGTATATAGAGCTAGTTACAGGTTCAGACTGCTAGTACAGACTGCTGTGAGAAAAACAATTAACAAATGCAGATTCTGACCAACACTGTTTTATGCAACAATTAAGTTTTTCTTTGTCTTTAAGAATTTAAGAAGTCATATAGTTTTTAAAACAAGTTAGCTGCTTTGAAAATATATAAGGAAAATAGTATCTGATTCTTCATTACCTACACTCTCTTGTTTCTCTCCCTGAGCTGGGACAGAATGTATAAATACTTCATGAGAACTTTATTTATAAGGCTTCAAATAAAGTGAAGCTTCAAACCCAAAAATATTAACTCTGGGATCCTCTGCTATAAGAAATGGTTGCCTGTAAGTATATAAGTTAGCTGAAAAGTATATCTCATCAAAATACAATTTAAGTTAAAATGAAAAATTTAGATTTTTAAAAGTTGAAGGCAAGTGTACTAAAAAAAAGCAATAAGGTCAGTCGTATCTAAGAACAACAACAGTAACGTTGTTTTTCCTTTGTGTCAGAAAGACTGCCAAACATGATCAGTCATAGCAGTACCTGAAAAACATTCTGGGTGACAGAGAAGATGAATATTGTTTTAATATTATTGTTGTGATTATGTATTAGTGGAGGTATCACAATGACACTGTGTAAATTAAGTTCTATTAATTAGCTTCTACATTTCACCCTTGAGATGGCATCATTTTCGCAACTGCTAACAAGAAAACTAATTAATGTCAACTTAACTTACATGGCAGCTTCTGTGGTCTGGATATCCCCCCAAGAGGGTCTGGGTTTGGGTCCCCCCCAGACACTTTGGGAAGGTCACACATTCACAAAGAGCTTCATATTCAAGAGGTGACAGAAAGCATATCAAGGTCAGGCTGTCACACACGTCTCCACCATGGCTACTGCCTCAGACTCAAGAACACCCTTGAACTTCTAGCACAGCCATGCACTGTGTGCTCTGAGGAGTGCTGCTCTTTGCTCCTTGGGGCAAAGCACCCCAGGAAAGTGTGAAAGTCAATCAGGGAAGCCACCAAAGCAGCGGGTGGGCTGAATCCCTGGGACGAGCAGCGAAGGAAATTCAGAGGACTGCCAGTTGGCCAGCAGCACAGAACCAAGCTCTTCCTATAGCAACCCTTGTTAATTGGGACCCTGAGCAGGTCACCTACACCGGCTCCTCTTGAACGGAGCAGCCAGAGCCTGCAAGCCAGCTGAAGCACCACCACTAACCAACCCTGAGTACATCTTCCATGGGAAGTACTTACTATTTCTTGAGAGTATATGCTATACCTTCTGTGGGATTACAACCCCAACACAAAAACATTGGTCCATTTCTTGGAGTGAAACAACTAATGTAGTTCTACTTAGCTGCAAAACCAGCTTAAAATTAAAAGAGGTGGGTGTTGACATTTTTGTATCTTAGAAAGTGATAATGAAAATAAGCCTCCTGTTTGATATCACAGAGACAATACCTTGGAATGTGAATATGATTCAGAGTAAAGACAGACTCTCTACAGGTTTAGTTATGGTACCTACTAACTGTAACTTGGAGTAGACTGCTGTGGAGGGAGGCAGCAGCCTGAGGGGAAAAGCATGCAACAGCCCAAGGGATGGATGCAGCCTGGAGAATTGCTTCTAAGGCAGCCTTAAGCTACTGCATTTTGTTAGCAAAAGTGAGGTAAACTCAGAGTAAATCATTACATTTCTCCCTCTCTTACCCCCAAACACAAAACCCGGGCTCCCGGGGCCTGGCTGGCGAGCTGCAGACCTGCAGGTGCTGAGGCGCCATTTTTCCCAGTCAGCAGAGCCGGAGCTGCACTGCCGACCACTGAAGTCAAATGCTCAACTAACTCTGAGGCGAAAATGCAAACCAAAGAGGGGTTTCTGCCCTGGCAGGATCCCTGGGGACTCCCCTTGCTTGGGGGAAGTGAACAGTATGCATACCTGGGCTGCTGGAAGGTGGAGGTGGCTGTGGCAGAAGCTTCTGGAAACGAAGGTGTAAAGACAAATGTAGTGAGGCCAGCCCCGCCTGCCCCCAGGGCTGGAAGGGCTGTGTCGCCATTGGCTGGGGCAAGGCGGGACTAAGGCCCATTGGCTGGGGCAGGGTGGGGAGGCGGGCTCAAGCTCCCTGAGGCAGGTGGCAGTCTCCATCTTCCATTTCCAGCAGTCACTCCGTGCCTAACGCATACTATCACCTCTTTAACCACCCTCGCATTTACACACTGTTCCCTTTGAAAGACCACTGTCAACTTTTTAAAAGAGGGTGATGTTTTTATAACAAGCCTGGTCTTTTCCAGTCATGCCTCATGCCAGACGCTGGTAACACGCTGCCCAGCGCCAGAGAAGCACCCGAGATGGCACCCCTGGTGCGCTCGCTCCTGTGCTTTGTTTTCATGAGATTAGAAAATTGATTATGCTCTTCCTGGGAGTGAGTCAGAGCCCATCAAGACAATTGCTTGAGCTTCAAAGAGCTTTGTAGAAAGAAATCCCATGTATTGATTTGTTCAGCAAAACAGGGCTTTCAGCATCGAGAGCTGCAGATTTCCTGAAGAATTTTCAAAGGGACAAGAGAACAGACCAACTTTGAAGCCATTTGTGGAAAGGCTGCTATTCCACTAGGCCAAGTTTTCAGTCAGTTTTGCTAAATTTCCTTTTGAGCTGCTTCTTTTGAAGACAGAAGAAACACTCCTCTCCTCTTTTTAGAAATAGGTATTAAAAAGTTTATAAATGTATTAATAAGCCACTAAATTAAAACAAAACCAGCAAGTGTTTGTTGTTCTGCTGCATTCTAGAAAACATGGAGAGAAATAAACACTTATTCTTGCCTGTTTATCTGTGGAATACACAGGATTAGACTGGTAAATACCTCACTGTTTACTTAGGTCTTAATTTTGCCAGTATATCTGTTCATACAGCTGTGGCAATGGAAAAGCAACAGAAGATTCACTAATAGACATGAATGTGAAAGATAAACATTGCATTGGATACCTTCTTTCTTTAAGGGTCAGAATTCATACTTACTTACAGGCCAGAACACCCATTGCATCATTAGGTGAACTTCATTATTGGGACCAAGCGCTTTGCAAAGCACTGAGTTTCACTTCGGGTTGCTACACAGGGTTAAATCCATTCTTACATTTGATTTCCAAACAGTGAATTCTCTTTCTTGAGAGCATACAAGCTGATCTCTAGCATACTCGTGCATCAGGAGAGAACATAGGTGTTGGGTACACACTGGAAACAACAGGAAACACTTAATTGTTTCTAGTATAATTGTTTTCCTTTAAAAATTAAGTTGGCTAGAATAATGCAGTAAGTGGATGTAAGCTGTTTACTTCCTATTTTAATCACTGCTTTCTTAAATCTGTAGTGTTCTCTTCCTTCCCCAACATCCCCTTTAAAAAAAAAGAGCACACTACAACGACAAAAACCCAAGTAGGTATCAGGGCTGTTAATAATTGATGAAGCATTTGTAAACCCTTAGCAAATGAACAGTCAAGTGACACATGAATAATACATTTGGAGAAAAGTCTCTGACAGCTAACAGTGTTTTGAAGCAGAGAGTAAAAAATATACAGGTATTATTTTAAAGCAGCATGTGTGCAATATGAAAAATAAGACTGAGGAAAGCTCTGGACCTCTGCTTTGTTTGCACGGGCTGTGTAGGAGGAGTTGTGTGGCAGGGGACTTGACTAGATACTGAGCTGAACATCCTTTCCACAGGTTACAGCACAGTTGGAGGCTCATCCCCTCAATAACGGCCCCTGGTATGAAGTTTCTGCACTGCTCTGTTTAATAGTTGCTGCATGATTAATACACTCCCTAGCAGTGATGTGATACTGATAAAAGGCTCTTTTATTGACATTGTTTACTACTCACAATTTACTGTAGTAACATTATGATGCTGGCACTATTTCATTATTATTTCACCATAATATTTTTGCATCTCCATGCAGACACAAATCTCTACATCTGCTGCTTCCTACCATGCCACAACAAGCGTAAAAGACACAGGGAGAATAACACATGAATGGAATATACACAGTGCAGTGACTGATAGAAAGGTCTGGAACTGGCACGACCTGGATTTCGTTTGGGTGTTATCCTACAAACTAACAACCTTGCCCCTTCCTTCCATCAATAAAATGGGACCTTTCACTGCATCAGATTCTAACCCAAAAGGTAAGAGGATGCACCAGCTCTCCAACAACGGCATTACCATTTCATCACACTGTCAATAAAAGATGATTTCATTAATTTGTTTTACCTGTCTCAGTTCATACTGGACAAACAGAAGAGGGATTTTATTGGAGAATATTAAGTATGGAGTTTTAAAAAGAACTGATTGCATCAACGATGCTAGTTGCAACAGACAGGGGTCTATCAAAGATCCAACTCCTAAGCTCCTCTGCTCCTGAGGTCAGGGGAAGGATGGGAGTACAAAGCATGTGTAAGGCAGCACACCAGCAGATTTGTAACGGGAAGACACATCACACAGGAACTACATGTTATGTGACTAAATATAAAGGCATCTTTTGGTCGAGGTTTCAAAAATGGACAATAATGACATTTAGAAGCAGCCTGCAGAGTATGATAAACCCATTCTGAGATCCACACACTCATTTCTGCTGGGAATCTCTGCAGCCTCGCAGCACGTGACTGACACTGCTGTTTCCTCTAAAAGGTCATCAGGACCTCACGAGGTGGTGCTTCCATCACACACCGGTTACACTCCTTCCTCTTTGCATTTCCATTTGCGAGTTATAGATTTCCTATACATTTCAATTACAGTCCCTTCCCCCCCTCCCCACCCCAGTTAAATACGTTGCTGGGGTAACAGAGGTTTAACAGAGCGACAGCAGAAATAATTACTTATTTGATAACTGGTGTCTTTCAGTGGAGGCATCGGATTTGACTTTTACAGGACAGGCTTGGCAAAGGAAAGGGAGATGTGGGGAGAGAAGAGGGGAAGAACTGACTGAGCTCTCATGCAGTTTTGATCACAAGTCAGAAACCATGTTCAGCTTCAAAGGTACTGTTAGGGAAAGTTATCACAAAGGAAGAAGAGGATAGAAGAAGAAAAGAATCTCCCTCGCTCGGGAATGTTTGTACATTTTAAATGGCAGTTTGAAATGGTATGCAGAAAGCCCTTGACTGAATCCTGCATTATTATTATTTTACTTTGGGTCTAATACAAAAAGGCTGATGGGGAGAATGTCCTGATGATCTTGTCATTAGAGTCACTGGATCACAAACTGAAAGATTTGTCATTCTAATAAAGAACAGCTAGAGAGGGAATAATAAATACATAACATTTAGCTCTGCTTTTTAAAGCACTTATATACATTATTCATGCAGATTTTATTGTTTAAATCAAGTTAGGGGAAGGGTTTAAACAAGCAGATCCTGACAAATTTTTTAACTGGGTTGACTGACGCTGGATTCCTGGTTCTGATAAATGCTGGGGCTGAGACAGACAATTAAGAGCAGGTCTGTGTTAATAGGAAGTAAGGGAAGTCCCACAAACTAATTGTAAGGAAGCTTTTTTCCCCAATTTCTCTCTTGCAGTCCCAGGTCAGGCCACCCTTTGTTACACCACACAGCCCCTTGCAAAACCTGACAGAATGAGAGGCAGCCTTAACACACAGCAGCAGCAGCGTCGTCTTCTACTTGTGTGACAGCAGCACAAGGAGATGATTTGCTACGATAAATCCTACATGCCATTGTAATACAAATGTACAGTATAACAACCCCAAGGACCATCTTTACAAAAATATTATATTATGGGTCATATGAATACATTACAGTAGCATAATTTCCTAAAGAAAGTTTCAAAAACTTCATGGTTAGTTTTTTAAACCAATTAGGAAAGTCAGGGTTTCAGTCAGCATAGCGAGCAGAGCCTTTCGCCTCACAGTTGCCATGAGACTGCTTAGGGGACCTTTGAGGGAAGGGGATTGTCCCTCAGTGTGCACTTTATCACTCTCTACTCTTGATTTCGCTTTTTGCCTTCCCTCTTTCACAGACAGTGAGCGCTACTGGACTCTGGATTAGCGGTTTAGTTCAGCTCAGGGATGTGCTTCTGAAGTAAACTGTGTGATCATCCCTATTTTCTATACTTTGGTTGACATCTGGAATGATCTCAGAGTGTCTACACCAGGCTGGTTACAAAAGGCTTCCTCTTGGATCTGAGAAGACCAGAGATAAGATGGAGTTTACAGATTTAGAAAGGCTACAGCAACTATTATGATCCAGGCAGCCTGGCTGCTATGAGAGAGGCCAGAGAATGTCACGAGATGGTTTCCCTCTATGCCAGGTAACTTTTTGATGAATTGCCTCTGAGAAAGACACACCCTTTCTATATAAAAAACACAGGACCAATTAAACACACCATCTCCACATAAATTATTCAGGCCACTCATTATCCCCACCGTTAAGGAAAAAAAAGAAAGAGAAAAAACAAAGCAGAGACCACCAATCCCACGGATCATTTCTGGAAGTCAGGGCAGTTCCTCCACCCCCATACCTGGGCCCTATCTGCAAAGTTTGTTGCCATTTCCAGCTGGGTGCATCCAGTTTGGTCCTGCTGGTGTCATTATATTTAAATGAGCAAACACCTAAACATCTGAAGAAGTCCAGCCCTGAACCTGATCTCGTCTCCACCACTGAATGTGCCATTCCCTCTCCGAGCAGTTTCTCAATGAACATTTCCTAATACAGTATTTTACAATTAGCCATTGTCCCGTTACATACTCAGGAAATATAGGAAGCAGGTGTAAATCTCTAGTTTCATCTCCATCAATATCTCTGTCCCTGTCTCTCTCTTTAATTGCTATTGACCGCAGAAGGTATTTTTTCATTGAGGCATGAGGTAAAGTGATATTGATTACAGTAAATGAACTTTTCTGTAGTCTGAGTCAATTGGGAAGGTGCAGAGAGGAAACTGCAAGAATGTTTACATTGTGCATGAGTAAAATGCCTCTTTGGAAAGTCTCTGCTTGGCTCAAGGACTGCGTGAAGTAAATCCACAGTTCTACTGTTTAATGCAAAACCGCCAAGCTGCCGTGACTTTGGACAGAATGAGAATCAGCTTCATTTGCTCAATGTATTGAAATAGAAGAGAAGGAAATTAGAACAAAGACAGATTTAACTTTTAATCCCTCATGTAAGGAGCTTTTGCCATGTAATTTTTATCACAACTGAATATTTCATTCCGGGGAAATAATGGTAAGGAAACAAAGAAATCCCTATCAGCCACATAACTCGCTTTTGTGCATCTGCTGGGACCTAGTGCCACATTCAGTGCTGTTTGTGCTGGGAGAAGTGTGAGGATGTAGGCACCTGCCACAATTCATCAGCAGGTTTGAAACATTTGGGATGCAGAGCCTGCTGCTTCCCATTTCAATGCACTTAAGATGTATGACCACGTCAGTCCCCTCAGAGCTGCCCATAAGTCTTATTAATTTCAGCTCTTTGTAAACAAAACCCCAGCATTCTTTGCATCAAAAGTAACATGAAATAGTTATTGAACAGCACCATCCTAGGTGAGGGCTGTATTCTGCTGCATCCCATAGAAACTCATAACAAGAACTCAGAAGAGAAGAAAGAAAAGCTCCTTCTCCCCTTCTCACATTAGTTAAAGCCAGTAGGAAAAATGAGATGATTCAGTGTGCAGGAAATGATGCTTTTGTCCTGACTGCACACCCAAATCTGTGCGTGGAGCTGTCAATCCTTACCTAGCCTTGGCCATGCCCTCACACAGGCACACACATCAGAGGTTTCTGGGGACATAGGCTCCATCTTCCCATCTGAGGCTTAATTCAGGAAAGGCATTGAAGTTCACTCTACACATTTAATTAAGCCTCATCTTTCTTGAATTGTGCCAATACACTCAATAAACACTCCTCACAGTTTTACCTTAATCCCTGTGAAGCTATTTGCTAAAATGGTGACTTAATTCATGGCTCTCAGTGCCCTCTCCTTTATTTTTCTCAGAGAATGTTTTTAACAGGACCTGCTTGCTTACCAATTAATCACTGCATTTCACTGCAGAATCCATAGTATAGATGTAGGAATGGGAAAAACACATCTTGATTATAAAACCTACTCACTCTACTAGTTTGCTGTAAAACAATAATTCAGGCAATGAGATTACACTGTGTAATTAATCCAGTCCTTACATTCCCACTGCATTGTTGTACAGCACGTGCTGACATATGTCAACACAGTAACGATGGATGCACAATTTACACTCAGCTCAGGCAGTACCTCTCTTGTGTACCTCCCACAGAGGCTTAATAGATAACAATAGAACAATAATCAACAGAAATAACTATCAGTCAAGACTTGAATAATCCTTTTCAGGTAAAGCAAGTACCAATCAGAACAGCTGCCTGCAAGTTTTTTCCAGAATTCTCCTTCAAAACTATCACGCACAAAGTTCTGGAAGAAGGACTTACTGGAATCACTTCTCAATTTTTTAAGGAATACTTCCCTAGCTATATATTTGTATTTAATATTATATTTACTGTTAGGAGAGCAGATCTATTTGTTACCATTCTTTTCTGTTCAACTATAACTTTTACAGGCATGAGAACAGCAGAGAGCCTGGGAAGCCATCTAGTTCTAACTGGTGATATAAATAAGGAAAGCTAAGATGACAAGTGTGTTCTCTAATTATTATAAACTGCATGTGGCTAATACACTTCTATAAAAGTAATCAGTAATTCCTCAGGGTTTCCAGCCTCCCCTCCCATCTGCCCTTCTGTTGACATTGGAGTGGAACAGGTTTTTTTCCCTATGAAGGTGATGGAAGTGGAAGTATCCAACCCTCTCGACTTGTCATTCCTCAAATCTGTAGGGAGCAAAACCAGGGAGAAAAAAATAAAGGACAAATCCCCCAGTTTTACAAGTGATGGTAACTTGTAGGAAATAGTCTCCTGAGCTTCACATTTAATATTCTGAGAATCCCATTGCTTCCTTTCCCTAATAGATTACAGATCAGGCTCCTGTACTTAGATTCAGTAATGTGCTCTCCTTCCAGAGGCTCTGTGGAGACTTACTTTTTTTTTTTTATGGAAACATCAATAGTTCCCACCTCTCCCTGGACTCATTTAGTCTGTTTACAAAACACCATCAAATGTCAGTATCTCATCCGTGATTCATTACCTGACGTTTAATTATTGTTTCCCGAATCACTTATCCAAAGGAAATAAAAACTGTAATGAGATTTTTTTTAATATTGGTGACATTATAATTATTTCAACAGTTAATGTTATGAAACTCCTTAGTCCTGTTAAAGAAAACCTGAACAGAAAACACTACAAATATGTCTCAAATGAGACACTTTGAGATAAATATGAGCCCTTAAACAAAAGAACAACAAAAAAAGGGCAAAGCCTGCTTCCTTTATTGCCTCCCTAAACTAGAAAACACAGACTTCTATTTTGGTCTTCACCGAGTGCTTATTTTGCATGGGGACAATAGAGTGAATCATCAGTTCAGGCATAAAGGATAGACTCTTAATTCCAGCTGTAGTACAGGTGGAGAGCAGTACACTTCCCTCACAGAGGATATTATAAAACTGTTCGGGAGGAATGGAGTGGAATGACATCCTGATTTGGAAGAAGGGGAAATCAAAGGACCTCTGACAAGCAGCAACTTTTACTGTCAGTACCATTAACTCATGTGAATTTTCAATGAAGGAAACACATCAGTTGGTTTGAGGGAAACTCGTTTTTTCATAAAGGCTCAGAATTCACACTGGGTATAATAACAACAAAACTTAATATTTAGCACTTGCAGATTAATTCCCAAGTGTATTGTTCTTTTTCTCAGTTCCCCATCCTGTCATTTAAGTGCTTCTGGTTTCATAAACACATGGATTAGAAAAATGATGTGAGGAAGAACGAGTCACCTTGATTCAGCAGGAATTATTTTTGCACCCAAGAAACTGGGTAATATGGGAGGATAAAGAAATCACTACCCAATTTTTATTTTTAGTCTTGATAGGCCAGAGGATAACCAAAGTTTAACAAGTTATCTGCCCACCTACAGCCTCAGAATGAAGGCTGAAGAACTGATGAACTGAAGAAACAGAAGAGCCAGAGGTAAGGGATACAGCTGCGTGAAGATACCATCCGTGAGCTGACTTCTTGGAAATCAAAGCCCATCCTAAGGTATTGGGTATTTTCTTCCCTTCTGTCCTTTCTGCATTCATCAAGGGCTGCAGACTGAGTATAAAGAACTAGCCTTTAGGGCATAATTATACAAAGAAAATCAAACATTAGGAAAAGCAGTTTGCAGGGGGGGTTTATTTGACTATCATTAAGTGAAGTGAGAGTGAAAGATGTAAATAACTTGACTAATTTATAATCACTATGAAAATTCAGTGCTGGAAGGAAAATTCCTTTGAGAATATGATTCAGTATGATGTCAAATTATGTTCTGAGTCCAATATCAGGGTTTTCAATTATTCCTAGAAGGGCAGAGACACACAATAGCTTGTAAACATGCAAGCACCATCACACCAGTATAACTATGAACATCTGTAGGGATTAGGTCTGTCCTCACCTAGCATACGTCAAATACTCCAGCTATAGGCAAACTTCAATCTCTCCTCAAAGATTTTCCTTCAAAAGATTTCACTTATAATCATATTTGCTCTTCTCTGAGACCTTTCCTCTAAGATCTTCAAGAGCTTTGCAGGCATTTATTAATTAATTAAGCCTCAAACTGCACCTGGGAATCAGGAAAACCTTTATAATCTTTTCACGGAGTGGTTAAATAGGTTAAATTCCTACCATCCTCTGTGGTCATCACCACTGAACTTATCCTCTCCCAGACAAACCCAGTGGCATTATTTTTATTTGGATCACTTCAGAACACCAGAGTACATAACACACACTTTATGCCAGCTATATACTTTTTAGGACAGCCTTATGCCGTTTGCAAGATGACTGACTGTACTTGATCCACCATAAAGTATTCTGAGGACAGAGGGAAGTGCCTTCTCTCATGAAGCAGAAGATCATAACCAACATGCACAGAGGATAAAGGGTCTCATTTCACAACTGGAGCTGAGTTTAAACACCAGTGAGTACGTTCAAATGCCAAGTGAGAGCACAAACCATGTTAATTCAAATTATCAACCCTGTCTCAGCTATTCAGTTATTTAAGTGAATGTATAGACAAGCTGTAAAAACAAACCAGGTTGGATTGGTCACTAAATAAATTCTCCTTTCCTAGGTTCCAGACATATCTGTTAACAGGGATACCACCTTAAAACCCCATCTGTGTTAAAACATATATGAAAATTAAGCAAGAATACCAGCTCACAAGCCAGGAAGTCTTTTATCCAAAACTTTACTTTGGAATTGCACAAATATACTAAAATTTTCCAAGCGATCTGCTGGAATTAGTGCAACATGTTGCACATGCAAATCTGGCTTTCAAAGGTTTACTTTTTGCTTTAATCATCAGCACTAAAAGGGCCTAGTGTTTCCCTTTCATCTGGCAGTAAATTAATTATAAAAGCTATATGGTAATATTAATATTGTCTTCCTGTAGATCAATGGGTTTAGTACCTTTGATTCTGATATTACGTACTTGATGACAAAACTGAGAGAGACATATCCAAAAATTTCAGGATGGAAAATTCAGGTAAAGATTTAAATAGAAATGTTTTATCTTTTAATCTGTTGACTCAGTTTAAAGTTCAAAAATATCATTGACTTTGGTTCACTCACAGGAGAATCATTTAAAAGATTCCTAAATATAAATTTGTGGGGAGTTTTCCTCTTGCTTTCAGCACAAAGGGGGATTAAAACCCCCCAAGAGGGGCTGGATTTGGGTCCCCCCAGACACTTTGGGAAGGTCACACATTCACAAAGAGCTTCGTATTCAAGGGGTGACAAAAAGCATATCAAGGTCAGGCTGTCACACACGTCTCCACCATGTACTGCCTCAGACTCAAGAACACCTATGAACTTCGAGCACAGCCATGCACTGTGTGCTCTGAGGAGTGCTGCTCTTTGCTCCTTGGGGCAAAGCACCCCAGGAAAGTGTGAAAGTCAATCAGGGAAGCCACCAAAGCAGCGGGTGGGCTGAATCCCTGGGACGAGCAGCGAAGGAAATTCAGAGGACTGCCACTTGGCCAGCAGCACAGAACCAAGCTCTTCCTATAGCAACCCTTGTTAATTGGAACCATTAGTGTCATAACTCATTGCTCCACGTGTGTTACTGACTTGGAGGAGACAAATCAAGCATACTGTCAGCACGCTGCCTTGACTTCAGCTGCATTTTGAGGGAAGGCAGAGCAGGTGAGAGAACCCTTGAGACACCCCAAGCTCCCCACTGGGAATTCAGACCTGCAGCTCGTAGAAGCTCTGTACCCAGATGCTCCCTGGTCTCCTCACCCAAACTGCTCCCTGAGCAGGTCACCTACATCCCTATATCACCTCCTCTTGAAGAGAGCCTGCAAGCCAGCTGGAGCACCGCTGCTAACCAGCCCCATGTGCATCTTCCACAGAAAGCACTTCCCTGGCATGTGTTTGGATTATTTAGAACAAGACTCCTTTCTAGTGTTTCTGATTCGTGTCCTTTATCACCACACTTCACCTGCTATCATACTCCCTCTTCCTCCTGCTTCTCCATTTCTGGGTTGTCTTTCTCCTCACTCTTCTCCCTGGTTTCATCTGCTCCTGTAACTCCACAATGACCCAGCACGGAGGCAGCTCTGTTTCCTCTCCCTGGCTTCCACCAGTTCAAACAGCAGGCAGGCTCCACCGTCACTTATCCGATTCTCATGGGAAGCCAGCCCAAACATCTCTGAAGGTATGTGTCTGAGCACAGAGCAGAACTGAGCAGCACTGGGAAACATCTGTCTCTTCACTCCACTGGCAGGAATATTATTTCCTTGTGACTCAGCTCCAGAGTGATGAAATGGGAGTGATCTTATTTCTACTCTACCACACGTGAATTATTTATCACAAGCAATAGTAACAGGGCCATTCTAGTCCGTGTGTATGTGCACACACACACACCTAGTGTGAGTCCTTCTATCAATAATCCTTTTCACACCTTGACTTTAATTTCACTGTATCCCACTGTTCCCACATTATCTCTGAGTACGGACCCATTTCAAAGAGCATCTGCTGTTCTTTGAGCTTAATTCTTTTTTTTTTTCGGGGTGGGCTCAGACTAGAGGAGGAATAATGAAATCTTTTATTGTTACCTGCTTGTAATGCAACTTTAATGAGGTTTTTTTCTTGCACAACAGTGTAATAACAAAGCCAGGCAGCGGACTGTGCAGCTCCTGATCTCGCCGTGGGAGCTTTTTCCTTTGATGTGACTGTCAGAAACACCTCGAGTTGGTAGCGACAGTTTTAATGTTAGAGCTCTGTAGTGCTCTGTATGTACATGTCTGATGAACATAAGTCATCTTGCAGCAATAAAGGCAAAATAAGATATTTAGGGCACTCTAATTACTCATCTGTATGCCGGATATGGCTTTGTAAACTAAATCCCCCTCCTCTTCTTCTTTTAATTATTATTTTGTTCTTAACAAGATAGAGATTGAATTGAATGCTCCAGATCAAGGCAGAGAAAATGACTGGTTTAGTGCACCTTGAGCCATGGCTTTAGTAAAACATGATTATGGGAGTGTTTTATCTGCTGCGGTGAGGGAAATCAACCGAGGAGTAAATTGTTTTGCTTTGCTTATAGAAGCATATGTCCATTTCATGGCTTTTGGATCGCTTTTCTAATCACCAGCTTCTTAAACAGGAATGATGATATAACAAACCCTAATAAAAATTACCTCCTCTCTCCTTTTAGCTTATTTATGCCACTCTGAGTCTCTCCTGTGTGAGCTCAGATCTCCATACCGTGCTGCCACCTTCTCACTCCATGAAGGTTTTCACCTGGTAACAGTGGCCTCATGTGAATACTGTGTTAGGCACTGTATAAGCACCAGGTGAAAAAATTATCCTTGAGCTGTAGAGCTGGCAGACTAAATATAGGATAAAAAACCCTAGCTGGATGCAGCACATAATTGAGGGTAACAAAAGATCAGAATCAGAGAGCTGTGTTTATAAGCAACAGGCTTAACATACAGGTAATCTAAATTGCAAGGAAAGTAGTTTGAAGGTATTACAAGAGAGGGAATTTTTACGTGGGATGCAAAGGTGAGAATGTGATCTGAAAGTAGATTGGCTTTGCGGACTTGTAGAGAGAGCTCTCTTCATCCAGCAATGTTATGGGAGGGGAAAAAAGAAGAGAAGGCATTCCAAAGTAATCACAGCCAGGTTACAACAGGAGTTTGGAAAAGAAAGGATAACAAACAATATGCCTTGTATGCATCTGCTAATGGCCAGACAAATCATATGCTTTCATCTGATTGCAGTCTCATTTCCAGTTTCCACTCATACCAATACGATGTGACCCCTGCTTTGCTAGCTAGATCTTCCAGCAGCAGCATCTCTTCACCTCACTTGAAAAATTTCTTTTGTTTTCTGATTGTTTCTCTTAATTAAATGTGCAATATCTAAGATTTGCCAGGACTGAGAGTGATCTCTGATAACTCATCTAGCCCGTCAATCACAGCTGGACTGGTTTTACTCTCCCAAGGAGTATCCTGGTGCAAATGGGTGCAAGCTGCAGCAGAGGAGGTTCCAGGCTGCCCAGAGAAAGTGTGGAGTCACCTTCTCCAGAGACATTCAAACCCGCCCAGATGTGTTCTTGTGTGACCTACTGTAGGCAATCCTGCTCTGGTGAGAGGGCTGAACTAGATGGTCTTTCAAGGTCCCTTCCAAGCCCCATCGATTCTGTGACTCTGGGAACTTGGGGTAGGAGACCACAGTGCTTTAAATCTCTGTATGGTCTCCACCTCTCCTGATTTGTATCAGTTCAAGGTAAATACAGCTACTTCAGCTACTAAAGGAGGATTATTTACTCAAGCATCATAAAAGTGTGCCTGGACACCATGGTGATGAATATAATAGAAACAAGAAAATATTGTTCATCTTATACTCCCTCCTCCATTAAGCACACTATTTATTTCAACATCTGCACCCCAGAATAAACAAAGTTTGGGCTATTAGAAGCATTGTGTGCATTTGCTTTTAGACATGCAGTACAAGTCTTGACAATCTATTTTCTGGATCATAATTTTGCCATGCATTTAAAACTTCAGAGCTACCAGAAACGCTTTAGAAATCAACTCAAAAGAATTGTTGAGAGTCTGAATTATGTACACATGGCACGTGTCTGTTTGTCCAAACACTTGCCAGAAAGCAGAAGCTAAAGATGAGCTGAAAGGTTTTCCTCTTTTGTAACCAACCTGAACACAGAGCTTTCTTTTCTTTTGCAAGAGATGGCTGCACTAAACAGAAGGAGGCAGAAGAATGCTCTTTAACTTTAGTTCAGATGAAAGTGGAGTCACCAGCTGTTGATGGAGAACTGCGAGTCACCCACAGACTCAGCTGGTTTAGTTCAAAGGCTCAGATAATATACTTAAATAATTACCTTCCCTGGGAGAGATGAGTTCAGATTTTGTTATAAGCAGCATTTTAACATACTCTGATTCTGTTACAACAGTCAACACCGTGAATCTCTTTTACAGGCTATCACACAAATGCTACCCAACGTGGACATTTTGGCTGCCACTCCCCAGGGCTCTGTACTGCCAAGCTTCATCTTCCACTTGTTATTCCAGCTATAGGTCCATTCCATTCTGCTGATGCTTTTAGAATAGATGGAAACGTCTACTAATAGCCACTCCTTTGATTTTGAGAAGGGAAAGGGAAAGGGCAAGGAGGAAACGTGTTGTTTCCTTGGTAAATACAGTACAGAGGGGGGCAGATGGGGGTTCTTTCCCATCCAGCTGCTCACTCCTGACACGACCTGTCACACACCCTCATGCAGAAAACAGCGATCCAGCTCATATCATCCCCCTGTGAACTCTCACTGCTCCCTTTTCCACTTAACTTTAAAAGCCTTTTTCCAAAATAAATGTGTGGCTCTCTCACCACTGTTTTCAGCCCCGAAATACTCATACAGAGGTATCTGAAGGGCACAAAATGCTCTGACAGGGGAATATATACGGTAGAAATACACAGCTGGGGATTCACCCAGTTTCTGTTTGCGGTCACTGAATCACTGTCCAACCAGCTTATTAAATGTTAATCATTAACAACATTATTAGATATCTGATACCCTGAATCCCATTTCAGGATCGTGCTGGACTAGACTCTCAGCAGTAGGAATGTGTGAGCACGAGGAGGTAATTTCATCCCCAAGGAATGGTGTTTCGTTACACTACAAAACCAAAGTCACCACGTGTTTGTGAGCCTGGAGCTCCAGACATGACCCTTCTCTCACTTGCTTTTGCATAGCCAAGGTTTCAGATAAGTGCTTTGCATTTACCATTTATGACTGACAAGGAAACTGCCGTGTCTTTACCCACAGATGAGGCCAAAATGTGACAGACACTCCCCCACAGCTCCCTCCCTGCAAACTTCCCTCCCATCTTTGGGATCACAGAAAAGCACACACCATGCTCAGAAAGCAAAGCCACCACCGTTACGTTCCACTCCTCAGGAGGAGATGTTTTATCTGAAATTGAATCCATGATGCTGGATTATTGGTAGATAGGATACAGCTTCTGCACAGAAACACAACCACGGCTCTTCGCTGCGAGTAAGCCTGCACGCTTCAGGCACGTGGGACAAATAGAGAGCTCAGAAGCAGAGCAGAATCAGGCAGAGGTCAGCCACACCACTGATACAGAAAATGAAGTAAAAAGAATTTTAAAAACACAGAAGAAACTAGAAGATGGCCATATGCTATTAAAATAAAACACAAAAGGAAAAAGGTAGGCTCCAAAAGGTCAAAATCTTAGTTACTCTACAAGAAATTTCTCAGACGACACTTGGGACGTGTAAGAAGTTATGTGAGAAATGCCTTTATTGGTCTATAACTTATAACTGCCCACTGCCAAACGGGGCTGTGCCCAGCCCCTCCAGGCCACAGGGCAAAAATTAATTTTAAGGTTTCTTCCCCCCCATGGGGTAAGGAAACTCCTGTGCTCTGCTGGCAAAATTCCTTAGCATGGAAGGAGACAGATGTTAGGGATACATCAGAAGCATATGACATATAACATCAGTGTTATTTAAAATCTATGTGAGGATGATGATTTAAAAAGCTCTGAAATACAAGGAAAGGCCTGTGGCAACTCAGTAGGTTTTCACTTGGGTCTTTGGAAAGGTTTGCTTAGCATAACCTGAGGGTCAGCGCAGGATCTGCCTTTGTGGGGCCCCAGCTGGAGTCCTGTGACCAGAGCTGGGGCCCCAGTACAAGGAAGATGTGGGACTGTTGGAGAGGGGTCAGAGGAGCCACGGAGATGATCAGAGGGCTGGAGCAGCTCCCTACAAAGAGCTGGGCTGGGTCAGCCTGGAGAAGAGAAGGCTGTGGGGGAACCTCATTGCAGCCTCCCAGTCCCTGAAGGGAGGAGAGGAACAGGAGGAGAATCAGCTTGTTCAAAGGGTGGATAATGGGAGGACAAGGGGGATGGAGTGAAGCTGAAGGAGGGAAGGTTTAGATTAGATATTAGGGGGAAGTTCTTTCCAGAGAGAGTGGTGAGGGGCTGGAACAGGCTGCCCAGAAAGGGGGTGGGTGCCCCGTCCCTGGGGGTGTTCAAGGCCAGGTTGGATGGGGCTCTGTGCAACCTTGTGTAGCTCCAGGCCTGGAGGTTGGTGTCCCTGCCTGTGGCAGCGGGGTTGGAACTGTCTGATCCTTACAGTCCCTTCCAACCCAGCGCAGTCTGTGATTCTATGATTCTGGTCTCCTCTCACATCCTCAGAGCAGAGAGGTTTATTTGATGCAACATCCATTTGCTGCCTGCCTGCACACACGCAGCTTTGGGGCTGGAACTGGCTAATCCAGGAGTTTACTAAAACTTTAGAATCTCATCAGTTTCTATCCCACCAGCTTCTTACAAGACTGAATCTGAAATAGCAGCATTGTTATTATCAGGTGAGATTTCATCTGGCTGTTTGGAGAACGGCATGCCTTGGGTTTTGTTACTTAAGCCTGTTGGTTGCTGTTGTTATTACTGGGAACCTCCAGATTGCTGTATTAATCCTAATGAAAATATTCAGAGGAAATCACCTCTGTCTGTCTCTTCTGGGAGATGCTGTATTTCTTTTTCTGTCCCTTTATTCGTGTGCTTACTGAAGGCATGAATGAGACCCAAATACAATGTTTGGCAATATTCATCCAACCCCACCGTGTCATTTCCAAACACAATCTACCTCAGCTGAAGCAAGGCACACAAAATCCTACAGCTTGCTCTTTCATTCTAATAAGATTCTTTGTTTCTCACACTGGAAATCTCTCAGACTTACTGGTGATGCTTTGCACACATTTCAGACACAGGCAGGAAAGTCTGAGAGAACAGAGCTGAGGAGGAGCCGAGCACCATGTGTATTTCCCTTTTGACCAGAGGATTTCTGTTTAAGCCCACAGAGGCATTTGCTGTAACACACTTTATTTCTTGGCAAGATCATTTAGATAGAAAAATATCCTGAAAGATGTAGTAAACAGCTCAGAATGTGCTGGGCTTAGGTAACCTGAGCGATGCCTGGGTAAGCCTACAGAAATCAAGTGAGGTCAAGGACACAGAGACCAAGGAAGAGCAAAGCTGTTGAAAAAAAATGCAATTAGAAGCATTTTAACAAGCAAATCTGAGGAACTTTTCATTCTGAATTCTTTTCTTTCTCAACATAAACTGCTGTGGCCTGTGGAAGATTTCCACTAAACAGAGCAACCTCAAATCCCTGGAGAGGCAGTAAGAGTTACTCCCTGCTGTCACCTGAACTATTTTGTTGTACCCTAAACAGAATACACAGAGCTGACAGAACTGGGCTCAATTCTTATTTCTTTCTTCCATTATTTCAGCTTCTGGATAGTTTTAATAGTTTATTTCTATCAGCCTTAGCTGATATTTTAATGGCTAAGGTATTATTTTGGTTTTTAACCTCAGGCTTTTCCTATTTCTATCAACGATTTTCCATTAATAGTCTTCTAAGTGAGTTTTGCTAACATCCCAGCCCACTGCTGTTGGATTGAGAATGAGGTATTTTAGCTTTTCAGACACGCAATAATTTTGCTTTTTTATAAAAAACCCTCTTCACTTTATTTTACTTATCTGTATAAAATGACACATTTAACCTCCAGAATGACATTCACTGGCCCTTGACCAGAAAGTAACTACCCAGCTCCTTTACATTGTGATGGGCAAGAGGCAATCTGATACTCAGACAGACACCTCACATCTGTGCACAGAGTTAAAAACACAACAAAAAACTGCACACACAACCCCCCCAACCCAAACCACCTGAAACATGGCACATTGCCTGAGGCAGGGAAAAGCTGCTCTCTTCTTCCAGTCCTTGTCCTCAGGTGAACGTGCCTGAAGTGCCTACAGTGCAGGAATATTGAGTTGCCACAACAGCCTCAAAGCCTCAGCTTTGCTTCTCAGTAAGAAAGGGTAAAGTCTTCAGAGTAGTGACCCTAAACCAGATCTGCACCCTCATCTAAGCTTGTCAATCCCAGAGGCTGTATTTTCAGTCTCCAGACTCTCCCTGCAAAGGGTCCCTGTGTCTGCCCCCCCTTCAGTTTTCAGAAAAATTTGTTCCTGACCTCATGAAATGATGTGAAATGTTCTGCAAGGAAACAGCATCTCATGTCACAGAATCACAGGGGTGGGAAGGGACCTCCAGAGCCAATGGGGTCCAACCCTCTGCCAGAGGAGCTCCCTAGGACAGGGCACACAGGTCAGTGTCCAGACGGGGCTGGAATCTCTCCAGAGAAGGAGACTCCACACCCCCTGGGCAGCCTGTCCCAGGGCTCCTTCACCCTCACTGGGAAGAAGTTCTTCTCCAGATTGGTGTGGAACTCCCTGTGCTCCAACTTGAGCCCATCGCCCCTTGTCCTGTCCCCACAGACACTGAGAAGCAGCAGCCCGCATGGTGGCAAAGCTCCTGAAATCAGGGCCCAGGTGTAACACTCCCAGCTCAGAGGGGGAAGACCACACAAAAAGGAAAAGTTAAAAACCCTTTAAAATACCTAAATATTCACACAGCATTTTTGAGACCTGACTTGGGATTTTTAATTACTGATGTTTAGCCAAACAAGATCAGCCCTGAGTGCTACAGCACGGATTCCAGAGCAGCTCAAAGCCAAAAGCAAGGGCTGCCCTCACAATGCACCAGCCAACCATCAGCCTCCAGCAGCCAGACCTGCAACCCGAACCCCTCCTGGCCAAACCTACCAAAACAACCCAAACCAACCTACCAAAAACTACTGGAAACTACAAGGTTTTCCGCTACTCCCTCTTGCAGACATTGGGAAATGAAACCAGAACACGCCACAGTTCAAGAGGAAAGGGGTAATGTGATTGTTATTTTATTTTCCAGGGTGTTTTTTGTATATCCTCTCTAAATTGGTTCTTCATCATATTTTCTTTCCGGATTCTGCTGCCCTGAAAACCTCAATGATAAGCAATATACTGGTGCTAAACTCTCTCAAAGAGAGAGAGAAGAATACAATTTTCTTTTCTTCTTTCCCTGTGATGTTGTACTATAAGAACAATAATATTCACTCCTTTGTAGCATAATTAAAATAAACTGCTGTGCTGTGGCATTTAGTCAATTGCAGCAGTCGTTTATTGCCTCATATGCAACAAATCCTCAGAGATTACAGCTTAAAGCACATATGAATTTTTGCTTTCATGCTTTTACTCGGAAGGAAAATATAAAGGTGCTGCAGCAACTGATCCATAACCCACTACACACACGTAGATGAATTACACCCACCAGACATGCATTACAAATACTAGTTCCAGTGCAATGAAAGGAGTAACCTAATTAATTCAGTGGAGTTACACATGCTTAAAATTTATAGAGAGAAAGATAATGCTTTTGATCTTAAAGTACCAGGGCAAATCAAGTTTGCTGGTAACGTGGGCTTTCTACGTGCTAAACTGTGGGCTGCAGCTTTTTGTTTGCAGAACAGTAATTTAACTGCTCTTCCAGGCAATGGCTGTGGTATAAAAGAGGTGAGGGGAAAAAAACCAAACCAGCCATGAAAACACCTGTCCTATTCATAAAAACATCATCAGAAAGCACTCAGAACCTCAGTCCACATGGGCTACTCTGATGCAGAGGGCAAAGAGACCTTCCATAGGGGTAGGCAGGGGATTTAGGTTCCAAATCCAGCTTTAACATCAACTTCTCACCTGGCCATGGGTCACAATGTAAAAACATTCCTATATTTAAATCTGTTGCTAGAGATCTTGTGGATTTATCCAAGTTCCCTGAGAAGACTGAGGTCTGTATATCCACGAGGAGTTTGAGAAATCCATTTATCTACCTATTAAGCACATAAAGCATCTCTGCAAATCTGACCTCCTTTCTAAGGAGCCTTGCTAGGCAGGCTGGAGAGAGGTGTAATTCCTTACCTTGGCCCCAGAGGGATTTTGTGAGAATAATCATAATTATGCAAGAACTGCTCAGATCCTGCAGCCAGAGATGTGCCATTAATACTGGATGGAATCCAAACATCAAACCCACATCAGCAGATGAAATATGTAGATGATGACTCAGAGCAAAGTATATAATTATATTATCTGATTATTAAGATGCAAAATAAACCCAATCGCATGCTATTAAATCTATGAAGTGTAGAGAGTTTGTGAGCCACAAGCTCAGTGCATGAGACCCACCCAAGTTCTGCACTGAACTGCAGAATCTGACATGTATCACAGAGTCAAAGAACTCTTTGGTTTAGAAGGGACCTCAGAGATCATCTAGCTCCGGCTCCCAGCCATGGGCAGGGACACCCTCACTAGCCCAGGCTGCCCAAAGCCCCATCCAACCCAGCCTTGAATGCCTCCAGGGATCCAGGGGCTCCCACAGCCTCTCTGGGCACCCTGTGCCAGAGTAAAGAATTCCTTCCTCACGTCTAACCTACCCCTGCCCTCTTCCAGCTTGAAGCCATTCCCCTTGTCCTGCCCTGCACTCCCTGCTGACCAGCCCCTCTCCCACTCCCCTGTAGGACCCCTGGAAGTGCTGGGATGCTGCAATTAGGTCTCCCTGGAGCCTTCTCCAGGCTGAACCAGCTCAGCTCTCCCAGCCTGGCTTCACAGGAGAGGTGCTCCAGCCCCCTAACATACTTAGTGGGCTCCTCCAGACTTGTTCCACCAGCTCCACATCTCTCCTGCACACAAATCCTGGAGGCACTTCACACAATCAGCCTTCCAACCCTAGCCCTGATTTTTGGGAGGCTACAGAGCACGAGCCAAGGTGAATTCAGCAACAGCACCTTTTCCCTGACGAGGTCTCACACCATCCCTTTGCTGATGTGCAGTGACCAGAGACAGCAGAACAGTTCTCCCTGGACAGAACACAGGATGCCCCTGCCTACAGGCTATGGAAAGCTGGTCACTACTGAAGGGGGAAAAAAAAAAACAAATAAAAAAAGGGACAATAAATCCATAAATTTATAGTGTAATTTTGCCCTAGTTACAACAGTGTACGACTGTGACAAGCAAGGCTGCTTTCTACAAACAAATTTATCACCACTGGTTGCTCTTCTATTGCTTTCAATAAGAAATGCCAAAATAAGTATGATTTAAAAATGCTATCAGCTGACTGGAATACTCAATAGATTTGGTACGTTACAATGAAATTGGTCTCTAAGTGTGGTATTAAAAATAAATATATAAAAAGGAATGAGTATGGACCTAAATCTGCCACTTAATGCTCCACAGTTATGCCTCAATATTTACTGTAAACCAGAAGATTGTCTTTGGATCCTAATTTGCATATTCATATGGTTGTCATACAGCTCGAAAGTGGGTTTTCTCCACTTGCTTATAACACTTGAAATATTAGGGGGGTTTTAGTGCACAGTTTATGCAAATGCCACTCTGAGCAATATGGTTTCACTGATGCTGAGTCTGGAATCCTGCTGCAGTCTGGCCTGTTGATCGAGGGGAAGACAGTGCCTGGGGTAACAGGCTGCTGGAAAGTCCCAGCAAGCACCCTGATGGAGGTAGATCAAGAGGATGTAAATGAGGAAGAGCTGGGTCCATGCAGCAGCTCTGGGCTCCTGGGCACAGCACCTGTTTCCCAAAGCTCTCTCTCAGTACACGGATGGTTCTTCAGCCTGCTCCTCCCCATATGGGGTTTGGGGTGTTGGCACCTCGTGTGGTTATGGAGGAAGATTTGTATCTGGGCTCTGAAGCTCAAACTGTGGAATAGCCAATGCTTCCTGGAGGATGGGCAAAGGCAAGTGAGGTAGGTGAACCCAAGTTAACTGAGCAACACCACACTTTGTGTTCCATGTCCAGCAAAATGTCAGAGGGAACATCTGCACGGTATCAGCAGCTACACCAGTATGACACTGCAATGTCACAGAATCAGAATCCCAGACTGGTCTGGGTTGGAAGGGAACCCAAGGATCACAGAGTTCCAACCCCCTGCCACAGGCAGGGACACCAACCTCCATGACCCTGTTCTTGTTACAAACCCCATAGATACACCAGTGAGGCAACACTCCCAGTTTACACCAAGAGAAATTTGTGTTGGCCTTTCCTTCCCAACTAGCAGCGTCCCTGCCCCAAAAAGGGGAGACAGGACACATGCAAGGAAACAAGTGGCAGAGACCCCATGCAGTATCACCTCTTCTGAAGAAATGGGGCCAAAGACAGCACTTGAATTTCAGTTTCTATAAACTCTTTGGGCAAATGCAGTTGTCCAACAACTGTCTGGTGAGACTGATGCTGCAAGCCAGCTGTCTCTGCTTGCTTATTTGTGGGAACAGAGACATAACCAGACACCTGGATCACAAACACATCACATCTCCATTTTCCAGATCATATTCAAGAGCATACAACAGACAATAGCTTTCCTCCAGTGCAATGAGAAACCAGATGGCTTCAAAAGACCCACCTTGCCTCCAAGGCGCCATATGGAATATTAATTAATAATAGATTAATAGACCTTTCCCCACTTAAAAAATTAATCTGTTTGTTAGCTGTTTGTGCCAGGGAAGTGCTACAAAACAATGGTTGCATTCAAAGAACCACATCATCTCTTTGGAGACATCCTTCCCAGGCCCTTGAGGAAATCACATCAGAAGGAGCCTGGAGATAGAAGAAGAATCACAAAGGCTGGGGTTTTGTTTGTAAAAGCAGTGGCCATTTGGAAACTTCAGAGAAGCAGAGAGGAGGGGTGGATATTATACAACAGGAAAAGCTGCTAGCCTTGGAGTTAACTGCAAGCAAAGTGCAAGAAGGAAAAGAATGTGAGGGGTGCAGAGCCATGGCAGGCTACCTACCCAGCTTTCCTAACACCACCTGAGCAATCCAGCGTGAGCAGCGGCTAACCAAATCAGCACCAGAGCATCTCTCAGGGCCCCAAGCTCTTGCACTGAAACTTTGGATACTGAAGTATCCAAATAAAGTTGAATAATTCAAACTGGGTTTTTCAAGTCTCATTAAAGGGTATTTTGTTTTTCCTCCACAGGGATTTTTAATCCTCTGGGTTTTGTCAATTGATGCACTACAGGGTGTGCGCTTCCCCCACCCTCCTTCTCTCCCCTGGGATCTCACCTCCTTATTATGAGCCTGGATAAGCAGCTTTAATTCAGTGTCAGCCTCATCTACTGAATTAAACTGGGCCCACAAAAATCCTATTACTGTTGTGAGGGAAGGTGAATAAATGTGTATCTTGACTGATCATGTATTAATCCTGGTATCCACTTAGGGCCTGAGAGGAATTGTCTGTTCAGTTGCCTAGCAATATCATCGAATGTGAGCCTTGGTGTTTTAAAAAAGGGTCAATTGCTAAATAAGCCCCCAGCACCTCATTTTCATGCTTTCCTTCCCTAGGCTTTTCATTTTGTAAATACAAAACAAATAACTACCAGATATGAGATTATGAACTAAGACAATGGCAAGAGCTTGTGGTTTATACGTTGAGTGTCTCATCAGACGTGGGGCTCACGCCAGCTGAGACAGGTTGCACACAAAGGAGAAAAGCAAGAGAAGAAAGAGGAAAGGTTGCCAAGGTGTAGTAAAGAACAGCACAGTATTTCACAGGATGTCAGATGCTGGCGTTCACTGCTTCACATCCATTTCCCCCGGAAAACCTGTGCTTACCTGCAACCAACCACGGGACTGACCCAGGTGAAGAGATAACCATTAAGACTGGGGGGGGGTTTCTACCATGTATTTACAATCATTTAAAACTCAGAGAACTTCCCCAGGAGAGGATTTGACTTTGGCCTAGAGAGTACACCTGGCAAGAGAGCACTGAGCACAAGGTGCCTTGTGGGCAGTTGCTAGGAAGAAACAATAATTCCATTTTCTGTTGAGAATGGAGTGTGAGCTGTTAAATGTCAAGTGTTTTCGTTAACAGCTGGAGAGATGAAGCCACAGAAATTCTTATTTATAACCCTGCAGCCTCTTATCCTGTATTGGGATGTAATTTGGTTCAGCCATGTGGTTTAGCATATTAATTACAGTTTTAGATTGGTCGAGGCCAATTTGCAAGACTCTCTTTGCCTTGCAAATATAGAAGCCCAAACTCTTGAGAGGTATTGTTTGAAGTTTTTCCACTTGATCTGTGTCATTCTTCCCTGGGAGCTTCTGAGGGATTCACCCAAAACACAATCAATAGCAGAATGCATACAGAAGACATACAAACTCCTCACCCCACAGCTTTTAGTAGAGATTTCTGGAGCAAGGAATGCCATGAAATCCTTCAGGATACAGGCTATCACCAACCTAATTGCTAGCAAACAGTCATCTTTTTTGATCAGGGGCTGCAGTAGCAAACTGGCTGGCAGGCTGATGTGCCACTGCCTTTCAGACACAGTCTCTTTCCCATCACAGTCATTTTTTCCTTCATTAGTACCTGGATGTAGTCTGAGGGAATCTGAGAAGGAAATTACAGGAAAAGTGAATAATAAGATGTTACTAGATGCCACATTCCTTGGGCTCATTAGAGACTAGTTGGGTTTTTAAGATGATGAGATCTGTTTTATCTGGATATCCCAGTCGCAGGGAAATGTTACCTTTCATCTAATTACTACCTTGCTCAACGTGCCATCCATCCCACCTCTGACTCTTCCCTTTCAGAGCATTCCTGACCCAGCTAGTGGTGCCAGGAACAAATCTCCCTCTCTTCTGGAACAAATCCTTATCATACTCTAGAAAAGCTGGTGTCCAGCACTGCAGAGATCTACCACTGGAGCATCTGCCATCACTAGATCTCTCACAACTGAGAGGAGACATCTTCTTACATCATAAGTTGAACCCAGAAATAACTAGGTGAAATTCTCTACCTTGGGTTATACAGAACAGCTAACAGGATGCTCATAACCAGGCATGGTAACTCCAAATCCCAACTCCACAAATGCTTTCAGCCTCTCACACTTGCAGGAGGCACTGCAGGTTGCTGTGCTGCTGTATCAGCAGAGTTCAAAGGGAAAAAAACCCACCTCAGCAACCACTTATTCTCTTAAGATTTCGGATTAGTGGGGCAGCATTAGGGATTTTTCTAAAGGTTTGCCACTTTTACAGAAGCAAATACCTCACCAGCCCTGCCAATACTTCTGACAGTTAAAGTAATTGCAATACTTTGTGGATCTCGATTTCTAATCTGCTTTTTATTGCTGTAAAGATCACAAGTGATTATGTTTTTGTATATGCTACACACTGGTATATTAAATGCTTTTTTTTTTTCTTTCATAACCAGCATTTTTTGAAAAATAACTACCAAATCAGAGTTGTACCTCAGCCAAAAAATGGAGCCCTCTGCTCTGCCAGTGCTGTAACTGTACTGAGGGGAGAGAGAATCTACAGTCAAAAGAAAGAAAGAAGATTCACTGTTACTGAATAAATAAGAACACATGTATACAGATGCTAAAAATACTCCAAGAGCAACCTAGGAGCTGCAGAGACCCAGAGGAACCTGGACAATTAAATCCTAACCTTTAGGCACAAGCCCAGCCCTTTTTTGTGTGTTTTTCATGAAATAATGTAAATCTCTGATTCTTCTAAATAGATCTCCAGACACCTCTGATGCTTGGGGTGAAGCACAGCACTAATTCTAAATGGACATGGTTTTTATCAAGTATTACCAGTCCCAGATAGGGCAGAACAATGCTGATATGCCCTGTGTTTTATTCCTATTCAACGTTTCAGGTTTGCTTTTGATTTTGCCTATATATGCCCAAAAAGCAGCTTAGCACCAGGCGTTCAAGGATGGATTGCACACAGGTTCTGGGAGGGAGCCAACCAATTGCTGATTGATCTGAGCTGGAAATGCTTTGTTACATAAAGCAAACCAAAGAACAAAACGTTCAATCCTGACGCTTAGATTACTTCTCTTTCCTTTATGCCTGGCGACAATCAGGCAAAAGGCCTCCTGCAGAGGAAGGGAAGAGGGGGAACAGAGCTTTATTTCTTTATTTTATCCAGAGACTTTAATCACTGACATCTTTCTTTTTCCCTTTTATTTGGCCATGATCAGATATTCATGAGAAAGAAACAACGACCAAGGTTTCAGTATTTCTGCAAAGAGGGAATGCATTGTGCAGTCCCTCAGCTCTCCAGCACAGTGAGTAAACAGACCATAATCCTGGTGCAGGTTCAGTAATGTTCTCGTGCCCTCTTTTGGGGGAGGGAGTTATTTTCCACGCAGCCTTTAAACAGCAGGTGACAAGTCTCACTAGTGAAATATTCCGATTTGCTAATGTGATTTCTCATTGGAGATGAGCAAAGCCTTGGGTTTTCACCCACCCACACTTTACTCTCCCTTAGATACACTCAGCGTGCAACTTCCAAGTGAGTGTAGTGCAAGACTGGCATCTTTATCCCCAGCAGAGGAATTTCTTCTGCATCCTTCGTTAGCACTGCTTGCACTGAGACGTAAGGTAGGGAGTAGCATGGTTTCTATTACACTAACTTCACCTAAGACTAAGCAAATACTCCAGACCTGAAACAGCGCTGGTGTGCAGCTGTAGTTCAACAAAGGGTTTACAAAACAAACAGTGAGGGAAAGAAGTATTATCATCTCTGCTTTATGGATGTGGAATTGACACACGTAACTCATCCCTTTTGCAGCCCTTCAGAGCTCGTGTAATTGTTCCCTGCAGCTAGATTTCTCCAATGGCTCGGTACACTTAGAGTAAAATCCATCCACGTTCATAGTGCTTTCACAGTCTTGCAGTCCTGAGAGAGGTGTGAGTGATGTAAGGCAGCAGCATACTGGCTGGCTGCACGGGGGTGAAATTCGCCTTGGAAGGACATAATCCCCAGGTACAGACCCAATTGAATTTGTGGGTGGAATTTTGTGAATGACTTCTGAGCCATCAGCATTCTTGGCAGCACTTCTAAAATTCTAAAAAAAGCAGATAAACTAAATTCTCCAGCTCTTGGAAACCCAGTGAATGTACATGGTATATCAAGAATGTCTCTGTAACACCTTATGATGTCCCTAAATATAACAGGAAAGGTACACAGGGAGATGCAAACTGCACTATGAATTCTCACTATTAAGCCATATTAGCAGGTTTTTGCAAGTAAAACTTTCAGTGCCCCAAATCCATTTCATTGCAAACACCACAAAACAGCCTCATTAACACCTGTAGCTTCACAACCAAGTCACTGGTCGTGAAGTGCACTGGTCGTGCATGTGTACATACATCTCCAGGTACAGAGAAGGGAGAAGCAGGATCACAGAGCTCCAACCCCCTGCCACAGGCAGGGACACCAACCTCCAGCCTGGAGCTACACAAGGGTGCCCAGGGCCCCATCCAACCTGGCCTTGAACACCCCCAGGGATGGGGCACCCACCCCCTCTCTGGGCAGCCTGTTCCAGCCCCTCACCACTCTCTCTGGAAAAAAACTTCTCCCTAATATCTAATCTCACCCTTCCCCCCTTCAGCTTCACTCCATCCCCCTTGTCCTGCCATTATCTACCCTTTTAAACAGCTGAAAGGAAACTAAAAGGAAAGCACCCGGTGCATGTCTGACCAAGAACCTCTCTCACCCCACCCTCACCTCCATCTCCCCACAGATATCCACAGGTCTGTATTTAGATTTCATTTAAAATAAGTCCAGAAAAAGAAAGCACCAGTAGGGCTGTCCTTGCAGGAAGCCCAATTAGCTAAAAATAAAATCTCAAACGCTGAAGCAGTGCAGGCAATAGCCCTGCTACAAATGTTGTAATCAACCTGCAGCATCAGAGGGATTTTATGCAATCTTTTCCTCTCCAATAAGTTACTGTCCTTATTGTACAAACCTTAGAGAAAAAAAATATCCTAAAAGATCATGAGGGATTTGTTGGGGGCTTCCCCCCGTCTTTTCCTTTGATTGCTATTGCTTGGAGTTACCTGGGCAGGAAACATCTGGTTTTTTTCCCCACTAAAGAGCAAAGATTACCAGGTTTTAGTTAAACCTGGCATTCTGCAGTTATTTACTGGGACCTGAGGAGGCAAAAAAAAAAAAGAAGGAAAAAAAAAAAGAAAAAGAAGTTGGAACCTAATTACATAGCAGATGCTGAGAGTGGTATTTATTCACCAAAACCACACAGGTCATTCATTAAAATCTCAGTTTTAATTAGCAAACACCTGTTTTGTGTTTGATTTTACACTGATACGTACTGTCTGCAATTTGCTTTCTTCAGTACAAGCAATTAGATAGCCCTGACAGTAACAGTTAATCTAATTAGAACAGGGGTGCCTTGGGAGGCTTGGCCCTGACTTCACGAATGGCACGATCACAGCTCCATCCCATCGTGGCTGTGGGGGCTGACAGGGTTGGGGGGGGACGGTATTTCCCCCCCCTCCCTTCTGATTGACAAGTGATGTTGCTGTTATTTCCAGCCTTTTCTCTTTTAAAGAAGAAGTCCTTTGCAGGGAATAAAGCCTCTGAGCTGCAGAAGGACAGGCGATGCTCCTGCTGCTTTCAAATGTGACCTCCAGTGCAGAGCTGGCGTTCAGAGTGATGCATTGCAACAGGCTCATTCAGCACAGCCCATTCACTCTCCTCCCCGTTGCCCTGAATCACTCTTCTCTGGCTTCCCACAACCCTTTCAAGTCCTTAAAGGAGAACTGAAAAGCAACTCTTCCTTTCTCAGGAAAGGCTGAGAGGTTTGCAGGGGTTACTTCAAAAGGTCTCCTCCACATGAAGGTGAAAAGTAGCTGCTGCCACCCCCCACCACAGTCCCAAATTCATCTTAGTCACAAAATTGATCCTCCCAATTAATATCCACTTCAGAATTACACTATTTCTCTGTTATCTGGCATCTATAACCATAAAAAATGTTGAGGGTGTAGTTACTGGAGACAGTTATACCCTCTGACTGATGCATTTAATGGAGTGCCATGCCTTTGGGAGTGTGAGGAATCCAGAAGTGTTTCAGTTCAACTGGCGCACAGTCTAACAGTAACACCACAGGTCACATTGTAGGATGAGGGAGGAACACAGAGTACCTGCTGGAACACACCCAGCGTCACTGTTTGGGGCTCCTCAAAGCCACAGACTTGAAAACTGCATTCAGCAAAGCCCTGAGCAATGGGAATGCATTTTGGTTGCAATGCTGAGATGAACTATATCTCTCCAGATGCAAATCAGGCACTATAATGAATTCTTATCTGAAATAGATGTATTTGAAGCTTGTGCTCTACATCCCAATCACACGTGGCACATTCTCCTCAAAGCATTAGATTGTCAAAAAAATTTGGCCCCTGTATAAGGGGCTTTGAAGCAAGTGTGGCACAGTGATTAACCAATACTTGCCTCATCCTTAAAGTAAGGATGAAATAATTCTCTAATTCAAAGCAAGACGTGGCAATAAACCAACTGCAATAATGGAAGTATTATTGCAATAAGGGTCATTGAAAAAGGGAAGTGATACAAGTGATACCTGTGATTATAACATTATAACAACTCAGGATATATTTTCTTCTGAAAACATTCCATGCTCTACATCTGCACCACTGCTTGCTTTCCTTCTGTTCTGTTAAGCACAGTAAGTTGCTCTCCCCATCTATCACAGAAATCCAGTGCAAAAATAAATTTTAAAAAAAAATCTCTCCTTGGGGCAGACAAAGAGATTTTGAAATAAAGGAATAAGCTAATTAAATTTAACTGTGTCATCCTGGGTAGGCTGAGTACTATAATTAATTAATCCAGCCCCTGCTTGTCCTGGAGGGGAATGGTGTTCCTAAAGGCACAGGGTGAAATCTGTTTAAGGAGATACAGGGCAGAGTCTGGGCTCTCTGATGAAGGGAGGTGTAAGTGTCTCAGCAGGAGAGTGTGCAGGAGCACTGAGAGCTCATTAATATCCGAAATGCTGCAAAGCTAGGGAGAGGGGGGATGCTCCACAACACACACAGATATGCCAGCACAGAGAGCGCAACTGGTGAGTTTGGAGAGCATCTGCCCAGTGTGAAAGCACAGACCTGGGAAATAATGAAAAATTACGTTTCACAGCAATTTCTGCTTTATCCCAGTCAAGTGTATCTGGCCTGTTAAACTGCTGCAAAGTTACATCATGGAAAACAGCTCCAAACCTGACCACAAACGTGCTGTGTAAATCACAGCACTGGAACAAAACTTCTTAAGGGGCTTATGTGGATTTCTTTCTGGCTAATTTTTAACGTCATTACAGCAGAGCAGGGACCATGCCAGCCTTCCTTTTGGCTAGTTGGTTCCATTCTGTGACCCAGACACATCTTGGGACAGAGCTCCACGTCTGGGGCTTTGATACTCCGGACATAACTTACACCATGCCTGAAGCTACTCTGCTACTATACCATCATCTCTCCATCACTCTCACAGCCTCAGGAAGCGATGCTGCACAAGGGTGCTTTAAAGCCAGCTTGCCCAATTCCTTACATTTCATTTAGCCTGGAACCAGGGAGCCTGAGCCAAGGCCTGTATTTTAAACCCTGGATTCTGTTGTCTAAGGCAGCGTTGCTTTCCTTCTGCTGATCAGTTCTACACACAGGAACATAGAAAAACCACCCTGAGCAATGGGATGCTGATGATAGGAATGTGCCTGTGATTATCCCCCAGCCTTTCTGCTCATGGGAGAGCTGCAACTTGCTGGTATAGCAGGGCTCATGCATAGTGATGCCCCATCCCTTTCCCTGGGATGAGGGGAACCCTCCCCCTGGACGTGGCAGTGCCTCATGAGCATCTGCCACCCCGTGTCACAGTCTCAAGGACACCGGTTCCTACCTCAGGAAGGTTTGCTTAGGTGCCTGGGGGGATCTGAAAGGGGCAGCCAGGGTGTAAGGTTCTGCTTGTGAGAAGTTCCTTGGCTTACAGAACCAGTCTTTCAGTGTTAATATCCCCTCAATCTGGTATTTTGACTTGCCATACCCTTATAAACAAATCTGGGGACGGTGGCTTACAGATCTAGCTGCGTTTTAGACTCAATTCCTGCCCTGACATAAATCAGCAACACACACTGGAGTGATGATGTCTACCTGTGCACGCTCTGCCACCCTCAGAGAAACGATGGCATAAATCCAGAGAAGCCAACACAGCTACAACGCTTCACCCCAGCTGAGGAGCTGGTGTTTCAGATAGAAATCACACCATGAGAAATGAAGTTCCTGGGAGCTTAAGGAACAGCCTTCCACCTGCTGCAAAAACAGCCTCACATCTTAAAATCTTTCGCATCAGTCAAAGAGCCAACTTCTAATTAATGGGGACAGGATCTAACAAAGCTACTTACCACCAGATCCCCACAGCTAAGACTGCAAAGTTTCACAACTCAAGGGATTTGTTTTTTGGTCAGAAAGAAGAAATAGCTCTAGGTTACGTGGAGTAATTGGAACTGAACAACCCAAAAGCATCTCTCTGGAGAATCACAAAAGACTTGGGCAGCTTTCAGTAAATCCTTTCCAGAGCTGGCTCAGAAATTTAGAGCTACTCAAAACAAACACACAAACAAAACACAGACCCCTTCCTAGCTTTTTATCCTGATGTTCTCTTACCACTTCTGATAAAAAAGATAAAAAAATTAAGTAAAATATAAAATACTGCACAAAGACAATACATCTTCACAGATGTTATTTAATAAATACTCTCCTTTAAGTCAGTGCTCAATAGTCCTGTCAGCTCAAAGGATGCTTTGGGTCACAACATCCCCCCCCCCACCCCTAATAACACAGAGTCTTAAAGACACAAACTACTAAAAGACAGGTCATCTTTTAATCAGCTTTAATATCAGAGAGCAGCAGCAGCCTCTATGCTTGGGCCACAAATGACAGGTTTATTGTCCTTTCTTTTGAAACTGATAAATTGGTTTAGACTTCAGGATGGTTTTTTAGCTCCCACCAAAAAACCTGGGGAAAAAAACAAACCAGAAAAAGAAGAGAATAAAAAAAGGAAAGAATAAAGAAAGTGGCTATCTTGTGAGATATTTAAAGCTTTGTAGAAAATTCAGGTGGACAGACTAGTCGTGGTGTTGTCATCTTGGTTCTACCGAACTTTGGAAACTTTCAACAGCAAACAGAGTTTTTTTAACTCTCTCTCTGTCTGCCAGCTTGGTAGATTTGCCCTGCAGCTCATCTCCCTTTGTAAAGGATTTAACAGGGTATTTAACTCACATAAATCAGTGATGCTTTACTTCTGTAGATTTATATTAGAACCTATATATAGTCTATATTGATATCTAATCTATAGATAGATTATATATAGTCATATTTTGGTATCAAGATAAGAAACTTGAAGACAACTCAGGTTGCCCACAAAGTTATTAAGTAATTCTTAGGTTTGAATATTAAATGGGTGGATTTTCTTAAGGATTTAATGAGCAAAGAGATCCCAGGCGGTGAAACCAGCAGAAAAAATTCAAAACCTGATTTAAAGAAGAACAGTAGCAGCTGGCAAGGAACAGGAAAGGGAAAATTCAGATGATCACAACAGCAAAAAGTTACTGCTTCTATCAAAGTTGCACAGTCCAAAGCCCACTGCAATAAATCCTACTCAATGTCAAAACGTGCCTAAAACTGTGCAGAACACCCTGTGATTAATAGTGTAACTCTTAAGGCCAAGTTCTTATTTGTACCAACTGGGAAGAGTTTCAGGAGCCGATGCTGATGCCTGCCAGGCTAACAGCAGCTTTGGGTCATCTCTGTTAGGAGTCCAAGAAGCAAAGCTGCTTTCAGACAGTACATTGAAAGGGCTACCAGTGAAAAGATATTTAAAAGCAGTGACAAAGGGTGTTTCTGAATTAACTTGAAGCCTCACATTAGTCCTACTGAAGACAATGGGATTATTTGAGTGCTGATTTTCCCAGCTGATGACCTGTTTAATTGGACTGAAACCTACTGGATAAGCATCTGCATGGGCATACCTGTGAAGATACCAGGGAAAACAAACTAATAACGGAGGCAGGGTTTATCAGCAGGCTTCACCAGGGGTCTGTATGGATCATTGCTCCTTTTGCATCAACAATGGGGGAAGGCAGTTAGTCAAAGCAATAGCCATTAATAAGTTGTTCCTCTATGACACTGTAAAAGTGACATCTATGGCATGCTACATAGGCTTGCAGAGAGCACCACGTGTCTCTGAGCCCACAGCAGTGTCTTAGGAACTCTCAGTGGTCCTTTTTCCCCAGGAATGGCCTGACCTTGCCTGCAGAGCCCAGGCAGGCTGGGCTGAGGCACCAAAGGGCTGCCACCCAGTAGCAGCCAGATGCATTTACATAGACAACACAAACCCACTGTTTTTTTCCCCAGCAAGTAACCTGAACCTTAGTATATTGATTTGAGGGGTAACCGCCCATGAGATGGAACTCAGTAGAGGGGAAAGGTGGAGAGGAGGAAACAGCATCTTCCAACAGAGAACAAGTATTTGCTTAGTTGGGCACCATAATCATCTGGTCATCTTTAAGATCACGAATGAGAACCCAAAAACTACAGCATTGTTTAATCAACACGTTTGAGCACAAGCAGGGAACGTTTCTACACAAACCTGAGAGAATCAAATAAAGTTTGTGGACATAACCCTAATTAATTTAGTGTATTTGGATTCTTGTCCTCCAGTCTCTGTTGTGTAAACTGCAGCAGCTGCAGCTGTATTGCAATGAGGATCAAGTCCTGCCAAACATTATGCCTGTTTCAGTTTGCAAATATTTGAGGCTTCTGCGTGGGAAGGTTGACATAGCATTGCAATCAATTAAACAAACAAGCTACAAGGGTACTATTGACTGGGAGCGTAACACTCCAACAAATCTGGCCACTGAAGTGAATGTGTACAAAAAAATATGAGGCTTTTTTAAATCCTTTTGCCATCAAGGAATCCGTTGCAGTGCTGTGCTTCAGCATCTGAAATCTAAGAGCTTGACTTATTCATGGCAAAAGCTAGCCTGTACAGGGAATGGTACAGAAATTAAAGGCCATGCTGATTTAGAAATTGCTCAAGCAGTGCTGGTTGGTGGGGCCAGCTGGAGATAAGCTGTGCTAAGGACATGCCAAAATCTCCTCCTGTTCCAGAACCAGTATCTGCGTGGCTAAATGCCAAATAAATCGCTCAGAATATCCAGACAGCGTTTGGGTTGTGCTGCCCCGTATGTTGGGTGGAATGAATGAAGAAACAGGGCTTGTCACTCAGTTTTTAACATGAGGATTATTAGCACACGGTGCTTATGGAACACCCAGGGTATCCAGCCACTTCTTCTGCACCCAAGATACACCACATTTACCCACAGCCCTTTCCAGCATGGTAACAACTGGCCTGATGCCACCCAGGCAACAAACAAAGGAGAGACAAGGACAGAAATCACAGCAGTCTGCTCCTCAACAGGACTAAGGCGAGGAGTAAGAACAGCACTGCGAGTCCGAAGAAAACCTCAGGGCTGTATTTCGAGTGGAGATTCTGCTTAAATCAGAATTGCCTGAAAACTGGCCAGGACCTGTCTTGCCACCAGCACAGGGGCAGAGGCTGGCAGGGAAGCTGACCTCTCCAGACCCCGCTCTTCTCGTGACACGTCTTTCCCAGCTGTGACATTTGTCAGGCTAGGGTAGGAACCTCACAACACTGACAGGTCCCTGCAAGCAGGAGCAGTAAGAGTCCCTTGACACGTAGTTAAAGCACAGGGGGGATCTACTTTTCCTTCCTTCTCTTGCTGGCCCTGTCACAGGCACAATGCCGGGGGGGGTGGGGGGGGGCACAGGCTCTCAAGCTGTCAGAACTCTGCTGTCCAGTCATATTAAACTCTGGGTATTGAGGAGAGAAGCTGCTGTTGCACCTCATTTTCCTCAGCTGCCTGGCACTGCCGAGGGACCGGCACCTCGGTTGAGAACAGGCACATGTGTCTGCAGAGAGCCACAAGCCCACAATATATTTGATGCCTGTAAACCCTTTCTGCTGACACTTGAATATGCTGCTTGCTCAAAACGCTGGCAGGGACGGTTCCCAGCCCCTTTTGGAGCTCACTGCAGGAGGAGAGGGCAGGAGAGAGGAAACAAACTGACATAAACACTTCAGGAAGTGCTGCTGAAACAGAGCTGCTTCCCCGACTGCCCAAGGACATCTTCTGCAGATTGTGGGGCTGAGATGTTTTCTGGGAATGGGAAGGGCATTTCAAAGTCAGGATTGTCCTGAGACAGGGGGAATGAGCATGGTGGCAGAGCTGTCAGTACGGGGAGGATGCCCACTGAGCAACGCTGAGCTGCAGCTGAGCTTGGGGCTGGCAGCTGCAGAAAGCCCACAACTCCCTGATTCCCAGGGGCTGAACACCAAGTATTTGCATCAGGGAAAGCAGCTGGAGCTTCTCCACTGGCAGCCCGAAGAGCAGCTGACTTGCACCAAAGAGGTGCAAGTATTGCTTGCATCCACTTTTGTGGCTTAGTGTTTGCAGCTACTACCCAGGGGAACAGCCCAGCAGATGTAAGGGGCTGAAAAAGGCAAAACCACAAGAGAATCTGCCCAGCATCGCTTTGAACTGACTGGCAGGCTGGATTTCCTCTCTGCAGTGCTGCTCAGATGCAGCCTGGCTTCTGTAACTGCTGCAGTACCTCAAGAACCTCCTTCCAGCACTCTGGAAAACAGGACTGTCTATGGACAGGTCTGTTTTAAACTCCTGCTTGGCCAACGCTGCTTTTATTCCAACAGAAATCTGATGTATCTTCAAAAGAGAGATTAAATTATACCAGTTCTTGGATAAGCCACTCCCATTTTGATAAAACTCCAGTCAAATCAAGGAAGCAAAGCTGGGAAGTCTAGCAGTGTCTGCATGTCCACACAGCAGCCAAGCACCCTGCAGCAGCATCGTGCCCAGCCCGCTGCAGAGGATCAAACTCAGGTGGTGAAAACAGGAGGATGTGACACGGTGCTACCCAAACGCTGCCACTAAAATATTACCCTGGCCTTACTTTGTTAAAATTACCCCCAAAAACAAATTCTGGAGGTAGGTTTTCGCAGCACAATAGATGAGAAGAGCCCTTCCACGTCCTTGGCAGCGTTAGGGTTTGGTGGCAGTGCCACCACTGCAGTGTAACCGCCGCGGGAACGGCGCAGCCAGGCAGCTGGCAGAGGGCACCCTGCTGCCCCTGCTCACCGGGCACAACACCCACACACAGGGCTGCTCCCAGGAAACCAGGTCGGTAAGCAGCCCAGCCCAGCCTGTGTCTACATCACATCTGACACGTTGTGGCCTCGCTGCCACTTCTACAAAATTAATAACGCTGCTAATTCCAGTGGCTCCTAATGAACACAGAAAATACATCAAATCCAATTACAGGAAATAATGTTTTTGGACAAGGAGTTTGAGCCTCATTACCCACACAATCTCTCCCTTGTTTTAACCTCTGCTTTTTTATTCTGGAGATTTGTAACATCCCTTTAAGCTACCACAAGTCAAAACTGGTAACAATAGAAGACACAAGTAACTTCATAATAGTCAGCATAGACTACTTATCAATAGATAAGCAGTCCACACGAATGCAGATCTACAGGATCATCAACAAAACGGTCTTATTTTTGATTTCTTGGGTAACTCTGTGTGATTTTCTTCAGCCATTCTTTTCAAGGGGGGTTAATCACGTTTTAGCATATCAAAGGTCTATATCTATGTGACACAGAGTTTAGAGAAGGGAAATTCAGCTCTGTCCCAAGATACACAGATTGCAAGCAGCAAATCGTTTCAAACAACCTCACAGTCCAACTTCAGTGCCAACACCCTGGGCAAACCCAGCTGATGCCTGAGCAGCACAGCAAGGTGCTCTGTGTCCTCACCCAGACCTGCTCCAGGCAGGACTCTCAGTATAACCTTTCCAGGGGATTTTTATTATTATTTTTTTTCTCATGCACCTGGTTTTCTAAAGTTCCAACCCAGGGATAAAATGTTCCAGCTTGATGGCATGAAACTGGGTCTTAATAGCAGATCCCAGCACCTAACTGGAAAAGAGGATATTTGCTATGGTTAAAATTTCCACTGAAGGTAAAAAGATTTCTGGGCATTTAAAAATCGAGTTTGCATTTCACCACTCACAGAAGTTTGATAAACACAAGTTTCAAAGCTTTTGCACAGCATCAAGGTGATGTAAGAACAATTACTACGTCAACCCAGAACACCACTGACACTCTGCACCAGCAGCTGAGGCAGAAGGCAGGAAATATTCCTTCTCCATCTTTTTCTGTCACTCCCTTTTGTTCTGTGTATCTGCATTTATGCGATTTGTGCAGCAAACTGTGTTTATATTTGTATTTACATGACTCTTATTAGAGAAATACCTGCCAGTTTGACACTGCATTTACCATACTAGCAGTCTCAGACTTTCCTATTCAGACTTTGTTTTGTTCCTTTTCTTTTCATCCTTAGCTGAGGCTGTGTCCTACTTTCTTGTTTAGAGGATGATATGCATTGCATTATACATTCTAAATATAGATGTATTTGTTTGGTAAAAAAAGCAGGTTGATGTGGTCATCAAAAGAAACGTATTCTGAGTTCGTTTCCTGCCCCAAGGGAGTTGTGCTTAAAGAATTTGATTTCAGGGTAGGGCTAAACCATGATGCAGCTGTTAAATTTTGCAGCTGGAGGGTGAAGGAGAAAGCCATGGGTTTGTTATCACTTGGGATTGGCAGGGCCTTTTGGGGAGAAAGACGAGGAGATGGTGTTTACTGAATCTACCCAGAGACTTTGAAAGATTCCCATGGTATTCAAGCACACGGTGTGTACTAAGTAGCCTTGTAAAATCTTCCTTTCAAAACATCCATATTCATTACAATGGCATCTTTAGACCAGAGTCATCAGAAACAGGGATGGAAAGGACTTAAAACACCCATTTAGCCCAACCCTGTGCCTGAAGGCAGCATCCACACCACCTCAGTAACTGCTCAGAGACGCATCCTCCTGCTCTTAGAGATGTGTAACGATGGAATTACACCACCTCTGCTGTCAGTCTACTCCAGGCTTCATCAGTCTTAACCACAGAAAGGGCTTTTAACGCCCAACTATGACACACTCTTACTACAGCCCTGACGGTATTTTAACACTACTTCAATAGTAGTTTCCTATTATTTCCACTAACAGCAGAATGGAGAGGAAAACAATGCTACTGGCCCTGGGTCCAGGCTATTGCAGGAGCACAGCTTCAAGGTGAATCTGAATATCCTGAGTTACAGGACTGACTTTAACATGAAATTAGCCTTTTCTTTGGAAAAAAAAAAAAAAGAGGCTATAGCACAAAACCAGAGCAGAATGATTGAGTACTCACACCAGGAAGCTCCATAAAACATCCCTTTGAACGGAAGCACACACTACTCCTTGCCACCCCAGAAGGGTGTACTGGCTGTATGGGTACTCATTATCTCAGAACTCTTGGGACAGGTATTTTTCAGTTCACTCTCAGCACCCCTGAAGACTGCCAAACAGCACAGAGAGAATTAAAGGTGCAAATTTGAGGCCCAGGAGGGAGTAGCAACATGTTTAAACCCACAAGGTTGATCAGCAGAGCCAGGAACAGAAGCTGCAAGTCTTTTACCCTGAAGTTCTGTGTCTAACAGCTAAAGGGAATTAAATAATAACGTCATGGAAAATTCCTGGTTCATTTAGAAGCCTGGCTACTTTTCATTCAAAGGCTTGGCTTTTGTGGTTGTTTCTGTTTAAAATTCTACAGCCAAATTTATCTGTAGTATAACACCATTGATTTCAATGGACTTACAGCAGGGATAAAGATGCTAACACTCACTTATCATATCCCCCTGTAATTTTTCCTCCATCAGGTAAAGCTCTGCTTAGCAGACAGGATATAGGGAATTGTTACAGCCGGTGTCCTTGTGACATTTCATTAAGCTGGTCTTTTAAAGCTTATCATTAGAGGTACTGAAGGCTTGTTGGAAGAACTTAATTGCATCCTATTTTCCCTGACTGAAGATGCATTTGAAAAGTCAGCTTGAATTTTGATTTTTTCTTGAGTTTTTCAAGGTCTTTTGCCGCACAGAATTTTAAATTCCTCCATCTGCCTCACTCACTCTTCACCTGGGGTTTGCATAACTCCTGCTATTCATAAGTGTTGATATTCCTTCCAGTCTAAGTCATGCTCTAAGAGGGTCTCACCCGGAAAAAACTGTGTATGAGCCTTTGCATGGCAGAAAAAATTATTAAAAGGCCATAACAATAGAAATACAGGAAACAGAAACAAGCAAAACCCATTGCCCCTTCCTTTAAAATACCCCAATGAGCTAAAACTCTAAAGGGTTCTTTCCAAGCAGTGTACTGCTCCTTCCTTCCCATCTCAAAGATTTGGTATTATACAGAAAGTTACAAATATTTCTAGCTGCACACGATGTGTACAGACAGCTAACAGGAGGTCTGAATAATCATCCATCTGGAAATTTGAATTTAAATGTTATAAAGCAAGCTTTATTGTCAGTGTTGCCACTCTACAGTATTAAAGGTGAAGGGAAATTTCTGATCTTAGAGACACAAAAACATTCACCTAACAGAACTTTGTTGTGGCTAGAACTTCTCATCTCTGCTTGAGGAATCTAAATAAGAACATGTTCACTTGGGGAACTTAAATCTGGCTTTCTTTGGGAGAAACAACCCTGAGGGCCTCAGGGGTGGCTCTGATGAAGTCAGAGCATATAACAGGAGAATCAGGCCCCTTGTTGTTTTTTTTTTATAACCTCTGCTCTCCAAAATCCAATTCCCTAATCCTGTCTGCAAACAATAAAAGCATTATTTAAGACCAGCCCTCCTAGCTGAGTTCTGCACTTTGACACAAACAATGACTATTTATTCACAGACATATTAATATATTGTAGCTGCAGAGACACATTTGTTAGCACATGCAATAGGAGGTGCCTGCACGATCCATGTGGTAATGGCCAAGTCAATTATCGCAACATAAATCTTTACTTTCAAGCATATTATGTTTCTCCTGCAGAAAATAACACCAGCTCTCAGTTTCCAATCAGGAAGGATCATTAGCACACTGCTACTTTCCAAGAGGATGGTTCTGAATGACAACTTGGTGTTCACAGGAGGAGAAGGGGGTTTGGGGGGGGGTTGGGGGGGTTGTTATCCTGGTTTTAGGTTATTTATGTGATAGCTATGCCAGAGTTAATTTGACCAGCCTCATATTTGTGTCCAGCAATGTACACAGTGCCAACCTTAAGGAGAAAAGTCTTTCAATTACCCCTGAGCAGTCCCTGGCTCTCCCATCCCCGAGTCCCCTGAGGCTCTAACAGCACAGTGAAGCTCTGCTGCTGCCGCCTGCTCTGCCCACACGCCTCAGCCACACATCGAGCCCAAGTCTGCACCGCAGCTCAGAGGATAAGTGGCTCTTATGCAAATAAGCTTCTAAATAACCACCTTGTGTACTAAAAGCAGTGAATATATTTTGACTTTGACCACTGAAAACCCATCAAGTCTCAACAGAAATCCATGCAGCAAGCCTTTACTACCAGCAGTACCCAATGCAAACAAAAGGGGCCAGGTTAGACAGTGGTGGATAGAGAAAAGGTCACAATTCCTCTTGGCAAGACAGAGAGACCCATCTGTCTTACCTGCAGTATGGGGTACCCGTACAACTCTGCCAAAATATCCGTGTCTTGCCCTGGAGGAGCCCCTGCATCACTTTCTCTCTTTCATTGTGCTCTAATTTAAAAATCTGTCTATGTATCTATATGCTTCTGAAGGTTTCTGTAAGCTATTCTTCCAGAAGGTGAACCGGCGCCTGAGGCTGTTTTGGAATTAGAAAAGCAAAGGGCAAACCTAGTTATTTTGTGCAGAAAAGCTGCTAGCACTCACACACAGTACACTGAGTAAGAGAACAACTCATCAGGATTATAAATCCTGGGCTCTTGTGGCTGGAGTCTGCTTCTAGCACAAAACGTGCAAGGCCTAGACAAATCCAGAGGTCATTGCTGTTGTACGTGGTAAAAACAGTACCAGTATCAGCCCCTGACTCATCTGGGGCTTTCTGACTGTATTAACAGTCCACAATTAGTGCTACTTTGCACATGTTGGAAGAATAGGTTGCACTATGGCTGGTTCAAATAAAACCTCATCTTTCCAAGTGTGAAGTTATATAATAACCCCACAATATTAAAATCCCAAGGGTTCTAAATGAGTTTAGAGTTGTGATCTGCTTGTGCCACGTAAAGATCCTGCATAGAGTAAGAGGGACATAGCAGACTCGCCTGGTGCAGGTTCCTGAGCAGAATGAAGTTTGAATGGCACAGCCACAAATAATAGAAGTAATTATTGCACCCTACTTGCATCTAGCTCATGTGGGGTCACAAAGCATTTCAGCTGTTTCACAGACAGCAACACAAGCCATCAAATAGATTCCCTGAGGTAAGGATGGAGGTGTTCCCCCTGGGGAGATTTAGTGTAGATGAAACAGGGGAGAGGGATGGGTACAAACATTGCTCTGCAGCGAGACACACAAGCCCTGTGACTCAGAATATCTTGTCTCCCTTTCTAATCCTGGGGAGTAACTGCAGACTTGGAAGTGTGCTGCAGCTCCCTTCTCCAGGCACCTGCAATGAATCCGATTGTTCCCACAGTCGGAAGGCCTGACACATCACCCCTGCCACTCCCACACCTAATTTAAACCACCAGTGATGTTTATATTCCAGCTGCAAGACGGGTTCTGTGAGTAGATGTGTGGAAGAGAAGATTCATTCCAAATATGCTGCAAATGAGGCAGGGAAAAGGAAAAGCAGACGTTACTTTACGAGCGGGTGTTCTGTGTGCACATGTGCCCGCGGTCTTGTCTCCAGGACTGGAAGAGCTTTGCTGACTCAATTTGACTTGAGATAAAATCGTGGGCCTGTTCAAAAATAACAGAAACATAATGTTCTTTCGCCTTAGTTCTCATTTGTATATTCAGTTCCAAGTGCAGTATGAAGATGCTCCCAGCCCCGAGCCATAGAAAATAACACTCTAAACACTTCTCAATGTAACTCCATGTAGCTTGATGTTTACCTTGGGCACACTTTCAGCTTTATACAATTTTAATTAATCCTTTATGATCTGCAGTGAGAAATAAGCCAAAGAGGAGAATCCCTGCAATCTTGTTTGTATTCATGGCTGTGCATGAAGAACAGGACAAAGGGGCTCGCACTCACATCAGTGTTAGCCTGGGCAATGAATACCATGCAGCAGCGTGGGTCTGGCACCTTCTGAAAAGGAAGGTGCTGCTTTGGTTTGTGTTTCATGCAACATGTTCCAGATTGCTTGTTTTGTGGGCATGACAGCAAGCTGAGGCTAACTTCCTAAAGGTGTGCTTTCCCCAGAGACTGAGCTAGCCTGTCAGCCCTGCCTGTCCTGCTGCAAGCAGCGATGCCACTCCAGGCACAGTCAGCATCTACAACCTTCCTGTGCCTAGAAATGACTTTAGAAGACTTTTTCCCCAAGCACTGGGGTTAGGTTTATCAGCCCTGCAGCTCCCCAGATCCTCCACCTTGTCTTTTGTAAAGCAGGATGCAAGGTTTGCCCTCCTGTGGTCACAGAGGACCCTTCCCAGACCCCTGCATCCTTCCACAATTGTGATGTAAAGCAACCTTGCAGTGACAATGGCCAGCTGAGGGGCACACTACACAGTCCAATGATCCGATATACATCTTCCCTCAGCAGACCATAACTTGACCCTTCTAAGAAATGAAAGCCAAACACAAGGCTGGTCTATGAAAGGTGTATTTCCCACCCCAAATTCTTCTAGGAAAACCTCAACCAATGAGGTTTTTCCTCCTAACTACAGGAGGTATCAGTGGTTAAGGCTCACTGGAGATTTCTTGGCTTTAAGCCACAGAAAAAACATTGGCAAGAGCCTGTAGTAAGGTTACTACTAACACAGCAATAAATAAAAATATTTATTGGAAAACAAAGAGAACATACAACCTGAGGGAATTCTCTACATGTAAGACGGGTAATCAAGCATAGGCTGTTCAGAAGAATTACTTGTGCAATCTCACTTGAGTAGCTTTCCAAGGAAAATTAAAAGAGAGAAACTGTAAGTGTATTGAGACGAGACAGAATATGAAATAAGGCTTGTGCTTCTATTTTTCTTTCTCCTGGTGACTTGAAGTACAACCTTGAGGGGACCGTTACTCTCTGAGAGGCACTGGCTCTGTTCAGAAAATGAAGCTGGCAAAACACCTATAATGTAACTTATTTAGCTCATTTCTTCAGTAATTTGTGGAACACACTTTGAAATGCTCAGATGAAATCCGTTAGGTGCCAATTATTATTTACAGAAATGCCACAAAACAGGAGTGGAGCTGCCTGGTAGGACCTTCTCCAGCAGAGAAGTTCTAGCTCTAGTGATTTCATGGGGTGGACCACCACTTGAGGTACTTTGGCTAGAACAAACACTGAGGATCTGCTCTTCTTTTTGTCTATAGTTGGATTTCAGGGCACAGTTTGTACCCGTAGCAAACACAGGGTAAATAGTAGTTCACAGGCAGAAAGATAAGAGGACTAATAGAGCAAAAAAAAAATAACAGTATCCATTGTGCTATAAAGGTCAAGGAGAAATACAAAGTGCATTCCCCTGGGAAAAAGGACAAGCACTTTAAAATAAAGAGGCAAATCCTTAAAATGGAGAACAAAGTTTAAGCCAGGCTAATTTTTCTAATAATGCAAAGTTTATAATTGTGTCACATTGTTACTGTCAAATTGTAAAATAACTCCACATTTTCCATGTTACATGAAGGTAGGTTGAGCATGAGTTCCTGTGCTTGGGGTACACTTACATACACAAGGCTTCTTGTGGTAGTACTGTCAGCTGGAATTCACTGGACACCCAGCAGCAGGCAGAATATATTTCTCACACAAGCTGGATGTCATGGGGCATTTGTATTTCCACTTCCCCAGGAAGAAGATGGATTACCACAAGTGTATGTATACTTCTAAAACAACTTAGTAGGTGTTTTACATCAAAATTGGCTGAAAATTACCCACATAAACTTCAGAGTGGCAATAAAAGATTGATCAGACATTCCTCTGTGCCTCAAGATAAACACATGCTTCCTAAAGCCTTATCCTTGCTTCTTTTCCACCTCCAGCCTGGATTTGAGTTCTCCATATTTTTTTCATCCAGACCACAGGTTACCTATTTCCAGGATCTGGAGCAGCACCTGGGTGCACAAAACAAGCAAAGCTCCAAGGCTGTATAAAGTTATAAACCACAAAGCTCTTCTAGGCTGCCTGTCTACACAAGCCCCTTGTGAAACACCCCTTACTGGATGAATTCCTTCCTTCATTGGCATTCCAATGGGGAAAAAATACTTATAATAACGAGGGATGAAGAATTTGAGACACCCCCCCTTGCAGCATACCAACAGGCTCATTTTGAGTCCTGGCTTATTCTTCTGTGGATAAATCAGAATGAAAGGAATCTGACAGTACTTGCCATGGAAATGTCTCACTCATGTCAGTGGAAGTGGACCCCAACACAAAGAATTCCTGACCACCTTAGCAGCCATCCTTTTCTATTTGCACAGAACACAAAGAATCAGGTGCGTTTTTCCCCCCACTCTGCTTTGCAAAAAGGCCCATTAGGTACCTGGGAGTCAAGCACACAGGGAATAAGGAGGTGGCTGCTGATGGTATGGATTTCTTCTGCGTAGGGAGCATGTGGTGGGATTTGCCATACTGAATCAGATGGCCGATCCATCAAGTTCTCTGGCTGGCCTCTGGCAGTGGTCCATGCTGGCTGGCTCCCTTCCAAGCAGAATAATTTCACTCTGCCAGTTAGAATATCTCTTCCCTTGCAGTCCTAACCAAATTATTATTCTCTTATTGTTCACTTCTTGGCCCACGCTACTGAATATCATTTGTTTATCTAGAGGTAAGAGCCACAGGTAAGACAGATATATCCTTCCTCTGCGTCCAGGTGATGCTCTAACATTCAGGTAAGATGATAAAAATTCTTCAAGTGCTACATTTTGTTTTCTTCTAAAGCCAGCATTTCATCTTTAGCTTTTCCACAATCCTAATGTGTGGCAATTATTTTTGCATACATCAGTGCATGACTTCAGAATGAAATAAATACCCCCTGCAAACCACGAGCAGATGCTGCAGCTGATGATACAGAGATAACAGAAGGGAATTCCTGATTAATTACAAATTAAGCTGCTTTGGTCAGCTACAAATATCCAGTGAAAAATCACAGACTGTTTAAATAACCCTCAGCATGTCTTTCAAAATGCTGGGGCTGCAGGTTCTAAGCCACTCTGAGCTAGGGCTTCTTGAAAGCAGTGTCCACCTGCAGCGAGAACAGAGAATCCTGTACACCACAGAGGGTTATCTCCCCAGCACAGAACAGATGAACTGAGCCCTCTAAAATTCCTCTTTCACAAGATACACTTCCTTTGCTCCTGGTATTTGGGGGTTACCTGCACCCAAGGGTGAAGGAAAGGTTACTGGGAACCTAGAAACAAGGCTGCTACTCAGACTTTAGGAGCTGGTGGGTTCAGGGATGGTTAAAGGGAAGACATCGCTTAATGGGGAGAAGGGAACAGCTTTTGCACAAACCTTACAGCTCATTTCTGAGCTCACTGCTGGAAGGCAGCACAGCAGACACACACAACCCCCCAGTCCCTCTACAGTCCCCAAACAAACCTGCTATTGCAACATTTACTTTAATGACCCAGAACCAAGAGTTACAATAGAAAGAGTGACTATAAGAGAAAGGTGTCACAGCTGTATACCACTCCTAAACACAGCACAAGCAACCAGAGTGAGAGACAGGGAGAACTTTTCTCTTGGGACCACACTACACTGTTGTTCTTTATCACAGAATTTCATACATGCCCCTGAAGTAACTGGTACTAGTCAGTGGTGGAGACTGGATACTGGTCTAACTGGAGCCCAGGTTTGACTGTGAATAAACAGCTCTTTATGTCCTATCCTTTCAATTCCTTCTTTGTCTTGGTGAGAGGAGCTTAAAAATGCACTAACATGGCACAAGCTTTGATATGTGCTAACCTCTACTGCTCCAGACAGCTCCATTCATTCAGCTGCTTTCTAACTTTAGGCAGTGGAGAAATTAATCTAATCTGTATTAGCAGCCTCACAAATCAGGAAAACACCACAATGTGATAGCAAAAGTACAAATTTCCAATTTATTTCTACTACTGCTGATGAGAAAGAGAATGACTTCCTTTCTTTCTGTTTGGATTGAGCATTAAAGTGCAGCTGAATGAGCTTCAAAACATCTCTAGCCCTAATGATTTCAGGTAATACAGAGACAAAAGGATATGATTAATGGCAGGGAATTGTTTGGCCAGTTCCAAGACTATTAATCAAATGCCCTAAGGGGGAAAGCCAGGTAAATGGGAAGATGGGTACCTGCAGTTCTCAAACAGATGTTAATACACAAGAGCGTAAAAGACAAAAATGTATTGAGGAATAAGTGAAGTAACATCAGGGATGGTTGAGAGGGAGCGTTGTGTTTCCAAGAGACACAGCACAGTGACAGAAGAAGCAGAAGCAGCTTAGAGCTACCTGTTGTTTATTGGTTTGGGAACCTGCAAGACCCTTAGTGGCAGAAATCAAAGCTGGTGAGAGCTTTGCTGAGCTTCCAAGAAGCCTTTACTGCTGCAGGAGGGATGGCAGACACCTCTGCAGCCAGTCTCAGCCCTGAATCTCTGTAGAAGAGTTTAACACAGGCACTTCTGCCCTCTGTGCTCCCACAGCACCGCCTGGGCTTCGGCAGAGAAGTCTGTGAATGTACCAACACCACACCTACCCCAGCTGAGAGGTGGCTATGGCAACTATATATATAAAAATACCAAAGGTGCACAGATATGTGTGTCTCACTGCAACTATTCAAAGGAGATTAATCCTTTCCTCAGAACAGCATTTCCTTTTAGCTTTTCCTAACAAAATGCATGGCCTTTGCAAGCCCAGGACAGGCCAGGGATGGAATTCTTCACTTTCTCAATGGAGAGGAACCAGAATTCCTTTCTCAGAGGAGCAATCCAGCCAAAATTGCCATGACCTAGCTGCTTGAGCAACACAAACCCCATGATTTTTCCCTGAGAACAAGTTTCTTCCCCCTCTCACAGAAAATCAAGTCATTATCATGGCTTAAAGGCACTTTTTTTGCTGTATGGAATATTCACATTTGATGGGACTGGGGAGCAGCCCTTCCTCTTCATCTCCCCACGCTGACAATTGCTGAAAGCTCGGACCAGGCCACCTGTTCGGGGCTGTAGGAACAGGGATGCCACGTACATCTTCGGTGACATTTAACGGCGAGAGATCAATGAGCGCTTCAGCCCATCTGCTGCTTTTAGTGCTGGCTCACATGAGGAAAGCAAGGCCTGTGTACAGACCCCTTCAGCAGGCACAGCAGATGGATCAGAAAATGGCCCTAGGCTTCCCCCACTGCACCTACACCAGGTGTTCTGAAGATCTCAGTAGCATAAGCAGGGAAGGTGGGGAAGAAGAGGGACTCCAGCCAAACCCCGGGTCTCTAAAGTCGCAGGGGACTTTGAAAAAAGCCCTTGGATCCGCTGCTCTGCTTCCTAAGCCCATGCTTTGAAAACGAAAACACACAGGGAAGGGGAAGGGGAATAGGTGGTTTTGAGAAGCGATAGCTCAGCAGCAGCAGACTGACACCCTGCTGACAACAACAAAGACTGTGTTGCCGACCTCTAAAACGTGTGACAGAGATGCTGGGAGGGGGGCATTATTCACAACTCCTTGCATGGGGTTTGGTGGGTTTTTTTTCCTGCGGTTTGTAAGACAGCTCTTTGGAAGCTTGGAAATGAAATCTATTTTGCCTCTCAAGGCATGACCACATGCTGGTGAAGTCAGCTGAAGTTTTGCTACTGTCTTCAATGGGAGGAAGATCAACTCCTTGTCCCCCAGCTTTAAATACTCCTCACGTGGGGTGGATGCCACACAGCATCATTTAGAGAGAGTGACATGAACACTTTGTACCAAGGGTAGCAGAGACAAGCAGCAAAGATTGAAATGCAGTGTTTCTTTTCTGAATCAGCACCATGAGTGAAAGCAAAGATGGGACTAACACAGCATTAGGTCTATGGATTCTGCTTTTATTTTCATAGTCAAAGCTTTCCTACCCACACTGTTTAGATCCTTTTCAAGTGCTCATAATTTCATGATCCCAACTGCACAAACTACATCAAAGACAAAATCCCAGGTCTGTTCAGTTCCTTCTCCTCAGCACGAAGAATAACCAGAGTTCCTCTCTGCTCTGACATTGTGCACTCCAAGACAAATCCGAGGGGCACTTCCTTCTCTTTCAATTCCTCTAGAGAACATCCATGCCCTCTTGATGTGCAAGCTGTGCAGGAACAGGAGCAGCCCCTTCCCCTATATATGCAGCAGCAGAGGCAAATTATCCACACCCTGAGTACAGCCACCATCCTCTTGCTGTTATTACCTCCATTAAAAAGGAATAAAAAATCACGCTGCTTATTCAGCTCTGTGTGCTGACCTGATAACTTATTATTCTGCACCTGGCAAGATCTGAAGCACCTTCCCTGAAGAACCAGCCTCCACTGATCGTGAAGGAAAGTCCCTGGACACAAAAAATCCATCCCAGCTCCATGAGGAACTACGATAGAGACACGAAGCAACTGGATTCTATGCTGGAGCCTGTGATATGTGCTGAACTGCTTAATGAAATGACAGCCCTCGTTTTGTAAAGGAGTTAATGGCTTTGACAAGAATCAGGGTTTCCATTCAAGAGGCTCTAGCAGCCCAAGTAACAAGTCTGTAATTCACTCCCCAGGACTGTCATATTCACAAAATGCATTTGTTAGAAGCTGCATCGGGCCAAATGCTTAATAAATTCAATAGTCTCCCCACTAAATGCATTACTGCTGCCCAGCTATGATCTTGATAGATCGTGGTAGTTGCCCTTAAGCAATTAGTGCTAGGACAATTGCTCAGATTCAGCTGGAACAGAGCACTGGCACTTGGTAATCGGTTTAATGAGAGAAAGAATTTCTGAAGAGGAAAGAGGCAATAAAAGTTGAAAATGACAATTTCTGGTGCAGTAACAAAAATAAACAGACCTCACAAAACTGCACATGAGTAGAGTTCCCAGTTACTTGGGTTCAGGGGCAGCCCAACAGAAAACCACACTTAGGTGATGCACAACAGAAAGGGAGCAGTGTCACTAGAGCAGTGTTAAGGGCAGGGCTATTCTCCTGCCTGTCTATGAATGGTCCTTCCCAGTCGGCATTTCTAGCTTCAGTAAGTAATGACTCAGGATCAAAATGGATGTTTAAGAGCAACCTGAGCTCTGTGGCTGAAGAACTACCAAGGTAGCTGCATGACGACTGAGCCAGTGCATCCCCAGGCAGAGCTCGTCACAGAACATGCTGAAGTTGGGCAGAGATTTAGTTGGCTCAGTCAAAATTTCATCTCTGTCATAAAACACAAAAGCAAGAAGAAAAAAAAACTTAAAAAAAAAAATCATTGCTTCACTCCAGGTCTCACTTTCCTTTCCCTTTAGGTGCTGTCCCTCTGCTGAGCAGGTGTAAAACACTCCCAGCTCAGAATGCTCTCCTCACACCGATGGCAGTTCTTTATCCTGCCGTCCCCGCCAGAAACCCAGGTTGGGACCCTGCTATCTGTTACAGGAGTCAAAGGACACTGCAGCAAAGAGAAGGTTATTCCTATGTGCACAAGTGCCTGCTTTACTCAGTGCACATAATTGAATTACACATCCGATTAAATCAGAAAATAGAAAATTCCTTGGCTGTGCAACACTCCCCGCTCAGTACCTGAACTCAAGCTCAGCCCTCACCTCACTCCCGGCTATAATACACCAATTAGTTCCAGCAAAACTATATTTGCTTATAGAACTAATTAGAGATCAAGAAAGTGGCTCACTTTTGATAATTACATGGTTGTGTCCCATCTATCAGCCACTGTTAAATTGTTGTTATATTAATGTAAAGCTTATAATCACGGCTGTTCTAAATTGAATAAATGTTCTTGCCAATTCTCCAATGCAATTAATTTACATAAAAGCCTCTGGAACTAGAATTAAAATGATATACATCTTTCCAAGGGTTTCATTTAAAACAAAGCTAAATAATAGGGAAATTATATATCTTTTTTCTTTTCTTTTCATATTCTTATGTTTACTACAGTTAATGCCCAAATAATCATTGAAATGTGCCTAAAACAGAGTTATTCAGAACTGTTATACCAATAGCTCATTTACATGTACAGTGATTCATTATTCAGGACATTAATATTTCAAACAGCCTGTTCCTGAACCAAGGGAGATTCCAGATGATGGTGCAGGAAGTCAGAGGGAGTTCTATTCCCTCACAGTCATCTGCACACAAATCACACTCATCTGTTTTGTTTCGGCATTTGCATTTTTGTATAGAGAGCTGATGCTGCTGATACAGACAAACCTGACCAAGCCTTTCCCACTAAAGACAGAACACCACCACCACTGATCTGTAAACTCACCACAGGTCAGGTTTAAAGGAGCTACCCTGTGCTTCTGCAGACAAGTCCTAGTGTGAATCACAGGAGCTGAGGTCAGTAGTGGTGTGTAAGAATACATACACCTGAAACATCATGAAGGTTGTTAAAGGGGAACTCGTTCAAAGCTGTGGTGACTGCTTACCATCCAAAAACTGCACTGTCTGGTGCTGTTGCTTCCACCTCCTCTCTGATAGTTTTTCATGCCAGTTATAAGGCAGACACAGACTAAGTACAGACAGTTAATGGTGGGTCTGAGCCCGAGCGCAACCCCAGCTGTGCTTCTCAGTCCCACTTTGAACAGACCTCTACGCAGTCAACACACCTCTCTCATCACATTCACATAGTGCCTGACCAGAAATCCACCTTCCTGTTCAGAGCTGGGCTGGAGCATGAGCTGAAGGTCTGTACCAGCAGTGATAACCCTGACCTTGGTCTTGCTTAGAGCCTGGCTGGTTGCTTCACGCCCCAACGAAGGATGGGTACGGGCAATGACTAGAAAGGGCAAGAATCAGAGGCAGGGACATCACTGCTCTCAGCTCACATCTCACTGCTGGATGACAGAACCATTACAGTGGGGACTGTCCTTGCACTTCACAGCTCTGCAGCTGCTAACTCCAAGCTGGTTTAATACTTGCTGCCGTTCTAGCTTAGGGAGGAAGGGGTGACCTCCTTCACTGATGGTTACATTTCATTTACAGGAGGGCATTCCAACAATTAGTTTTAATGCTTTAGCACTTCTCAGTGCCTGCACAGAACTAAAAGTTAAGAAAAGGGTTAGAGAGTTACGTGCTTCATAGTATGTCCCAGGAAAAGTATTAGTCAGAACAGTACTGGTAGGTAATTACTGGCCCAGTCCTCTCTCATGCTGAAGCCTACTTAATACAGAGCCCATTTTACTCCACAATTCTTTCTTTCTACTCTGATATTTGTGACTTTATCTTATTCCAGCTGAGCTTAAATACTCACTGGAGTGGAAGTTGTTTTCCCTTGATTGCCTTGGAGCAAAGCTCCCCCACTGCACCCACCTTGTAACAGGGAACAGAGGGTGTTAGGGGAGGAAGAAAGTGACCTCAGTTAATGATTCAGAGGACCTCCTAAAGCTCACTCATTTCCTTTCTCTGTCTCTAAATTATTATTCCCAGCAACCTTTGGAATTTCAACTCTTTTTTTGCTGTAATAGCCTTATCCAAGGAGACAGTGGCTATGAACATGCAGAGCACAGGGGTGGCAGTTCAATAACTCACATCAGCTTGCATTACGCTTCAATCTGTGTTAGCTCCATACACAGCAACAAAAAATACAACTCACTTCTCTGTTCTTAAGCATGAAGTCCTGACACATTGGATTTTTTTTTTTTTACTGTGGATGGACACTTAATTATTAAGCTCTCCTGAAAAATAACTATGCCTGTGTGGAGAAATTTATGCATATGTTACACTCCTTCATTAAGCATTTACATGCTACAGTTGCTGAAACAGATGATGTTTTCCTGGGAAGAAAAGCTCTGGACAGGTGGCACGCTTATTCTTCTGTCCATTAATACAGAGCAAAGAGACTGCCAGGGATAGGAGACAACCTAAAAATCCATAAAGTTCCATTTTGAGATTTAAAGACACATTTGCAGAGCCAAGAATCATCCTATAACACCAGGCACAGCCGTGCCTGTTTTCACAACAGCAGCCCATCGCACTGGGTTTTGCTGGTTGGGACACTCACAGCTGCCCTTTAGAGCCCCAGCATCAACAGGGGCAGATCCATGTGGCACAACATACCTTAAGAAATGGAAAACAAATTGTTGCATTACTTTTTTTCCCCAGGAAGTATCTCCCTATTTTAAGAAACCTCAAGGCAAAGTTTGACAGAAGAAACCCAGTGTTAGCAAACAGGGCTTCCTCTGTGCCACAGAGACAACTTCCTTTCATGAACAGGCTGATATTTGGAGAAATGATGGGATGTGGGACCCCATAATGTAAGTATTTACATAGCAGCAATAGGATCTTTGTGCAGGCAGGAGTATTCACTATTCATTATTTGCTGCTCGCAATCTGTTTTTCATTAAATTTCCAGCCAGCCAAGCACACTGTGGAAATGCAAAAGGATGTGACTTCAGTGAGCAATCCCACACTCCAAACAGCCTGAGTAAACAGGTCATGAAAACTGCACAAGACTGAAAGTTCTCAGCACAAACATCCTTCCTAAGGCATGAGAATTACGTGCTAAGTGCATATTCATGGGTCACCAGCCAGAACATACTTATTTCAGTTATTTCATAACTTGGATTCTGCCTCCTCAGAGCCTTGTGAGCATCACCAGTGGTCAAGTGTTTTGCTTAAACACAAACCAAGAAAGAGAGTTTCAGAGTCTTGGGTTCCACAACAGCAAGGCCCTAGGTGTTAACACTCACATTTATTCTATGACTGGCCTGAGATTTGATTTAACAAGTTACCATATTGAATCGAACGTCTGTCAAGCTTTCAGAGTTGTAAGGTGAATTATTGCTTCCTTTACTGAATTAATCAATCACTGCTGGTATTACTGTAATTTCAGATTGTTCAAGAACATTTCCTTCACCTTTCTCATTCCTTTGTGTCCTCCAAACTCCTTCATGCTCAGATACTACTCCACTATATATGAAAAGAATACATTTATGCTATTGTAGAGAAAGAAATGTGTATGCTCTCAGAGAGGGCTTTCTACTGAATATATTGAACCACAAGTCTTCCACCTAAACTATTTATACCTTAATTTTTGAATCAGAAAAACCTCACTGTCACCCATTCTCTTTACAGATATTTCATCAGGAGCAATTTAACATCATTGATCATGTCTGTTATGAAAAGATGAAGAGAGAAGCAGAAGACATTGTTGGGACTCAATCTCCTGCCTAGCTGCTTTAAATGAGGAGAAGTCTGGAATTAAACAGGTACAAGACTGGCTTAGAATATACAGATATTTTTATTTAAATGGGCTCTCCTCATGTCTTCCCCAAACTATCTTACATCGTATCTTTGTGTCCAGCTCCTTCCATCTCTGAATGGAAGAGATGTTAAAGAGCTTGGGGCTGGTCATGGCTCTTTCAGGCTGGGTTAGTCAGGCAGAGTTGGAATTTGCATAAATTCCACACAATTGTAACACAGAAAACAAATCCTTTGGTGGAATTCCTGACCTCCAGCTCTTCAGATACACACAAACTGATTTATCTTAATGCCAGTGTATATGACACAAAGCATACTAAATTGATGACTGTGACCCTCAGTGTCATGCAGAAAAAATGTCTTCCATGAGACCAGGCATTGTCTTCACAGCCAATTATAATCCCATCAGACCACCTCACAGTTCCCAGCCCTAACCCAGTACAAGCAGAGCATGAACCAGTAGTAAACTGAGCATCCATTACTTCCTACACGTGCATCCCCCAGGACAGTGCAGGACAACACAGACACCAGAGAGCATGCAAGCCCTGTGATCACTGCAGAGAACTGATTAAATTTCTCTCCAAAGAATCTCTTACTCTTTTCTGGCTGGATTTAGAGAGTATTTTCCTCTTGCTTTTTTCAGTGGTGAGAGTTTTACCACGCCTGCGCTGCCAGCAACTTCTTTCCCCTTGAGAGGATGGGAACAAATCTCTTAAGCCTGAAAGAGTGGTTCCAGTCTGCAGAGGAACTTCCTAAAACCTTGCTAGATCTCTTCCCCAAGATGTTGCTTTCACTTAACACACTTTCTACCACTCCAGCTACACAAGGCTTCCCTTCTGAACGACATCACCAACTACTAACAGGTATTAAGATGCTGGGTAACATTTATATCTCTCTTTTCATGGTCTAGGACAGTTTTTCAAGGAGAGAAATTGACTCAAGAGACAGAGAGCAAATACAACAGAGTTTAACTTCTTTGAATTTCCTTGTATTTATTATCTTGCCATTCAACATGGGAATGGTCAGCAGATAATTTATGGTATCAAGCTCATAGGAATAGCTTTGTACTAATGCAATAAAAAGCTCAGAGCACCAGCAGTTCTAATAAAATGAGAATTAACAATAGGGCAAAATAAAGAGGAGAGGGAGAAGAAGAGATAGTCATTAAATCAGTAACACAAAGGTCTGGCTGAGATGTGCTCAAGTCAATAATACCATAAAGTTTTATACTGGTTGTAGGATGAGAAAATGTTCTCACCTTGGCACATATGGAGACAGAGCCACTTAAACACAATATATTTACCAATAATAGGAGATGGATACCTTGTTCTGTGATCTAGAACTGAGAAGGAGAGCTGTCAAGGTGGGAGTTAACATCTGGTAGAAGAGCACTGTGAGCAAACACTGCGCTAGCAGTAATAGTCTGTGGGAAAAGTATCATAGTACAGAAATGGTTTAAATGTGCTGGAGTTTAGAGTGATGTCTTGGCTTTTCCCCCAGTGTCTTTCACAGTGACTAGAAAGAACTGGAACTAGGGAGAATATAAAACAAACTGACTGTGATGTGTCTACACCAGACTGCAGAAGCTTGCAGTCAGTTATAGAAGTGCTATGTATAGTGAAAAAGATTAAATTAGAAAGTAGGGTATTAAGGCTTCTTTAACATATGGTCAGAGAGAGAACAGTTGCAAGTGAGCCATAAAAAGGTAAATATCAATAATGCCAAAAATATTAGGAAAGTAAAAGCTAGACTAATTGAAAATGAGAAATCTCAGTCCATGTATCCAGCTATCCATTACCAGCTTCTTTTCACCACCCAAGTATTTGTGCCAGTTCGCTTACTGTCCCTGCCCATCCAGCCACAGGAGCACAGGTCACCTGGACTTTCCCAGGGATTTGGAAGGGGAGGAAAAAAGCAGATATTAAGCAATTATAAAAGGAAGCAAGAATTTAGAACACACTTTACCATTCTGCATTCCAAAGATTTCTTAAGTTATCACAAGAGGAAAGGTATCAGACCTCACTGATGCAGGGAACCATGGTATGACCAAAGACAGAAGAGAAAGAGCCAAACTAGGGTGCAGCAGCAGCAGAGCAGACCCAAGCCCTCGCCTCTCCACACAGCATCTTACCTCCCAACAGGTGATGGGGAGCTGTGTCCCAGAGCTCCTGCACAGATAAAGGTAGTTCTGCTTTAAACAGCTGCAGATTAATCAGTGCTTTTCCATCAGAGCTTTCCATCTGTAGCACTGCAAAGTCTTGGCAGAAAACAGAGGAGCTCTTGCAACCTCTTGGTAGAGTTCAGGGCACTCACAGTTACCGAGCAGTGCGAGCCAGGAGCACTTCTGAGGAGCTCCACACACTTCATCGCATGCAAGACCAGATCCCTGACTCTTTCAAGAGGGCTTGGGCAGACTAATCAGTTCCCCAGTGGTAATGTTTAAATCTAACCACCTTGACTTAAAGCTTTCCACTGATTTTATGTCCTTGTTATTTAAATGAAAGCTCCTTGCTTTTGTGTTTATGGCTGAATGAATCACTGAGATTTCCTGGTAGATTTCTCACTGCAATTAACTTCCTTCCCCCTGCTTTACTCTCCTCACCCCCCTTACCTAGATGAGCCCTGGGATTTCATCTTCTGTTCCTAAAACCAAACTCAGCATTTTGTCAGGGTGTAAAACTTGGGAAGGAAAAAAAAGGATGTTCACACCTTCTGTGACAATCACTAAAAATAGGTGTCACAAATTATATAGTTCTGTATTACAGTAAATAAATGCAATATGCAGGATAGGATTTCAGGCTCCTGCCTCATCTGTTCTGGCAAATTAGCATCCAGCCCTTTCTATCTAATCCTGCAGTGTTACTGGGGTTGTCAGCACACCGGATTATGCAGTATTATGATCTAGGACGACAGCGTTTCACCTGTGCTGCAGTGACTCCAGAATCACTCGCTGACAGCAGCTTATCAGTTGATGAACTGGAATGACTCCTTAAGAAAACAAATCAGATGTATTACCATTGCCTATCTATCCATCTATCTTTTCCTTCTGTTTGTTGTGTAATTTATAATTTTAACTTGTGAGAGCTCAAAGACAGCTTGGTTTAATTATGGATTGGAGAGACAACTGTCTGCAGTTACAAATGAACCCACTGGCTCAGTTCCCCTCTCAACTTCACATTCCCATGTGTCTAAACAAATCAAACGAGAAACCTTTTCCAAACAAGCTTGGAGGAACTTAAAGCTACTCGACTTTGTATTTGTACTGCAGAATTGGGTCTTAAACACTCATGAAAATGTAAGCCCTTAGATCCCATGGCTCCTTCCCCACACCTATGCAACTGATGTAATTGATGAGCTTTAGTAGGACTCGTTGGCTTGAGCCAAAAGGGTCTCATGTACATACAAAACCAGACACTATATTATTTCAGCCTTGGCAAGGATGTCTGCACACTTCTACAACCAAACTAATGTTGATAGTAATAACTAAGGCTTCCCTAAGTACCTCCCAGTAAGTGAAGGTGTCCTGCGTTGCAATCCCATTTCAGTCACTGAGGTGTTAAAAGTAAAACCAGTAATTGTTTTAAGCAAATCCCATTGCTATTGTTTTCCTGCAAACAGCACACACAAGGAAATGGGGAAGGAGGAAAAAAAGAGCCTCCCGTGTTTTATTTTTATATACCCCAGAAAATTATAGCACAGCTAATAAAATGAGGGTGTCCTACATAAGCTCCAATATTGTATAAATCATGAATAATACATCAGGCAAAAATGAGAAACTGCAATAGAATCAAACCTATATGGAAATAAATAAAACATAACAGCAGAACTGCAATCATGTTAGCTCTGTTGATAAAAATGTGTTTGTGTTTCCAAGAGGTGGAAGGAGGAAACTTCTCCAGTAAACGATTGTTAAAGCATTAATAATAATAACAAGACCTACACGGCAAGACAAGGAAAAGGGTAATTAACAAATAAGCATCCAGTTCACCAGAGCTGCTTGGTGGAGAAAGCAGAACAGTGGCAAGCCAGCACAGGAGGAACTTTAGAAAGGTGTCAGGACTGAATCGTAAGGATGATGGGGAACACACCCTGCCTCACAGAGCAAATCTGAAGTGCATATCGATACCTTGCAGCATGTGACTAACGTCATATGTGAATGGGTTCTGGCTGGGGAGTCAGAGGGCACTCAGGCAGGAATTGGGCACAATCTTGGGTAGGCACAGGGTTAAACCCCAGCTTTGCTTTCTGCAGAGACAGATTCCTCTCAGAACCTGGTTAGGACAGCTGGTGGACTGCTGCAGGAGGGAAGGTGCCTACAAGGGAAACAGCTTTGCCCTGGGTAGGCGAAGAGAAGTTGAAAAGGACAATGATGTGTACAACACTGTCGGAATCCGCTGCAGACTCCCAGAGAGACCTCTAGAAAACGGTTATCATCTCCCCAGAACTTCTCTGCACCTCCTTCTACCCACCCACCCACGCAAGAGAGTTCTGCCCAGAGAGGCAGCTTTGCTGGGGCCTGGTGATGTACACATCAGCTGAGCTCAGCAGAACTGAAGTGCAAAGGTATCATCATGCATGTTTAATGGAACTCCAAAGCAAACATTCAAGGACAGAGACTCCACTTGAACAATACCCTGTAATGATCCCTATGTTTCAAAGTAAATCTCTTACCCCTAAGATTACTATTAACATTTTATGTATATTGGAAGCATCTCTCCTTTTTTTAAGATTCAAACTAATCTATGCAGATCTTTATATGGCTTCTCAGAGCCATTAGCCAAGATGAGTTCATATTTTTATTCCCTGTGCATACTGAATGTGTTTTATTTTTTAGGGTGGCAGCTTTTATTATCAAAGTCAGCAGAACTTGATGAATCCTATCACCTTTCTCTTTGTTCTCTCTGTTGCAACCACACAGGATTTATGAGTCAAAAATCAAAGTTGGGACTGTTAATAATTTTTCCCCTCCTCTTTATTTTCTTCTCCATGGGAACAAAATTCAAAATGACTGACTGTTAAAACAAGTAATTCACTGAACCTATTGACCAAAAAATGCTTTTATATTTTAAGTTTGAGCTTAAAGAGAAGGTTTCGCTTCTTACAAAGAAGCTAAGGGATGACTTGAGAACATTCAAAGTACAAGCGTGGAGCACAGAAATACGACTGCAGTAGAAAGACACGAGCAACAGTAAGAACTGAAAGGTGAAGGCAGAATAATTGAGGTGAGAAATACACCTCCTCTCTCTATTTTTTACTAAATACTGATATTTAATCTTTGGTACATGATACCAGAGCTACAAATCCATGAACTTACTCTATTATGAAGATATTCAGTCTGAATGTCTAGACTCCCAACCCATGTCTAGGATATGATGCAGATTCAGTGTGAAACAGGGGGCTGTCCCAAAGCCAACAAACTACATCAGCCAGTTACATACTGTGCCTCAGTTTCCCCTTCTTAGAGAAGGCAACCCTTCAACTCTTTCCAGTGCTTCAGTGACTGGGATGCTCTCACCAAGCACACACACTCCCCACTGCTACAGTCCTGCTTCTCTCCTGCAGGCACCACATGAACAGAAACAACCGTAGTCACAACGATTAGAAAGAACAGGGAGGTTTTCTGTGCTTATGGCTACTGTAATGGTCAACTTAAAAAACATAAAATCAGGTTTTTCACTTCCAGCATTTACAGAGAGCTGCAGCCTTCAGGGAAAACATATATAAAGCCAAATAATTTTAATCAGGCTCTAAGATAGCAAGGTGTGACTCAGAGGTCAGAGCCACAGCACTGTCAGCTGCATACTGGTACTCGGATGCACTTACGCTGTGGCTGCCCTTCAGTGGAGGCCTCTGGAAGTTTTACAGATTCAGCTATAAATATTCAAGAGAAGTTGAATGCAGCAGCAGGCAAGAGGAGCCTTTAATTTAATTTTGAAGGCTGCAACAGACCAAGCTTTCCAAATATGATGGAAGGCAAAGGCTCTCCTGCCAAAGAGCAGCGTTGCTTCTGGCTTCCAAATCGCAGTGTTACGACCACAGCGTAGGGAGCATCATCGAAGCAGAATCCTCTCTCAAACAGCAGCATGAGAAGAGCACTGGCCTTGCACCTTCCCTCTGCTGGGCTCTCACAAATCTCATTCAAGATAATGGATACTCAAGAGGTTTGGCACCTTGAGATGTAAGCAGTTGCTATTGATATTCTGGCAGCACTGGGATCCTGGAGCTTGCTGAGGTTTTTATCCTGGGTAGGGGCTGTGAGAGCACCTAGACTTTTTCTCCACCCCCAAAGCTTCAAAATGCCAGTATAGAATGGATAAAAGGCAAAGATGAAGGCACAGAAAAGTGAGGCCATTTGCCTGTGGCCAGAAGTAGATCTGGGGGCATTCATGGCAAGTGAACTCCTGTGCTTACCAGCTCCAGCCACTGCTTCCAACTGCTGCCCACACAGCAGCGCTCCAGAGACTTGTGTGAGGCTCTGAGCCAGCCTAACACACACTCCACGGGCAATGCAGACACAGGAGCAAAACCACACCAGCAACAACTAAACAGGAGAGGTATTCATTTCAGTTAAACACTTAAAACAACCCATCCCCAGCTGCTCAAGCCTTTCCAGACTGCTGAGCCCTCTGCCCTGTCGCAAAGATGCTTGGGCTTCATCTTCCAGCATATTACTCCCAGTCTACTATGGCCAGGCAAGCAAAGTTCACCCCTATTCCTGTCTGTTGGGGCTGTTACTTTGAAAGGCACACATGAGTCAGAGGAACATGTGCCAACAGCAAATAAGGGGTTAATGAGAAAGGAGAAGCATGTCTCCATGTGGTGCAATTCTTACGTTCCCTATTTAATGATTCAGATGCCGTGGCGTGATTTAGTATGAGTTGTGACTTCTCACATTTAATGAAGTGAAACCCTCTTGGCCCACTGTGAGATGTATGCAAGGATGAGAACCCAGTAATTTACAGCATTTGTGACCTTATTACAATGTACTTTTTGCTTGACTGCTCTTCAGGCCTAACAGGAGCTGTTATCAAGGGCTCCATGGAATATCGGTTATTATTTATAATTGGATATAAAAGAGCTTTATATGCAAAAAAAAGATTATTTTTAAAATGTAATTTTCAATAATTTTATGCTAACTTAAAGAAAAACAAGATACTCTTTTAAGACTAATGTTAATTTCAATGATGCTGATAATTGCTGCTCTTCATAGCGATAAACAAATAGTACAAGCTTTGGTAGACTGCCTTCTAAAGGGAAGCTAATTGTTCAGCCAGCACAACAATAAATACCCTCCAGGGGACTGTTGACTTGTTCCTCACTTGGAATTTGTAACCTGAAAAGCTGCTTCCAAGTTACTAATATTGCAATCCATACCTCAGTACCAATCAGGGGGATGGGAACCACAGCAATTATGAAACCTCATCAGGAAATACATTAACTCTGCCAGTTCATTTACAGTCTAAGCTTATGGACATCTTATCAAGTGCTGTGTTTCCTACCTGCATTTGTTTTTCCCTGGGGTGTAGTTTAGACTATTTAGCCCTTGGAAACATGAACTATCCCTCAGTTACATGTGTGTACAGATCCTGACACTGGGGGCTCTAAGCTCCAGATGTTCTGGAAACCAACATATATTCAGTGAAACAGATTTCTTCACAGCTGAAACATTTCACAAGCTTGACCATTTCAGCTAGAAATTTCCTGTAATTTGTTTAGCTTTATGCTCACCTCAAGATGCAGGAAGCCAAAAGGAAAGGACAGATGATTTTGCTGCAAGCCAGGTGGCATGGGAACAAGTATGATCATTTTGAGTTCTTCCACTCAGAACACGATGACCCTTATCTGAAATGACTCTGAATCAGAACATGAAGTTCAACGTGGTCACTAATCTCCATCAGGATAAAGACCCTGACAGAGTACACACACCTCTGTGAATTTCTAAACCAAAGGATGGGATTTATTTTGAAGTGAATTAGAAACCTAACAACACTAGACAGCTGTACCTGGGATCTTTCTAAGAAAATCCAGCATTCATAGAGGAACCTACTGCTTGCTAAGAGAATGACAGTGTCAAATAGTGTTCACATAGCCCTGGATACAGTTTTCCTTCTAAATTCCTATTCCTTGGATCTCAGCCTTGCAGTTACAATGAAAAAAAATTACATCAGTTTAACTTAGAACAGCTTAAGTAAGATCAGATGGAGTAGAGTCTCTCTTAATAAGAAAATCTCAGTAAAGAATCAGATGATACAGTAAAAAATCGGCACTAAGCTTAAGAATGCATAAACAGATCCAGTTTAGGGCACCTTTTAACTGGGTTCATCATCTCTGTGGATTGAACCAAGAAATAAGTACAGAAGGCATGCAGGAATAACTGGGATCGCAATGAAATACACAGCAAATCCTGTACTGATTAGCAGGGCAAACTGACCAAGGTTTTTATCAGGTTCTTTCCCAGTTTATCATGTAGGTTGGCATCATTGGGCCAGTCTAATGCTGCTTCACAAGCAAGAGATACTAACAGCTGCTCTTGCTTTAAACAGATGAAAAAGATGGTATCAGGTAGTTTCGGGATCTGTTTCTAAGCTTCCCCATCATCACTACACAGACAATAACACTTCTCCTACACTGTAAAATGCTTTAAAAGTTTCATAGGAGTATATGAAATACTGCTACATGTTGTATTTTTTTTTCAGAATAGACTGCAGTGAAGCAGCAAAAGGCTCTTTTAACAAGTGCTGTTTATTCATATTTAGTCCCCGATTACACCATCTGCATCACAAAAGGGTCTGCATCTGCTATTCCATTTTACTCTCCATAGTTTATCATGACAAAACAACAAAGAAAATGGCAATTTTTAAAAACTTTGAACTTTTCTAATCTTTACAACAACAATTTAACAAACGTTTTTGTGTTTGCATCTATTGGGGTTTTTTATATCAGGTCATTCAGAGCTTTCATTTGATTGCTCTAGGAAACCAAACTGTTGCTACTCAATCTCTTCCCAATGTTCCCTATAGTGCAGCCACTCAGAGAGCTATCAAAGCTCCAGTGGAGGGCTGATAAAATCAATCTGTTAAAATCACCTATACAATTTATTCTTCCTCTTTTTTCCTTTTTTTTTTTAAATAAGAATGCCTGTTTATATTATCCAGCAGCCCAAACAAAAAAGAAGAAATCCCCACCTGTACCGCATTGCCACGCTGATAATGGAAGCCGTATTGCTCTATAGAATGTTTGCTTTTAAAGATTGAAAATTCATCTGTTATACTTGAGGTGTTCAAGCTGTGGAGCATATTGCAGAGGCAGCTCACAAATAGCTGCAACTCCTCCTCCCCCCCCCTCTTTTCTTCTCAGCAAAGCTTTCTCCAAGAAAGACTACTCAGGCATCATGTAAATACGGCTCCTGGTTATGGCAGCAGCTTGCAGCAGCTGACAAGCACAGGAGAAAACAAGATGAATATATAAAAAGAGAAGGAAAGGTCTTCTAGTAACACACTGCCCAGTGCTGCTTGAACAACCACAGCCACCTACTCTAGAAAGACCCACGGCCCATCTCCCCGTGCTCTCCAGCTCCATTGCCAGAGTGTGGCAGGACACGAAAGGCTCTTGAAGCCCTCTCTTTGCTATCCTTCCCAGCATCTTATAATCTCTGATCCACAGGGACTGTTGGAGAGGGGTCAGAGGAGCCACGGAGATGATCCGAGGGGTTCAGCAGCTCCCCTATGGAGAGAGGCTGAGGGAGCTGGGCTGGGTCAGCCTGGAGAAGAGAAGGCTGTGGGGGGACCTCACTGCAGCCTCCCAGTCCCTGAAGGGAGCAGAGGAACAGGAGGGGAATCAGCTTGTTCAAAGGGTAGGCAATGGCAGGACAAAGGGGATGGATTAAAGCTAAAGGTTTAAACTATATATTAGGGGGAAGGTTTTTACAGAGAAATTGGTGAAGGGCACTCTATGATACCTGATTTGAGTTCAGAAGTGGCAACGTTCTGGTACGTGCCAAAGTATCTGATACCACCAACATTTCAGCCTGAAATCCAGAGTCAAAATGTAACACGTCAACCATCTGGAGCTGCCCTAGGAGCAGCTGGTGAGCTGGAGATTTAACCTTTCATTATTCATGAAGAAAGGGAAATAAGTCAGATGATATATTGGAAAATGTGCTTCTGGACTGGTTTGTGAGGTATCTTCCCTCACTTCTGCATCCTAAAGGCTTATTCTTTCTAGGTGGTAATTGAATGAGGGTAGAACTCTAATAGCTCAGATCCTGGTATTACCTGAGGCAGGTTGGTTCTATGTGAACACTGGAGCAAAGTGTCCCTTGTGTCAAGTAAGCACTGAAATATCATGGAACTACAGTTGCTTCCAACATCCCTGGATACATGCTTATCAAAAGACAGTTCTCTGCAGACAGAACCTGTGTGTGTGAATCCAGCACTATCACAAAACTCCATGCTGAAATGCCACAGTTTATGAGTAATCTTTTTCCCCTAATAGTCAGGCTTAAATTGGCTTAATCGTATGAGATATAGCCTTAGCAATTTCCTTTTCTGATTTACAGGATTAAAACCTGTTTTCCTGCTGGCATGCAACACTGTTTACCAGCCTCTCATCTCCTGTTCCCATTTCATTTAGGCAGAGTGATCTGGCATTATTAAAATTGGATTGTTTCCTTATCCCCATTAAACAAAAGGTGATTTGATACCAAATGTTACGATATTATTGCTTTATGTTTCTCTCTGTCCATCAAAAGCCCAGCCTGCGCTCTGCGGCGCAGCAGGAGCTAATCATACATTAAGATGCAGGGGTAGTGTAAATAAAAAAGACATCCAGCCTTGCCCTGCTTGGTCTTTCAGCATTAAGATTGTTCCTTTTAGCATCTGCAGCTCTCTCTTAACAATACAGGACAGCAGACAAAGGCGCAATGCCCTGTCCCAAGACTCTTACCTGCAAGGTAAGTGTGATAACTGAACAACCCTCTATCCTTTCCATCACTGAACAAATAGGTCAGGCAGCACCTGGGACATGACAGAGCCTTGTTTGTGTGATATTAAAAGGAGATGAGTCATAATCAAAAGACATCCATGCAAGGCATGGTGAGACACAAGGAAGCGAACTCTGCAGCAGCCTTGCGGCCAGCAGAGGGAAGGGGCATGGCAGTCCAGGAGGAAAGGAAAATCAATCTTCTGGTGTGACATGATGTTCCTTTGATCAAACTAATCTTTTCATACTTCTCTTCCCTTTTGTTGTTGCTGTGAACATCTTTTGCCTTTGGGGGAAAGAATGAAGAGGAGCAAATAGATAATACACTGGCATTTGAAATCAAGCAACAAAGCACGATCTTGCTTAGGTGGAAATGGAAATAGGCAAGTGTGAGTTTAACTCTGCATTGATCTGCCACTCAGGTCTGACTCCTGTACTCATGAAGCCCTTTTGGAGACTCCAGAAGACAGACAGAAGCCTATTTTAAGAGGAAGGAAGGTAGGTAGGTTGCGCTGCATAGTAGACTGTGGATTGATTCTAATTTCTTCCCTCTCACCATGTGAATTATTTCCAAGGAGGCCGATTCAGAGTCAGAATTCACTGGTGAACACTGACAATCGCTTCATTTTTGCCAGAAAGATCCATAAGTCAGGTTTGGGTGAAGCAAATTACATTTCTATGCTTCTGAAAAGTACACACAAAGCCCTTAGACACAAATACAACTTCCACAACTCCTAAATCCCATCTACAAAGATTTAAGTAATTAGAAGCCTAAATCTAACCATACCCATGCTTAACTTATACTGCATGCTTAAATCCTACTGAATATACTTGTAAACAAGGAACAATTAGTAAGATCTGTGTGGATGTAGCACAAAGTCACAACAGAGGGAAAGCTTTGTAGTAAACACTAAAGATGGGAAGATCTCTAGAAGATGAGTTCATTAAGTTCATGGAACACTTTCCCATGGGAAGCTGCTGAGGTTCTTTCACTAGAGAAAAATTAGAAAAGAAACAAAGTTTTTTCCACTCAAGAGAAAATTCAATTTAAAAGGTGAACTGTAAAGGTTTGCTGAAAATTAAAAACTCACTCTTAAGATCCCAGGGAGCGAGAACAGCCTAGAGTTGCTCTTTAAATACATCCCTGGAGCTGGATTTAAGACAGCTATCCATTTAACATTCTGAAGAAGAGTCCAGTTCTCATTTCGACAACTTAAGTCACACTGGACATTAACATGCAAGATTTTACTAGTTTTTAGCTTCTTGGAAGCTTCAAACCCCAAATAAAACACATTAAAAAGGATTTTACTGTTTCTCATCCTTGACTTTAGCTAAACCACACCACACATGAATACTGCTCCTCTCTTGCTTTGTGTCACAAAGAAACACAGTACTGAGTACTTTGGGTACCCCACACTCCACACAGGGGAGATGGGGCCACAGTGACCTTTTCAGTATTCTGTATTGTGACTTGCTATATTCATTTTACTCATTTCACTGTTTTACAGCTCCAGTGAGAGACAGAGAGGGGTGGAATGGCCATCCCAATCAAAATACAAAATGATCAAAGGTCAGAATAGTAAAGCACCCTGGAATATTTCAGGGAATAGATTTGGGCATTAAAATGTAGATGCAGTGTCTGTGCCAAAGCCTCTAATGAGAAAAGAAAATGGTAGCCTGTGGCTTCATCTCGTGGAGGAGCCAGGAATTCTCTCATGCAGATATACACATGCTTCTAAGAGAAAGGTAAGACACACACAAGCGTGTCACACCACTCAAGACAATGGAGTCCACAAACTACAAACTATCACAGAATCACAGAATGGTTTGGGCTGGAAGGGACCCCAAAGATTATCAAGTCCTAACCCGCTGCCATGGACAGGAACACCTCCAGGCTGCTCAAGGCCCCATTGAAAATGACCTTGAACACCTCCAGAGAGGGAGCATCCACCACCTCCCTGGGCACCCTGGGCTAGTGCCCCACCACCCTCAGAGCGAAGGATTTCTTCCTAATATATAATCTAAATCTACTCCCAATTTAAAACCATTCCCCCTCATCCTATCACTCCAGACCCTTCTAAAAAGTCCGTTCCCAGCTTTCTTGTCGGCCCCTTCAGGGACTGGAAGGTGCTAAAAGGTCTCCCCAGAGAAACTTTTTTGCTACTTCAACTATTTGCTCTTCAGCCCGGGAGAGCTGGCTGTCTGTCACCGTCACACACAGCGCCCTGACTCCATTTGGGCTTCCAGGAACTGTTGCTTTGCAAATTAATAACAAGAGAACTGATATTTACCAAAAATATTCTTCAATAACTTCAGCAAGCAAATACCAGAGCTCAAGATGAGCTTGTGAACTGATGCATAAAAAAAGAATCTAATCTTGGCAAATGAGATCATTAAGAGCAGCATTAACTATGCTTTAGGTATCGTGTTTCATAATCTGCGTTAAGAATGACTTCTTTAGCCTGATACAAGTTTGCCTTCTTACAAACATCCCTGTTGAAACAATCACAGGTGAGAGTAAATAAACAGTGAAATATCTCTGATAAGAATTGTATTGATTCTCTTTTCTCTGCAGCTGGTGGTGATGGAAACATTTATATGTAAGGCAAATTTTTGACGCCCTTTCGCCAGGCAGCTTCAAGTTTCTTATAATTCCTCCAAATTTAATTTCAGAATCAGGGATGTTGTTGATACCAGAATATCTTATTAGCAATAAAAGTATATTACCTATAATTGAATAGCTACTCAATTAACAAGTTGGAGAGCCAGCAAAAACAACCAATTCCCTCTGATGCATCCACAGCAGGAGGCATTTGAATTACCAGCGAGTCAATTAGCGTACTTCTACCCAAATGATAAATAAGTACATAAAATGTACAAGAGTGAAATAAGGAAATATTAGCTGCATGTAAAATGAAGGCAGAAGTCTGACAATATGGAGAAAGGGCTGCTTGATATATAATTTCTATTTGAAATACAGCCAAGGTAGATCACAGATGCAAGTGGAGAAGACACAAGTGTTATTCTATAATAGAATCATAGAATTGTCTGGGTTGGAAAGGACCCCAAGGGTCACAGAGCTCCAACCCCCTGCCACAGGCAGGGACACCAACCTCCAGGCCTGGAGCTACACAAGGTTGCCCAGGGCCCCATCCAACCTGGCCTTGAACACCCCCAGGGACGGGGCACCCACCCCCTCTCTGGGCAGCCTGTTCCAGCCCCTCACCACTCTCTCCGTAAAGAACCTCCCCCTGATATCTAATTTAAATCACCCCTCCTTCAGCCCCTTGTCCTGCCATTATCTACCCTTTGAACAAGCTCATTGCCCTCCTGTTTCTCTGCTCCCTTCAGGGACTGGAAGGCTGCAATGAGGTCCCCCTGAATACTTGGAAGCCTGATTGTGTTAGGAGCCTATAAAGGATGCATGGCCAGCAGTGACTGAGTGGAACTGACCTTCTCCAACTCAACCCCTGAGCAGCAGTGAAGGATCAGCTCTCCTCAATACATATGAAAGAACCAACTACCTTGTCTTTATTTTTCAGCAGGCCTTCATCAAATCAAATTCTGCCCTAGGGAATTTGCACTGAAATTAATAACATCACTGAGCTGTTGAGGTAGAGGGAGTGAGAACTAATCCTGAGATACTTGTGTTTTGTTTGTACAGACTGCTTGCACAATATTAACTCCTAAGGGTTTATTATTTGAAGAAATATATCTCTGGCATTTAAGAAGTCAGCTTTCATCTGTTGGAGCTAAATATGCGTGGTGTTTTCATGAGTGGTGTGTAATTGGGTAATTCTAATTGCAAATAAGAATCTTTTCCTTCTCGGAAAACAGGTTTAAGTTTGTATAAGGTAATGAAGCAGGGGTCTGAAGATCAGTCATGGAACAAATTGCATTAAGTGAAATCAGGCAGTTGTCTGTTCTGATTTCTTTCCTTGAAAAAGCTTTGTGCCACCCAGTCCCCACTGCTGATGGACTGCTATTAGCTATCTTGTTCCATGAAGAGACAAAAATTAAGCGATTAAGGAAAAATATTACAATCAACTTCCATTCATTCATCGTTCAAAAAGGGACAGTACTTCATCCCAATTCTGAAGTCCCTTTCGATAAATAACATGGAAACAGAAAGGGGAAGGTTGTTGCTATGTAACTTACAGTATTGAAATGTATGAGGCGCGGTGACCTTTGCCTCTGGAGATGATGTGCAAACTATTTATATGTACAGCTGTACAAATTGCCAGAGTTTAATGTTAAATTCCATGGAAAATCATCTTTGCTGCTCTGCTTTTGAGGAAAGGACAGGGTTTAAATATTTAATAGGCTTTCTCACTGTGCAAGCAGATTTGACGTTACATAAGCGAGCGGTGTGGATCTCTTGCAAGGCTCTGGCTTCAAGCATTTGGCAAGCTCTCCTCTAACAAGAGTGAGAATGATGGTGGTTCATCAAATCATAAGCAGCAAAAGGTAGCAAGGTGCAGCAGAACCCCTTCCTATAGCGTGCTTTTAACAGGACAGCTTTGAGCAGCATAGCCTCCTTCCACTGCCCACTCCAAATGACTGCTGAATGGAGTTTACCTTCCCCCCACCTGAGGTGCAAGTGATAATTAGATTTTCAGTTTTATGGAAAAGCCTTCAGAACTCCCAGGAAATGCTCCCAGCATGCTGATAAGCTCAGCATCTCTTCCTTCTCACTCTGGTTTGACAGACATCAGTGCAGGGCTGGACAGTGCAAACATGCAGTGCTCACAACCACCCCCTAAAAATGACAGGAGATCGTGACTTTGAACTGTGATTGAGCATTAAAAATCTTTCAAATAACAGCAACACAAGTAAAATAAAAAATTCATAGTTCTATGAAGCTCAAGGTGTTTTGCAGCAAAGTGTGGGTTTTTTTACCATTTCATAGCCAGAACAGCTTGGAAAGGCAAAGAGTGCTGTACAGCAGACCAGTTGCAGAGCTCAGAGTTAGACCTAGTATATGCAGGGATTTCAGGACTTTCCCATTGCAAAATTCTCTCTCTAGGGAGCAGATCACAGCAGCAGGATCCAGCAAGAGTTATCCTGACTGAAAGAAAAGACTGAAGACATACAAGAACAATCTCTGTGGTACAGCAGCCACATGCTCCAACAAAATTGAACACCCTGACACTTCAACTTTGGGTTTCTCAACTCTGCAGGAACCACATCATAAACTATTAAAGGACTATCAGAGCCTATAAGCTATTCATGCCACAAGTGTACTGAAGTTACACATAAACACTCATTTAGCTTCTTTCCTTTGGGGCCTTTAGATGTATATCCCAAATATAAATTTGTTGAATGTACTACTTCATTATTGTCCACAAAGTCAACAGAATACAAGCTGAGGAAGCATTGGGTAAACAAAGATAATGGCTTTTGCTTGAGACTTAAGACAAGAACATGGAAATATGAGTATAACCAGCTAGAGGGTTAACAAGCCCCCTTTCTGCAGGATACACAGCACTGACATTTCAGTAGCAAGCAGTGTTGGGGTGTATGAGTGCAATAATCCAAACTGGTAGATGGGTAATAAGATCTGTGGTTTTCTTTTGTTGTTTTCTCTTCAATTAAGAGTGTTGCAGAGGTTGGATGATGTGAAAATTGCTGCGTGTGGAAATATCCACCCCACCCCAGTTAAAGTAATGAAGTCTGGGGAAGTTTTTGTTTGGTTTGGGGTTTTTTTAAGCAGGTTTTCTGACTATTTAGAAATCAAACAGAAGAATGTTTAAATGCAATTTTTAAATGTTACCATTTTTTCCGGGTTGAGAATCCAATTCCCCTTTGTTTCAGGATGAAAGAATAGCTCATTGCAGCACCGCGTGTAAGCGGCGGTCAGGCTGAGTTATTGTGATTTGGTTACTGATGCAGAGTCCCCGAGAGCACTGGCAGGGGCTGGCAGCCCTGGAAGTGCAGCTTTCCTTTCCCTGTGAAACAAGCCAATAAATTCTTTGGGGTACCTTCTGGACTAGAGACCCAAAAAATAACAACTTGCCTCTTTTTTTTACCCTCACAACTCACAATCCAAGAGAAATCACATTAGATCAGCACTACTCCCAAGAAAGCCTGAGGCTGCAGGAAGCAGTATGGGCGAACCTGTCAGTGGCAATTGTACTTTTGAGTCAGCACTCTATCAATTACCAAGCATGATTTTATGGTTTGATGGACCATAAAGCTTCAGGCAAGAAATCTGGGGTATGATCTTGATCACATGAGGTCATTAAAGATCCCAAAGCACTACTAGTTTGCATCAGGCTATTCATCTTGTTGTCTTGGATCAATTTTAGTTCAGGTCTTTCAAGGTAAGATTCCCCTTATGCAGTTTCTGACATCCTATTCTTCATGCCCTGTATTCAGCTGTGTGGGAACATGATGTTTAAAACACTGCAGTGTCACCCCAAAGGTAGCTTTCCTCCATTAGCCTGCAAAAATACTGTAAAACTCTTATTCAATCTCCCCAATAAAGGGATATTTAACCTAGAAAACTGGTTATTTGGGTTTATGATGCAATATAGACATGAACATGAGTGGTCACTTATTTTTTCATGTTAAACAGGCCCTTTCCTGCCTGAGTTTCCATGTAAAAGAAAAAGCCCGTTTTCTGCTGACAAAGTTCTGAATAACAATTTCAGGCAGTTAGAATGAAAACAAGAAAGCCCTCAGCATATCATGGATCTTTATGTGCTATTGAAGCCTTCCATAAGATTTAAAAATAGGCCACAAGTTATAGATAATTCTTTACAAAGGTCCTTGGAAGTGGACATTGATTTATACCAGCTGAATATCTGACCTGAGACAATATACTTGTACATACAGGTGAAGATTTAATGTTCAAATCAACAAGCATATCACAAAAACAACAATACTTTGATTATTGTAAGTCTGGTCTAAATAAAACTTATAACACATATCATACCAAGCACACCAGAAAGAGGGAAACACTTTAAAACTTGCTTTTAATTTGCATATCCAGAGATATTCCATATATGAGACAAATAATTCAGGGCTACAGGCACCATGCAGAATACTTCATAGAAAGAGAAGGATATTTATTACCAGTGCTGAAGGATATGAAGTTATTTGAAAGGTACAGACTTCATTCTTTTTTTCAGGCAATAGGGATTTATATTGCTTTTATAGTCTCAAAGTCAGGACAGATGAATCATTTTGGGGAAAACATTTAAATGATTCAGCATTACTGGTTCTAATGGTATAGTGAAGAGGAGTTGGGGGATTTCGCCTGACACTGTTAGAAACATGTGGGAATATAATGAGTAGCAAAGTGTTTCAGATTTCTTTTGTAATCACATACATTTGCTGCCTGCTATACCTCTGGATTGGATAAACAGGAATTTTTTTAAAGAGTAGTGGTTGCATTATGAGCAGTAAGTTCAATTTTCAAAAGCCAACGGGCATTTAAGAATATACATCCTGCTGATTTTTAGCAGGGTTTAAAGTATCAAATCATATAAACACTTTTAAAATTCCCATGTTTAAGCTCTTGAGTGCTTATGTTACAACTCGGGCTTTCATGAGTCCAATTTTTAACTGTAATTAGACAATTAGACACACAGACTAATGCAATTCTCCAAAGTTTTAAAAAACATTACTTTTTCTTGATTCAACAAAACAAAGTCCTGACACCTGCCATAGATGTGCATTGAACTGGTCAAGAAAAACACTAACATGATTCCCAAAAGCCCCACAATAAACCAAAAAAAAATAAGACCCAGAAGAAATAGGAAACAATGTGAAAACAAGAGCTAGGGAGATGGAAGCAAGTGACAAGGAGCAGTTAAGACCAAAATTCAGGCAGTGTGGGACTTCCCCAGCTTTCTATATATCTATGCATGTTTGTCTGTCCTGCTTCTTTGTTTATCATTTCAAAGCAAACCAAATATTTTCACAAAGCAAGTGAAAATAAATGAAAGTCCAGCTTGTTACAGCGAGCAAGCACTAAGTGGCTGCAGAAGGGGGCTAAAGTTCTGTGCAGCTCAAACCCACTTAGACACACATTAAGTGAAACTAAGAGTTTGTTGGACAAATACACTGTTTCAGCTGTGGTATATGTTTTATCCTATAGGGGAAAAGTTCTGTCAAAACTGATCCACTCTTCTGGAGGGGAAAAAAAGCAAAGGAAATGGGTTTAATGGAATCTACAATTTCCTGTCTAATAACTTGAAGAACTAAACACCACCATGGCTTTGGAAAAGTCAGATGAGACCTACCAACAGACTTGCCCACTTTGTACTGAGAAGTATCATCTTCAATCCCTCTCTCCCTTTTGCTTCCCATTAGTCACTAGTCCTTTAGTTCACATTGAACATTCCTAGCCTTACTGAAAAACAAAAGCTAACCCAAAGAATCAATTTAATTCTAGAGTTAATTCATGGTCATATTTTATCTCAGCAGCATTCCTTGAACATAACAGCCCCATCTGTGAAAAATACAGGCAGTGCAAATAAACGCAAGCTGTGATCCTACAGTACTTTGGGTCCTGTCTCTACAGAGCTATTGCAGCACAGGGAAAGAGATCTACAATAAATTTGTATATGCAAATAAGAATTTAAAAATGGACATCAAGGCCCTAGTTGAGAAAAATTCCCTTATTCAAGAAAGTACACAAGTCAGTCACACATGTGTATTGCATAAGCAAACCACCACCATGGTACAGTCCCTTTTTAGAAACAGCATCTTTTATGGTTTGTTTTTCTTCATAGCTTCCAAGCACTGGGGGAAGTTAGCTTCCTTACACAAATGCTCTTAACTTCTTCCATCAGAGTTTCTTGTTTGAGACTTTCTGGCTCCTATTCCACAAACATGCCAGATGTTGTAATTTGCACCTGTTTGGTGAGTGTTTGAAAAGCCTGGTTATTTTTAGGTTAACAGAAGGAAACATCTTTAGTGCCTTTGATGGATTTCATGAACTTTACCCACCTATGAACTCTTCCAGCTGGTTGTTACTGAGAAGCAGAAACCCATCAATGACAGAGTAGGTCAAAGCAGAGGCAATAAACATTGTAGCAAAATGGTGTTTAGCTATTCACACAGTCCAAATTCACCACTTTAACTCTTGAAAGTCTCCTTGGCATGCTGTCACCTCCCAGACCAGGGAGCAGGAAGTGACACATGGCTTTCATTAGACATTTTCCCTATCAATGCACAAATGAAGTCCTTCCCTCAAGCAACAGCCATAGGTGAGAAATCAGGTCTTTTTCTTTTGACTACAGCAGCAGAGAGATTAAAATAAGCCTTTTCCTGAGGGAGGAGCTCCTTCCAATTGCTTCGCTGTTCTGGAAGGTGGAGCAGCACGGATGAGCTGGTATAATTACTCCCTTTCCTCAAAGCAGAGGAGATGCTTTGAGCTGGTGATTTAGAAGAGTTGTCACACCTCTGCCCAGGTTAGCAGCTCACAATCTAACCTTCTTTGCTCTGCTGCTTTGCTGAGCTAATGTAAAAAAAAAACCTCCTTTGAGATGCTGCTAAAAGTCACCACGTGGAAACAGAAGACATACATAAGGAGCTGGGCTATTTATTGGAAACAAGTAACTAAGTGACCTTGGGCTGCAACCCTGGTAGGCCTAACCCAGCCCCCTGTCCTGCCTGGGCATTTAAACTTGGCCACACACCCACACCTGCTTTCTCTGAAGCCGCCTTTTCCTCTTTCCATATCAGCAAGAATGAACTGGAACAAGTTATCACACAGTGAAATCAATCAGATGCTAACAAGTGCCACTACATGGCTTAAATAGAAGAGGAGAATTCAGCAACTATCTCACAAGGAGAAGCAAAGTAAGAGGCTGTCCTAGGCTTCGAGAAATGCTCACCAGCAAAGCCTTCTCTTCAAACCTGCCCAGTTTCCTAGTGGTCTTCAATGTCAATTCATCCTGTGGCTCACATGTGGTGGCTTCATGCAGTTCTATCTTCTCAGGGATGTGACCTTGTCCTTTCTAGGATTCAGAACTGGGTGTTGGGGCTTTTTAATGTGCAAAACCCGTGACTTTTCAGGAGGTGGGAGTGTTGCTCCTATGGCATTTGCCCAGACAGTAGAGAGATTAACAGGAGAGAGAGAGAAAATGAATCTGCTGCTGGGCTCTGAATAGGAAATGATCTGTGAGTAAATTGAACAAGCTGGGATGCAGTAAATAGGCAATTAACATTCCTTTTGGCAAACCTGCACCTGTCAGAGCTGAAATGCTAAAAAAAGGAAACAAAGGGGAAACATCTCTTAAATGAGGTCAGAGACAAAGAGGACCCGGTGTACGTTCCTCTTACTGACTTTATCAGCCTCCTGGCTGCATGTCAGCAGAAAGAATTATTATTTATGGAGGCCTGCAAATGTACCTGTCATGCAAAATCTGTGGGAGATATTAAAACATAAACCAAGCCTGATCTCCATTTATACCACATCTGAACCTAACTCTGGTGAGTTCTCCCTACAGTGATCCTGAAGACACCTGACCAGAGCAGTACCGAGTTCAGAAGCTGGCAGCCCTGCTTTGTGTGAGTTATTTCAAGGACTGATTGACAGAACATCTGAACTCCTGCAAATTCTGCTGACCTCTCTCACAGCGTAGATGAACATGAAAGCTTTCCTCACAGCCTCTGCACATTAGAAATGCAAAACCTCATTATAACTGAAAGACTGCTGCCACCAGTTCCTATACGCTTTGCAGCAGGTCCTGTAACAGTGAACAGGGAACCTATTAACATAAATGCCTTGTAGGGAGGGCCCAGCTCTCTCAAACAGGAACTTTCCAAGCTCTTAATCAGCAAAATATCCTTATTTTTAACTAGTTTCCATAACAAAAATAGCTCTGAAAAAAAGGGGGGAGAGAAGAGTAGAAAAACCATGGTTTTCAAGTAAATTTTCAAGGTTTTCTTTCTGCATCCCAAAAGACCAGAATAGAACCTGTTCTCCCTCAAACTCTCAGAGCACACAATTTGAGGACATACCTGAAGCCCGGCTGAGCTGGGCTGTCACTGTTCTTCTGCAGGATTTGAGCACAAGAGGAAAAATTTGAAGTCGCATGAAAGACGCTTTTGGGATCCAAAGGATCACATTACAGTGTTTTGCCATAGAGACTCAAGATCAAACTAAGTTAGGAAAGGGATTTGTCTTGAAGCTTCCAGAAAAACAAAGAGCAATTATTTATTTGCTTTGGCCTGTTCTTTGGGAAGCACAGGACTGCGAGAAGAAGATGGGGATATGATCAGGACAGGGCACCCACCCCTCTCTGGGCAGCCTGTTCCAGCCCCTCACCACTCTCTCTGCAAAGAACTTCCCCCTAATACCTAATTTAAACCTTCCCTCCTTCAGCTTCACTCCAGCCCCCTTGTCCTGCCATTATCTACCCTTTTAACAAGCTGATTCCCCCCCTGTTCCTCTGCTCCCTCCAGGGACTGGAAGGCTGCAATGAGGTTCCCCCACAGCCTTCTCTTCTCCAGGCTGACCCAGCACAGCTCCCTCAGCCTCTCTCCATAGGGGAGCTGCTCCAGCCCTCTGATCATCTCCGTGGCTCCTCTGACCCCTCTCCAATAGTCCCACATCTTTCTTGTACTGGGGCCCCAGCTCTGGACACAGGACTCCTGCTGGGGCCCCACAAGGGCAGAGCAGAGAGGGACAATCCCCTCCCTGTCTCTTCTGACCACCCCTCTTCATCATCACTTGCAAGTGTCTCATTTCCTAAGCTAGCTGCTCCATCACAGACAGGAACATTCTGCTTCCCTCTTGGAGTGGGGCGAGAGGAAAGCTGAGCAATGAGAAATTTCAATTTTAAGCAGAGCAAGGAAGTGCAAAGAAGCAGAGGGGTGGGGATAAGGGAACAGGACGATCATAACCTGCCTTCTCCTCAATGTTTTCCAATTAAAGTCATTTTTCTTAGAGGAAAGCCTTCTCTCTGGAACACATTAATTTCTTCAGTGTTCTGGGAAGGAAAATTGCCAACCTGCACGGTGAAATTTTCCTTCACAGTAAGATTACAACCAATTTTTCCCCCCACAAAAGTAACAAAACAGTCACTCTCCCATTTCCAAATCAATTTTCCTTTCATTTTTACTGAGATATGTAGCAAAGTTTCTCAGATGGGGGGCTCCCTCCCCAAAGGTTTTTCAGATGTGGGGCTCCCTCCCCAAAGGTTTCTACTTAAACCTGGCCAGCTCTTCTCTGAACAATGTAATCTCTGTTTCTTGGTAGCAGAAACTAAATCCCTTATCAAAGTACCCACTGTCAGATACAATGGATCAACTCAGCATTTCCTGAAAGCTCCTTGAAAACTAAATCCTGCTTTACCACCATGTATCGCACACAGGTTGCCCACAGCACTGGGAGATCTCTCCTCGTGATGGATCTTACCCAGTGTCTATCTGTTTCACAAGCACAAAGACAGGAGTTAGAGCAGAGGGAAACCTGGTGCATTTACAGGACCCTCTTGTCTTTTCCCATCTAAGTTCCCTCCTCTTCCCCTCTGCTTGGGCATTCAGTCTGTTAACAGTGAAAGGAAATTTTTTGGTGAATTAGTGTGAATCATTCTGTCAGAGAATAGTCTAACTACCAGTAATTTTCAGATCAATTTACATGACATTTTATGCAGTGCCATGTTGCTGTTCCACTTGACTGCAGTCATTACCTATGTTCTTAAAATTGAAAGTTTTCGTCTCCATGAAGCTCATATTTCCTGGGGTGTTATATTGCAATACCTCCTTCTCATCAGCTGCTTTCACTGTTCACTTGCATCCCATTCTTAGCTACCGCAAAGACATTCCAAAAAGACCTGATGGACCCTAGAAACCCATCTCCTTTGGCAGTAGAGGCTTATATTCATCTTTCCAGGTGTTATCGGGACTTTTAAAACCAAATCATCTCTCTATTTCCCAGTCGTGGTTGTCATGATTACAGCCACACAGAGAAGCTAGAAAAATTAAATCCAGGTTTCTCACATTCCGGCCTGTTTTCTTCAGCATGAACCCACCTTTCCCACCCCTTCCACTGCACCAGCCTCCCACTCCCTACAGATGAATTAATGTTTCCAAGGCTACAGAGCAAATCAACGACTGAAGTGGCATTAGAGCCTGCGATTACGAGTTTGTACTTGAAAGACTTAGTTTCAAGCCCATGCAAACGGCTTCTGAACGGAAGCTTGACTAATACCATGTAGAAACTTAATTAACTGACAGGATCCATCTACTGGCTACACATCCAAGCAGCAGCATTTCTGCTGCTAACTCATTGGAGGTGTAAAATTCCAGCTGGGAAACTTGAAAAGCAGAGTAAAGCTGCAAAAAAAAACAACCCTTTGCCATGAAAACATTTCTCAACTCGCCTTTCACTGGCTGAATTCAGGGATGTGCCAATCTAGTCTATTTACATGCTCAAATAGCCTTTTTCTGCAGAATCTGAGAACTTTATACCCAGCACAATTCATGGTGCCAAATGTAACTGCCTTGGGAACTCCAGTTCAGCACAATAGCATCTTGCTTCTTTTCCTAACCTGCTTTAGCCCTGCCACACACTGCTCACCAGCTACACTACCCCTTCCAAAGGACAGCAGCACTTAAATGCTCAGTGTTGAACTCTACACAGTTCATAAGCCTATGTTTACCTGTAACTTTCATTAGTATTAATTGGAAAGTAGCAGGAAAATCACTTTTCAGGGTCATGCCTGAGGTTCCCTCTTGCATTCCAAGATAAAATAGAGCCCCAGAAGCTGCCAGCTTGTGTGTGCCCAGCCCACCCTAACCTGGAAGCCAACTTGCTTGAAGCCACTGTCAATTTTGACCTACATTTCAGTGTGTTATGATAGAAGATGGCTCAGAATCTAGATATGGACCAGGTAGTCATTAAGCTGTGCTGGTGGAAGTTTGACTAGCTGGACTCTATTTGACCTGGCGACAGAGGAAGTGTTTAGCTGCTTGGACAGCAGTCCCTGTGAGCACATGCCTCCCTTCTCCCTCAAGGGAAGGCTACAAGACCAGATGTGTGTATGTAACAGGCCACATTGTCCTCAACTGAATATGTGAGCTTTTTTAGTGACTCTTGCACTTGGAATGCCTTCCTACAGACCCCTGTAGCCTGAAGGCATGTACTTTATCTATCTTAATTTTAAAAAGCCTCCTAACTCTAGCAAAACCCCGCATAAATATGTCCAAAACCACACGCTTACCACAGTGAGATTTTAATCTAGCAGAGAGCTTTATGTAGATGAAGTTTCATCTCAGGATAAGGGGCAGGTCAGCATTACAATTCAGACAGATACAGAAGTGAAGAAGCTAATGGACTTCTTTGCCTTTACCAACTCACCACCAGCATCAGTGGCACTTCTGAGAATATCAGCCAAGTGTCAGTCACAAGGTATAGACAAGAGCACAGGAAGAACATTTGCTCTTTTCCATACACACTTTACAGAAGCATAAGCTTCACTTGGTGAAATGGAGTTACTCTCAATCTCACATGCTTCTGTTCCAAGTAGGGAAAGATTAAAGCTTGATTCATACACATTGAAGCAGGAATAAATTAGTTTTCCCATGTCAGGCACTATTAAAAATTGAAATAAACTACTAAGGACACCAGGGAATTCTCCATCTCTTGATGCTTTTAGTCTAGATCAGATACATACCCTGAGATACATCAAGTTAAGCAGAAGCTATCGGGACTCAGTAGAAGCATTAAGTACATGAAAAATATTATGTTCTTCTAGAGAAAGAAGATATCAACATTCTCCTACACTTTCCAGGCTCATAATAAACCCACAGAAGACACAACCTCAGGAACGACAGTGTAAAATGCTCTTCCCATAGTGGTATTAAGCAGCAGCAGAAGGAAGATATTTTCCTCACTCGTTGTTTCCAAGTGCATCATTCAGCCAGAAAATCAAAACACATCCTGCCAAATCTGAATGCTTTTCCTGGTAGAAAGCACCAAACCCAACAGTCACCTGGCATCACACGCTCCCCAAGTCTGCAGACAGGGAACAAGACACACTGAGTATGTCAGGAGGAGAGAACAAAATTAGCACAGAGGAAAAACAAACAGGAGCTACTCATTATGAATTGCTAATAGCCTGTTTACTGCCAAACCTGTCACAGAAAACAGAAGTGCGTCTGCTAAGTCAATTTATTTCAGGCCATAGAATTTGAAAGATAGTTAAATAATAGTGGGAAAATTAAAGTATGGTCGAATTCATGATGCTGGTGGCATTGTGCAATAAAGAACAAGAAGGAAGATCTACACAATCCCAGAACAGCTAAAGCAGGCAAAGACTGTTGGCAAGTTGTCCTTCAATATCAGGTGAGAGAATTCGGAGTAATCTGAATCTGCTGCCAAAAAAGTCCTGGCTAGAGCTATGTCATCAAATCAATTCAAACAAACAATCTAAGTATCACTTAGGTCCCAAGTTACACACTTCATAACTCAGTTTATTTTTAGTAACTTATTTGCAGAGGTACAAATAAACCCCTGGTGTTTGGATAGTTGAAGAGGGAATTTATCTTACAAACTACTGTCAGGATCTTTCTCTTTGCCTCTACCTCAACTTTGAAAGCAAATATTGACTGGGAAGTGCTCAGCTTCAGGAGAGCCCGGAGCTGCTTTCTGCCACTGGATTTCAAAGGGAGGAAGGAAAGAGCCAAGTGTTTAGCCAGAGCCAGCTAAGTAAGTGGTGGGATGGGGGAGACCAGTGGGTGGCAGAAACCAAGCAAACTTTAAAAGTTTGCTGACATCCATTAGTGTGAAACACATACTGGGGGTTCATCCTCTGTTAGAGCCAGAGGCATCCACATTGTCTGCTCTCCAGAGCACAGCAAGGGCCGGGCTATGTTCTACACTGGGAGAGAGTTCCCACCGGGCTGCGCCTCCAGCCAGCACCCAGCCTGGGGCAGCAGGCACTTCAGGTTTCTGAAATCTGAGGGAGCTGTTTGATCTCAGGTCTGGGTGTAAAATTAACTCCACATCACCCTTGCAGCACGCAGTTCAAGTGGCATCAGAAAGCATTACATGACCTTACATTGGAAGTGTTTCAGTGACACCATGCACAACACCCAAGAGCAGGATTCAGACACAGCTCCTTACAACATCCCACTCACCTCCAGGTGAAAGCATCATACTGATGCTTCCTTTTCTTAACCTTTAAAATTCTCTAAGCCCTCTAAGCGTGGCTATTCATGCAAAGCATTCTGTGTATCACTGTTTATCTACATGTCACTCATGTGCATGTCTACATACTGTACTCTGAGCAACCTGTGTGTAAAAGGCATGCACACTACAGCCCAAATCTACACATTACTCTGTACACATACTTAGTGTGTGGCAGTTTTAGGTCAGATATATATTGCCCTTTTACATGAAGCTTTCAGCGCTCTGCAACACACAGCATTCAAGACTTCAGCAATATTATGGGTGTCAGAACTGTCACCATGATTAACAATAGGTATTTGAAAAGCAAACAGTAGGTATTTAAGAGCTGTTCTCAGAATATGATTTATGGTGGATTTTTATGACAGAACCATGACTTTGAGACAAAAACAGCATACACTCAGAAATCTGAACAAGCAAATATTTGGCCAAACAGACTGGGTTTTACTACAAGATTCTGCCCTTCTATTTTGCATTTTATCTGGTTAAAGTCAGTAAGGAGCAATAAAGAATACTGTCCTCTTAAACACAAGGAACATCAGGGGACACACCCTCCCTCACACACACACACATATTCCCCCCAGTATTTCAGCCTACCTACCTCTTCTACATGATTTGTAGCATTAAGTGATGACCTGTAATCAAGTATATTAGGATGTTGATGCTGAAAAGAAATTAAGGAATCTGTTCTGGATGGGACATACAAATCTTGTCCCTTATACCATTTCTGGGCTGCTACAAGTCATGCAAGACAACACACACTCCCAGGCCTGGAACATTCTGGATTCCACATCTCCAATTTCATGTCCAAGTAGCAGGTTAAACATACTTCGAACACCTTTGGTGTGCTTATTAGTGAGAGAAGCCAGCCAAGATACAGTCAGTGCATTTGTCAAAAGAGTTATTTACTTTCCAGAAGGCAGAGGAACGCAGTTTGCAGGGAGAGTCCTACTGAGGAGTCAGATACTGTCAGAAATGTAATATAAATACATCCCTACGCATCTTCTATTTTAAGAGAAGCTTGAAAGACAGAAGCAGATATACCTTTACGTGTCAGCTCTGTGAGGTTTGCCTTTGGCTCTTGCTCATAGCCAAGGACCAGCTCGTGTTAACACCTTGCCTCCTTGTTTATGCTGCTCAAGTTAAGCAGAAATAAGAGAAGAATCTTTTTGTTTCAGCCCTTCTGGCAGTGAACTCTCACCAAAATTGTGACTACAGGTACCAAATCAAGTAATTTTTACAATAATTTGATTGGGAAGATGACATTTCAACTATTTCCCACCCTCCTCCTTCTGTCACAGAAACAGCAGGTGGATTAGACTAGTTGCTCTAAAACAAAAGAGATGTAGAAGCATCTTCACAGGACACTCCTACATGTTATTGAAATTACTATTACTTCCTTAGACTCACCAGAATTTCATGCCCCCCAAGATCCCTGGCAATGCCTAGGTTACACCAATGTGCTTGAAAAGATACACAAATGTGGCAAGGACATACCAAGGATCACACAAGGCAGCTCAGACCAGCAGCACTCTGGCTATGCCTTTTTTTGGCTCTAACTGAACTACAGTGCAACAGCCAAATTGAGGGGGAAGGTTGTACATCTGAGAGGGAATTAAGCTATTTGACTTTGGGCATTACTCAGAGTCTTTAAAACTTCCCTGCCATCCATTATTTTTCAACCAACCTGCTACTGAACAACAGTATTTGATAGTAGTATAGACCCAGAGTTTTCCTTAAGTGGACACAAAGAATCACCAAGAGATCAGCAAATCAATGATTTGCCCAGCTTCTGCAACAAATCTATAGCCCAGGTAAGACTTACACCTATGGAAATAATTTCCTTCTCAATGGTTGTAAACAAGTTGATTTTTTTCCTTCCCTTCCCCCGCCCCCCCCCAAAAAAAAAACCCAAACAATGTAGTTATTAGGTGTAAAAGTGAAAATAGTGAGATCAGAATCAGCTCATAACACGTGCTGTATTGAGCTAAGCCATGAACACCACTTCCTTCACTGCACAAACCACACTTTTCCTTTTCAGAAGGGTTTTGCTTTGCCCTCATTCATTCAGGAAATCTCTCAAATCCCTGTGAGATCAGACATTGCAGAAGAATTGGTCCTGACTCCATTGTAAAGGCTAAATGCTTACATCACACAGACTCTTACACATCTGAGTACAGCCTTCCTGGGCATAATGCCTTAACTGAAGGAGCATCATTCCACAAGATTTGATTCACAGTGACCGTGTGTCCTTCATGCAACACCTAGAGACTCCAGTGGAACAGGTACCTGCCTTGGTCCTTTCTAAGATATAGTTTCTATTGATTGACAAATAACTGCTAAAGGCAGAAAACCCTGCAAGATGTTTCTGCATTTAGCTTTAATCCTGAACCATTATCTGCTTTATTATACACTTCTGCCTCCGCTTCTACGTGCCAAAAGCTCTGGGATATCTGGTGTGTCATTTACACCCTAATGTGAGGTGTAAAAGAGAAAGCAGTAAGAGAGGATTGTGTTGCTTCTGAATGCTGCTCCCCAATTGAGACATAACTACTCAGTGGTAGTCAGAGGGCCACATATGTTGAACAGAACAAGACAACAGTTGTTTAACAAAATAAAAACGAGGAAAATTGCCCAAACATTATAAGTATGAATGAAAGGAAGAAACTTCTGTCCCTAAAACCCCAGGGGATTTTAGAAATAGTCTGATACAACTAAAACAGTTGTGAAAACATTTACCCTTATTGACATCTATGTCGTCTTATTCTCTGTAGCTGTTGTCCCAAAGCATCATATTGCAGGGCTTTGTGTACCAGCAAGTGAGCCAAAGGTACTGGTCTTAAATCGCTCTTAAACTTCAAGTAGGATTGTAAACACCATGATTATCTGTTCATTCTGAAGCAGCAGTCAGTTACATTTGATAAGCAAACATTATCATGTGCTGCCTGTTGGTTTGCAATGACTGTATCTGGGTGTGAAACACTTGCTCAAGTCAAAGAGGAGGAAGGGCTAACAGCAACTCTGTATCGCCTCATCCTTAGCACTTTGACAAGGAGTAAAACACCCCAAGCCTTTGGGGCATCTACATTAGGTAAAGCAGGGCAGGAGGACTTAGAATAACATTTCAACCAGCAGCACTCCACTTACACCAGCACACCACTGTGCCTAACCAAACTGTTCCCATTTACAGCATCCTACTGATCTCTGCACAACACCCTCAGTGAGAGTAGGGGTTGTCTGCAATACAGTTGGTTGAGTCACAGGGATGATACCTTGGCCTCATTTGGAAGGTGTTCATATTGCCAGATGCCAAAAGCACATCCTGTTTCGGTGATTTCCCCCAGTTCACAGAGGGAACCACTCTAGCTTCCCTCCTCATGCCATTCTCCTCCATATTTTTGCTCCACATGCTGCATGTGCCAGCTTTTAGCCAGATATCTTACCCAAGCTCTCTGCTCTTCATTTCTTATGTCTCTCCATCCTTTACCACTTGATGCTGACACATAATGCACATTGTATGGTCTTTCTTTCACTGTTTCCCTCTCCTGCTTTCCATTCTCCTGCCCACTCCCCATCATCCTTCTCCTCTTCCTGAACCTGTCATATCTGCATCAGGAGTGCAATTGGAAAGGGGATCTCAGTGGAGCTACCTGTCAGATATGTCTACTTGGAGATCAGCTCTGCTGCTTAAATGCAGAAAGGAATGATTCCTGGGAGGAAATATTGCTATATTGCTGTTAAGCATGGTAACTTTATCCAGCTGGCGAATATGACAGAGATCTATCAAAATAAATAAGAAATAAATATTAAGCCATCAAACCTTACTAGACCACTTTGGTAGCAAGGGAGAATAAGGCTCAGAATATAAAGGAGATTTCTTTAACAGATAGAGAGCATCTGTATGTGGCAAAAAACTCAGAGAAGCTTTCACAAATTGATCCTGAAATACCTACGTGTTCTGAAGGCACCTCCAGTTAACACCAAGTAGAAATTAATATGCTTTTCAACTACAACCCAAATATAATTACAGTTTTAGGTCACTAAGTGATAGACAAGTATATCACAATATTACACCCTGGAGCATCCAGAAAAAGTCATCTGCACTTGCTGTCATTGAAATGAACCATCTCCATGAATGATGGTTTACTGCCTTGTTTATATATGGCAGCCCAGCCACATCTCTGCAATCACTACACATTTTAACTCCCATTAGAGAGATTAACTTTCCTGTGGGCTCCCTTTAATCCACACTCTTTGGACAAATACCTTCCAGTAGCTCCAGAAAAAAACATTAGCTAGGACAGCATTTCACAAAGGAAACAATCATGAGCTTAGCAGTGAACACTTGCAGTTTTCCAGCAAGTCTTCTACAGTACAATACTATTTTTAAAATAATTGTTGGTATCTTGACTTTCCCTCTATGCTACTAAACATGGTCTAATCTACATGCCCTAGTCTTTTGGAGCTCTGTACAGGAGATCTCTGCAGAGGTATAGAGATACTGCAGATGAACATCTGCAGTGTGTATCTGACTCTAGAAGCCAGCCAAACATCCAGCCAGATGCCCCTAAGAGAAAGAAGAACACAAAACAAATGCTTGATCGCTTCAAGTGGATAAAATGTCACTTCCTGCACCAAGAATGTAAGGAAAAAGCAACAGCCTGCAAGACAAAATGTGCTGAAGAATAGGGAGAATGGGGAAAAAAATAAAATCTTTCTTTGGTCAGTAAACAAACCTAGAGAGAATAGGTTTTCAGCGTGTTGACAATGTTCTGGCAGTTCATTAATCCCAGCAAAATCTCTCCAAAGTTACTGATGCATGGATTCCATTTTCAAATTTCTCATTAGTTCCTCTTTATGGATTAAATGCTGATGTTCACGAATGAATGCACACAGCTTCAGCTGATGGATGTAATTGGGTTGTAATGGATTTTAGCTGCTGTTCCTTCTGATCTAGCCAATTTGAAATGCAGTATCAATGTATTCTCCCCATCTCTCTGTAGGGAATGAGAAATTGAAACCTACAAGATGAAATTTATCAACTTCCATAAAGTCCACTCCAACCATCATAAAACTGTTAAACTTCTCATTATCATTCTACCACAGTTATTTCCCCAACTCTGGTCAGGCAGTCAAAATATTAAAGTGCATTTCAAGTAAGTAGAGTTGATCCTTCAATATTCTGTATGTCCTCAACATTGATTTAGGTGCTGTAAATATTACCAACCCAGGATGACATTAACATAGCAAAAGCTTAACAGCAGGAACATAAAGTGATATGAAAGGATTTAAAGGTTGCAGAACCTCCTTCCAATTTTTAATATCTCTGTATCTTGATAAATAGATAGATGATTTGCTATCACTATGGGGCCAGTGTGCAAAACACAGCTTTACAGTTCCTCCCCCTTCCATAAACAGCACCCTCCTTGCTCTCAGCTTAGCCAAGGCTGGGTTAAATCAGTCAATCTGAAGAAATATGGAACAATAAGAGTTTGTATGTTTTCCATAATGGACTGTGGGATACCAAGCGCATCGAAAGATGAAGCTCTGAAAAGGTAAAGGTTTTTACAACACAAGGAGCACGGCATCTCAAGGTTAGGGGAGAAACTGGGTTTGGCTGGGGGTTTTGGAGTTCGGTGGGGGGTTCTTTATATATATTTAGTCTAAACTATGGCTAGAGTGAGGCTTTGAGAAACCTCAGTGGATCGAATAGAAATCTTGAGCAAGGTTCCTACAGTCATGTAATAGCTACAGGCCAGCAAACTGGCAACAGGCTTTGCTCCTCGAAGACAGGAATTCAGATTCTTCTATTGCCTTTTAACCAGCAACAGCTCAACAACAGGCTGAAGAGAAAATATGCCACAGGGAAGAAGTTCTTCCAGCCACCCAGAGGTGGTCTCTGCAATACCCAACAGGAAGAATATTGACAGACTGGAAGTAAATTCACTCTGACATTCTGAGAATTTTAAAAGATATTAAACTCACTGACATGAATTTTCAGGAATCTGAAAGCCACAGTAACACCGGGCATGTCAGGGCTCTGAAAAGTTGGAAACTGGGATGTCAAACCCCATCAGTGCAAGAAATCATTTGGAGAAATGCCTGACTTCCCTCATGCTCTTAGGGGAAGGGAGCAGGGAGAGGGATTTAAGTTGGTTCAGTACTAGTCACTGAAAACAAGAGTCAGTCATCTAACTCAAGGCTTTTAGAAATCTCACTTCACAAAGTGTTATTAACTAATTCTCTTGCATTTTCATCTAGACAGAGAGATACATCTTGAGTAGTGTCAGCCATCACCTTCTACATCGTGTATCCTGTGATAGTGAACTGCAAGGAAGCCAAAGACCAAGGCCAACCTCAGCTGGTAAGAGGGCAAGCAGCACTGCTGAAAGTCCTCTCAAACCAGCCCCTCACAGCTGGGGAGCATCTCACTGCAGTGTAATTGCTCTAAAAGCTGAAGGCACATAATGTTTCATAAAAACAGATTCAGATTTCAGGTTCCAGAAGCACCACCACTATAGGCATTTGAAAACATCACCCTCACACAGAGCTACACAGTTCTCTCTGTATGGGAGCACTTCTGCAGAACAGTTTTGGAATGGTTTTTCCAATTTTGGCCAGCCACAGGATCTGAACTGCCTTAAAAATCTCATTACTGATCAAAATTGTAAGGCTCTGCATACACCACCAGCTACACACAACACCTGCATGCTCCTTAAATTTGACATCAGTAGCAAAACCTGCGAGCAAGATCAAGCATGAAAACAGACCCCTCAACCCCTGAACCCAAGCTGTTTTGTTTTTATTGACTTGAATTGCCTTTGCAGCAGCCCCATCAGCTGAACTCAATACAGCTTTCCAACTTGCCAACCATCTTCCCCTATCAGCTGCTGCTACAACCAAAATCCATCCTGTCTGCATCGTTCTCTTTCCCTTTCAGATTCCAGGCCAAATTCAATAATGGTTTAAGTGAAAACTTAATTATTGACTTCAGTGGGGTTGCTCGTGCTTAGAAGGGGGATGAATTTGACCTGCTCTGCCCATTGCTAGCCACAGAATCCCAAACTAATTACAAAAGCCCAGTAAGACAGACTTGAAATTTCTTAGGTTTACTACTGTTGTTATTAGACCATTCATTGCCATTCTACAAGGTATTTAAAGACTGGCATCTCAACTAAATTATACATCTAGGGCATGTTAGAATAAACTCTCCTTGTTCTGCCAGCTAATACTCATCTGTCACTATCTTGCATCAAGGTAGCATACCTGGCCTGCTGGGCTTAGTTAATCACAAAAACACTCAGAAATATCATTGAATCCAAAGCTACGTTTCAGCAAAGCACTTAAACAGAAGCTTCCATCCCTAACGAATGGGAACCACCTGAAGTTAACTGTTGCAGTGTTTTTTCCCAAATTTGGCCTTATTCAAGAAATTTGAACCACATGTATCCAACTAATAATAAAAAAGTTATGTGACAGCATCATGAGAAATACATTGAGCTCTAAGAACGTTCTACCAATACATCCTAAGAATCCCCACCACTATCATAGGTTGCTTTATGGGCTGGCTAAATTCTGAAGGATGATTCTTGATCTGTCTGACTACCTTAATGCACAAGAACATCGCCAGCTAACTGGCATGAATTAGGGCATGGCACATTCAGCTCTGTTGTGATCTTTTTCAGGTACCAAACCATTCTTGCAGTCCCTAATTCTGATCAGAATTGTAAACAAAGGGTTCTAGGCACTGGGTAAGACTAGTGGGATCACCAAATTGCCCTGTTGGGACTGTATTTGAATGGCTCTAGGACACCTTGGGGTACAAGCTTCAATCAGCAGTACTGCAATGAACACACACCACACAGATCCATTCTGTAAAGCAGATTAAGTGGTCCTAACACTTGTAGGGACAGGAAGAAGCTTCCAAACCTGTCCACTGCACAAGAGTTTCTGTGTATATCAGTATCACTTTATTTTAACACATGACAAACCTATAACCCCGCCACCACAATGAGTATCACAAATTAATATTACACTGGGGAAAGTAGCAGAACACTGAATGTGATCCTTAAAATAAAGGTGGGAACTCTAAAAGTAATGTTTCTTCTAGCCTCACAAAAGAGCAGAGGTGGAACAAATCTCAGGCATTTGAGAAACTCGAGGTATGTGGTTTTGTTTCTCCATTTCCCTGCTACAAGAGGTTTTAGGGTTTCTCTGTGCATTTACACCTGTACCCAGGCACATGCAAACACTGACTTGACACAGGCTTTATGTGTTTCCTGGCTCCACCTCCCACTGAAGTGGGGCTGTTCCTATCAGACAGGCACTTCAAACACAAGACTGTCTCCCCCATCACCAGGCAGTCGCCTCTCCTGCCTCTTCAGCAGAGTGGAGTGTCAGAGCAGGGCAAAAAGGAGAGCGACTAAGAGCAGCTGCAGCTCTGTGCTACAGACACACAGAGGTAAGAACTGCTCAAGTGGCCATGGCCAGTCTCCAGACACTACTCTTGGCAAGAGGAGATGTGTTTGTTCCACACAGGGACTACTTCATTAACACCTATCTGGAAAACATTGTGATAAAGACCCAGCAACAGGCTCGTGTTGAACCTGAAAGACAAACTCCTCAGATGTCTCAGGAAGCTCGACAGGCTCAAAGCCTTCATAGAAGTCAGATGTGGATCACCTAAGCTGCTCAACTCAAGACTGTCAGGCTCCCAAACATGCTCCTTCCCTTACCATTCCTAAGGAGAGGTCTGACAAAAGTGTGACTATGCCAAAAATGGCAGACAGTTCCTATGAAGATGGACTGAACAGCTTGGACACCCATCTGTACAGAAGATCCCCATATGAGCTCCACACTCCATGGGCAGGAGCATCAAGTTTGAACTTTAGAGAGAGCAGCAAAGTCTCACTGGTGCTGGTGGCTTGGGCAGCGCTAAGCCTGACGTCGTGTGAGGGACCCTCCTCAACTGCTACTTGAATACAAAAGCCTTCTCATTTATTATCACTAATACTCTCTTCTAAAAACTCCTATATACATTAATTAAATGATTGCAAGTCCTTTTGTAGATTATGCATAAATCTTCATTTGTTTTCTTTATTAGCATTCGATCTGGTTTTGTTAATTGCATAAATGTTCCCCTCAGGCAGAAAAGCAATATAGTTCAAATGAAGCAGGGCTTTTTGTTAAGGATAGTCAATCTGATTAACATCACTGTCAATATGATGAATGAAAGTTCTCTCAAATGAGTCACCCAATACCTTCAAATCGTCACTGGAATATTCATATCATTAGGACACAAATGAAATATTTAATTTGGAATCATGTTGGCTCGCCCAAAGCCTCCCTTAATTTTGGGAAACGTAGGTGCTTTGTCTTCAACACTTTTTAATCAAGATCTCAAACCTTTTTATACCCCTGACACACAAGTCTTAGTATCTCTGTCTCAGATTTGCCAAAATACTTTGCCCCAGTTTCCATCAAGCTGCCATCACGACTAAAGAGAGCTCACAAATTCTGAAGATTGATGCTTCTGTCCTCATTTTCCTGCTCATTTCAGGAACATATACTTGCATTATGAATAGGAATAAAATAACAATTACTACTTCCATGTTTTTTTCTTCAGCATGAAGCATATTGCAAAGGACATCTTCAGCCACTTCAGCAAATAAGTATCAAAAAGAAGGTAGAATAACAGGTCAAGCTTAGAACAGAAAACAGCTCCCAGAAGCTTTAGACATTCATTCAAGTGCTCAACTATTGCCACTTCGAAAGAACAGAGACAAAACTACTGAGAAAAGAGGAAGGAGGTGTGTGGGGAAAGGTGGCAGCTCTTGCACTTTCCCAGAGTAATGCTGTATTACTTTCAGTAAGACACTGCATATAATTAACAACCAAGTAAAGAGATCTTCCTCCCTTTTTCTTCCTCTTTTGTCTTTTTAATTAAATATCTCGTGGTGTGAGTAATACCACCATTATTTTACACAATGTGTGCTCATTAGAAATGCATTTACACTTATCATATCTTGATTTATCAGCTCTTCCCCTCATTTCCATACTCCAGATTAATATGCCTTGTGATAGAACATATTGGACAAGTTCAGAAGAGCCTGGGAGAGGAGATAACATTAATAACCCCAAATGGGATCTATCAAAGAGAGTATCCGTGCATGTGTATAATAGATACGTACACAACAAAGTTGACTGAACTCCTGGGTGGTGGATTGGACTCAAGTTACTTGTTAACCAGTTCTGTGGACAACAAACCTGCACAGGGATTCAGTACTAGTACTTTCCTACAGGTTTTCTACCTCCTGCAGCATGCAGTCTATTACTCAGACAAAACCAGGGGAGCATACCAGATAGAAACATGACATCAGTAGAAATGTAATTACATTTAAGCCTTAGAGGCTGCACCTCAACTTCTAGACAAGCCTAGTAAAGGGTTGGATACAAAGAAAAAGCAGCAATTTTGATTCTGTCATCATGTGCTTCCCAGCACAGTGTTACATAGCCAGTTAATCAGTTCTCTTGATTTTATCATCTTCTGATATTCTGAGACTAGCAGATGTTCTGTGCTACCCACTGTTTTTCTGAGAACACACTACAGCAAACTACCAGAGAGAATGCAACCTGAAAGTTCTTGCTGACGAGACTGACAGTTTACCTTTTCCAGGTGTCTGAAGTCCACACAGCATTTTCTGGGGAGTAATTTAACTCTGTAAGCCATTCAGTAGTTGTTTGGGTATTTCTACTAAGCTGCAGCCTGATATCAGATTGCAGCACAGACACAGCCTAAGAACTAGCATAACTCTTCAGTGGCAAGCAGATGTTCCTTTAAAATTCCCACCAGGTCACTGACACAGGCAGAGGAAATAAGAACTTTTAACACCAGAGCAAGGAAAGAGGCCCCTATAGCAAGATAGAGTTTTATTCCCCAAATTCCATGCAAATTTGAAGCCTTAAAGTATAATTTTGTTAGAGCAGTGTAGGATGGACTTTTCCTTCACAAGGAAGGACATTCACACAAGACATTTTTCCATTTCAAGGTGAAACACATCTGGGTTACTACAGCCACAACAGAACCTACCTTACACATATTGCCCCAGAGGTAGATTCAGACAACCCAAGGTCTCACCCCACTTCTGGAGATATTTCATGTCACTATCTACAGCTCTTTTTGGCTGTTAATTTAGTGTTGGTGAAGGTGAGTGACTGCTGAACCTGGTGCATAGGTCTAGAGTGGAAATCTCACCCTGTACAGAGTCTTTCCCATGGAGGGTGCTGAGCAGGAATAGCTTCACATCAGCTTCACTCCCCAAACACAGCAAGCTCTCAGTGGAGAATCGACACGAGGACTTCAACTGCCTTCCAGCCTGCCTGAGAGCAGAGCTGTAAGAAACTAATACCAGGCAGAGGAGTGGGGAAGATGATGAACATCCTGTTTGGAAATGGGTGCCATGTGGAAGTGCCAGGATCCCTATGAAACCCTATCAGACAGGCTCCCTGCACCTCGCATTCAGTCTGACATGGGTACGCAGCCTTGAAATCAATTGACAGAGCAGGGAAGAACAGTATTAGGCATCCACAACCTCCAGACACTCTGCAGCGACAAGATTTGTTGGAGGGCAGAAATGACAGCTATGTAACAACAATATCTTATTGATATGGGCTTCCTGAGCAGTGATGGAAGAAAGGGTGAATGCTTCTGACAGCAAGTGACTGCAGCGTATGTTAGAGGCTTGATGGAGCAAGCAAGGCTACAAATGAAGTGGTACAAGAAGAGACATGGACATGGCACATTGCAGATAAAGATGTAAGTAGGTCAAGCATCACTATCTCAGGATGGTAGTGACATTTTGGCCTGTACAAAGCAAAAGTCATTTGTTATTATTTTGTTTAAGCCCATTAAGCACACTGGCTGCCTGCTAGTAAAGCCATTTGTATTAAAATCATACTGATGCTTCTATTGCTGAATGCTGCATTTGCTCTACAAGGTTATTAATTATGCAACCAAATTGACAAAGATAATAGCATTCACCTGGCTGCAAGGGTATTAGAAGACTGTAGAATTACTCAGCCACAGCTGCTTGTGTTAGGAAGATCAAGCACACCGGGGCTGTTTGTTTTAAATAGATTAACAACAAGCATATAAAAGCCAGACACAATAGTGAATAGCACTAAAAATCAGAGTGTGCACTTCTAGGCACCCTCCCACAAAACCCCAAACCAGAGGATGTTAAGAAGTAAATTAAGAAATGCAATTAGTCTTGTGCAATCATTGTTACAGCATATTAGAATACAGACACTAAGTAAAGGTGATGGTGTTCACACAGCCAGCAAAAACTGCAGTGACTTGCAGCAACTGCAATACTGCAGGTAACCCCAGAACATTTAACAAGTACTTTCAAAGATGTCCACTCGCCCACTGTGCTCAGTTCCAGCTTTCAACCTTTTCAGGGGGTCAGAGCATTAGCAGCAACTAAAAATCCATCTCTTTGCAGCCACCGAAAAAGGATGCTTAAACCTCCTGTACAAACTTTGCTAGCAAAGCCAGACTGAGATCAATGGCATATCAGTGTGTAGCATCCTTTTAACTCAACAGAAATCTGACGCTCATACTTTAAAGGAGACATGATTATGACAGACTGGAAAAAAATACTGTTTGCTTTTCAAATTTGGTCCAGTATTTCAGTGTTTACATTTTTATTAGCTTCACTAAAGCTACTGATAAACCAAGCAGAATTCAAAATACATGGCCAAATGTTATTACTTCATTGCTTCTAGACCAAGGGCCTCTTTCTATAGGCACTTATTTTGTTTGAAGTCCAAAGTTTATATAACTTGAGTTATTGATTTAATTCTAAAGAGATGTAACACCTTTCTGAGCAGAAACCTGTGATGACTAAGATAAATCAACTGAGAATTTTTTCTGCATGTCACAAAGCCATTTTGCATTCTACACAGTCCCAGGGTGGTATTGTCCAAATGGATTATTCTTTTCATGAGTCTTCCATCAAAGACAGACAAACAAGCTGACTGTTTTTCCTCAAGTAAAATACTTAAAATAACTGTTGGTAGAAAAGTTAATTCAGAGCCTATTGTCCTCAGTAATTAGCTTATTAAAGTAAATAACCTAGAGAAAAAAATCGGTTTATTAATAAACAAACTTACTTCCTCCTCCACTTTAACTATTTCAGGGTTGAAGTATCTAGATGCCTGAATACCCTGGAGACATCTCTTTTCTCAAAGTAAATGGCCTATGTAAACAGCAACAGAGGGATCATAATGCTACAATGGGCTGTTTCAGTAAATGTGCTATTAAGTTTTGGTATGACACCTACACATACTTTAAGCAAAGCAATGTCAACATACACTGAAAATGTCAAGGATTAAGCAGTTTCCTTGTCAGTGAGCTAAATGCAGTGCCTAGGAACTCACAGACTTACTTTTCTAGTTGTCTTCTGGTGCCTTCTGTCCCAACGCTGTCTTTTCCATAAGCATAGGAGTTGTTTTTCATGTGTAGGCTTGTTTAGCAAGAGTCATTTACTTTTTCCTGTAGTCCTCTGAGCTGGTCTGGTGCTGATAGAGATCTGCAATGAATAAAGTGAGATGCTCTGAACTCCCAGGATCACATTGGATTGGATCACATTCGCATTGGATGTTACATTGAATGCTTTGGAGTAGTCAGTGAAACACACACTGATAACCAAAGGCTGTTTGCAAAGTGCAGAACACTTATATCCTTTCTATATTTGTTTGAAATGTTATAGCTAGAAGATAAAAGCCACATGGATCTGGTTTTATATGTTTACACTTTCTACTAACATCAGAATGAAAAGTTTAAGTGACTCCCTTGTAGCTGAGTAAAGTTAGACCACAGGGCTAGACCCTCAGGTCCTACAACTCTGCAGGCTTTGATGAGATCAGTGGGGCTTGCTTCTTTACATCAGCTGATGTGGTTTACTCTCATAACTACATACATCACTGCAAGTCATTTATACTGATGTGCAGAGTTTCATATGAAAAGTGCAATGAAGAATCAAACTGTATTTATAGAAAAGCCCAAGTGCTTTGAAGATGAGGTGAAGCTTTGCTCTTTAGAGCAAGGTTGTTTTGACAGTACCACATTCAAGTATGTCACAACCTTGGAAAGGACCGTTGCATCAGCAATGGCATCAAGAGTTCTATTTGCTGGCCATACTCCTCCCCAGACCTTTATTACTTGCTCAGGGCAAAGGAGCTGGAAATCCAGAGCACTGTTGATGATATCCAATCTTTATCATTTAATGCATGTCCATTTAATCAACAGATAAATTTTCTAAGCAACATGTTGGTTTCTAATTAATACATACAGCACACAGACAAGTTAAAACCCTTCCTACCAAAGCCAGGATCATCAGATTTTGGAAACAGTTTATGTAAAACCTCTCCCTTCCCAGGGCTCCTTTTCCCCATGGGCATGACAAATAGGTGGTCGTTTTACTAACAGAACTGCTGAAAGGACCTGACACTACAACAATGAAGCTTTCACCAGCTCAAGTTTAAATTGTGACTGAAATAATTCCAAAAGCAGATTGCTCAGAATTGAAAGCACGTGGATAACATTTGTCCATCAAAAATGCAGGCTCTGTCATCAGCAAACAGTAACAATGATGTGTACACGTAAAATGCTGTGTCAGGAAAGAGATGGCTTTCTGCTGTTATCTGAGGGTGTCATTACAAGCACCGCAGTAAGTTAAGGAAAACAAGACTTCTACCTTTATTAGAAACCCGAGGGTTATAGTTCATAAAGAACCCACTCTCTATGTTTGAACAGCCACCAGTTTGAAGCAGTTTTATTTTAAAAGTTGATTATTCAATTGAAGTTGATTTCAGAGTGACCTCATTGCAGTCTGAAAAGATTTACAGTGGAGCTGTGCACAATCACTGGGGGACTGATGACTTAATACAACTGCAGACATCAATTTTCCTATGCCCAAAGAACTTCAAAATCCCTCTGCATCCCCCATCTGAAACAGGACCGCATCCCACAAAAGCAAACATGCATGACTGCTGTAGATACCAGCAAAAATTGCTACAAGACTCTATTGCTTTTGGGGGGGATTAATTAATGGATTTACCCCAATGTAAGCAAAGTCAAGTTCTGAGTCCATGACATTTCATCAGCATTTCTTTTCTAGCCTGACAGAGGCAGGTGGGCTTTTTTGGGAAAGGTTTTTTAGAGAAAGAAAAGAAAAACACAATTGACCCAAGTTTTACAAGGAAATGTCAAGCAAAGATTAGCAAAGAGAAAGACAAACACGTATAAAAAGGAATCTCTTCTTAGCCTGTGCTACCTGTCAGATAAAGAGCTTCAATTTACAGATCTCTGCAGCAGCTGAAAGTCCACTCTCAGCTCCTGTAAGTGAGGAAAGATGCTTGTGCTTTGGCTAGAACGCTTATTAATGCACTGACACATAACAATGTGGTTTACACCTGAGAACAGTACGCTGCCAAAATCTGTTACTTGGCAAAAATACAGCTCATCTGCAAGAGGATTTTTTTCAGCTTTGACATGACTACTTTGGTTTAGCTGCCTCTAAACCAAAGCCTTCCCTGCCATAATGACATGGGGACAGGGTGTCATCACAGCCCTTAGAAAGGTCACTGTCCACTACACTAGGATTTGCCAGCTCTGGGTAGCTCAGTGTGTGTGGTAATCCTTCCTCTGCACTAAATCCCTCGCCTCTCAAGTCCCCTCAGGAACATCAATATGATCGTTACCAATTATGTAACATCAAAGAAAAGAGATTAATAATTCAGACTTAAGATATCATTAAGATTTATCACCTTGTATGTATTGTCTCCAGATAGCATTGGGAAGCTGTCAAGGAGAGACACTAAGAGGTGAAAACTAGAGCTTTGTACTGATTACAAAACAGTTATTCTTTATCCAAGAGCAAAACCAACTTATGCTTGGAAACATTCCTGGGTGTTTTCCTCTGTCAATAACAGAGCAGCCTCTAATGCACAGAAATGAGGCATTTATTACATTAATTCTTGGGTTTGCTGACCCCAGGAAGACTAGAAGTACCACATACCTGCAACAACATTCCTAAGGAAGAGCCCTTCCTCAAGGCCAGGGGAGATGCTGGGCTAAGTGGAAGCTAGAGACCAGCCTGGCAGGGTTCAGACCTGAAGTCAGAGAAGCATGTAAAAGGAAACCTGCATCTCCTACTCCTGCACACAGTGAGGGATTCCAGTGAATAGAGCTTTTGATCTGAAACTGTAACTGTTAGGCTCATTTTAGGAGAGAATGATAAACGTGAGATTAAACACAGGAATTAGGGTAAATTAATATTTCAATGGCTCACAGCAGAACTAAATAACAGCACGTTCAGCTCAAAGAGCTATGTACTGAGACAGCTTTAATAAGCCATTGTGCCATTAAAAGTGAAGGGTAAAGAGAAAAGCTATCAAGAAAATGCCACAAAATTTGTTCGTGGTGTACCACTTTAATGTGCAAGGAAGAGCTGGGAAGCAGCAGAATGATCACGATACACAAGGGTAAAGGAGGGATGTGATCCTTCTTTGCTATTCATAGCAGAGTGTGCTCCTTGCTGACCTTCACTGTGGCTATCGCTGTTACCAACAGCATAATCAGCGTGCTGGGCACTAGAACGAGTGCTGCACACACAGAACTATGTTCCCTTTACTCCTTACAGGATAATTTAGGGAGGAAAGATGCATTGCTATTTTTTCATTTATTTACAGATCATATCCTAAATCAAGGGCGGGGGGAACCAGATCTCCTGCCCTAGCACAGCCAGGCAGCGACTGGATCAGAACTGTACTGGAAGTTAATTACACCTGGTGCCTGCTCCACAAGTGCTAACACACTTGGGCAAAGCAGTTCTACCCCCCCATGAAACGAGGGTTTAACAGAATTTCACATCATTCCGATTTGAGATCATTTTTTAAGGCCCCTAAACCCAAGGGCCAGTTCCTGGTTTCATTCCCAAGAAGAAACAACTCTGAAAAGAAATGAGGGTTTTGTGCATTTTAGCTAAACCCCCCCAGACAAACTGACAACAGCCAAATCACCCTGAATTACAACTGCATTGTTTGCATACTAGCATCCTTCTTACAGTCAGCCACCAATAACCTATATATATATATATATAAACACCCATGGAAAAAAACCCTTGCACATTTCTGTGTATTTTTCTTGCAATGCCAGTACACTTATTTACCACAAACTCCAAAGACACCATAACCTTGCTGAAAAAGGCTCCTTCTGTAGCTGTGGAAGAAAACCCTTTACAGCTCCACCACAAACCTTTATTTTCAACATATTTAGCATTACCAGTCATACTTTATTCAAGGTTTATTTATAGAGTGGCTTCAAGGAAACAGCTTTGATTAGTTGGCAAGACACTCACTCAGAAAAGACCTCTAAGTTTCTGCTTTAAATTCCATCCTGTGCATGTCACCCCGAAGGAAACGAGCTCACACGCTGCATCTCTGATTCAGGCAGGAGGTGGGATTAAGAGTAAGACTCCCCATTCTTGAAGATGAATGGGATTCTGTTTACCAGCTAAGGACTTTGGACTGAGTTCCTTATTGCCTATGGTGTCCATGAGGGGGGACTTTCTGCAGTTTCACTTGTTCAAATAACCCTGCTTTATGCAGTGAAACTTCCCAGTGAAGCTTCTAATCCTCCAGCCAGCCTGCCAGGCTCTATTAAAAGCCTCATTTCCTAGTCTCTGCCTCCCCAGCCTTAGGTTCAGCTTTCTCATTTCATTCCACATCTTCCCCATAGGACAAAGATGACAAGATGACTGAGCCAGACTTCTCAGCAGTAGCCAGTGACAGTACAAGACGTAACAGGCACAACTCCAAGGAATTCCACTTAAAACATAAGACAAAAACTTTTTTCCCTGTCTTTTTTTACTGTGAGGTTGATCAAGCACCAGACAGGTTCCCCAGACAGGTTTTAGAGTTCTCATTGTTGGGGATGTTCAAGCTTGGTTGGACACAGCTCACCACAAGCTGGTCTAGCTGGTCTCAAAACATCCCCTGGATGTTTCAAGCAAGGGGATAGAAGATTTCCAGAGATCTCTCCAAATTCAACTGTGTGGTGATAGGAATTATCACAACTGAGTTGCGATGGGAATTACCTGACCCAGTGCACCACTGTTGTGTCTGTGGAGGGAGGGAGAGACCTCAGTTACACCACTGATACAGTGAACAATTAAACCAGTTTCACTTCGAATGTATTTGTGTATTTATATGTATTTGTTTGTCCTCTTTAAACAAAATATTTTGGCCTAAAATAAACTAACTTTACCCTTTCACTACTGCTCTCAAATTTTAAGAGACGAATCCCAAGGTACTCTGCAGTTTCTCAGTGATTCAACATCTTGGGAACAGAAATTGCTCCAAAATAACATAAGGGATGAATTAATTTGACAATGACTTTCTTTTAAGTCTAATTAAAGGTTGGATGAATTACTGAAGGATGAGTTCACCTCCAGGGTGGCATTGGCTGAATATTTCATTAATCTTACCTGGCATAAGTGTGGCCCATAATGGAAAAGACAGCTTACTTCCAAAACTCGTTATTTTTATCTACGCAAAATAACTTTCTGCCCTTTCTTCCCTTTTGTGGCTTTAACATGTTAAGAATCAAATTGCAGAGAGAATTACTGTGACCATTTTAAGGCCATTTCAGCTGGCTGACACACCAGGGTCCATTCAATCGCATTGTGCTGCCAGACCACTTAACACATGTAGCTACTTTAGACTCCCACAGAGATGCTAAATGGAAGGGGCCAGATCCCGGGTTAGATTGACTCAGTGTGCCCATGCTGATTTATGCCATTTGAAGATGTGGATTTCATGCATTGCAAAGCGGTTGTGAAAATTAAGAAGCATTTGGAAGGCAGGTTTAACTCTTCAGTGTAGTCCAGCCTTGTCAATAACTGTCACTGTTTTCACTGAAATGAGAATTATTGTTTTCCTTAGGTTAACAAGTCGTGAGTATCTATACATTAACTTATCTTTGACTGCTCTGGCCTTCCTCACATTAGTTTAAACAGAACTGCATCCTGAGTATATGAAAACTGCTCCCTTTCCAGTAATTAGAGAAACTAATGAATCCAAACAGCACAAAAGGTCCAAATCTATCACATCTGTCTGTGCCCAATTTGTAACCACACACTATGTTCTCAAAGTCACTAAAGAGTGAATTGCAGAATTCGGAGAAAATTGGAGTTTTCTGCAACAAGTTTATCGAAGGCAGTGACTAACATCTGACAGCACACTTCCCTCTTTGTCACCTTATCTTTCCAACTTGACACAGAGCAGAGTTTAGTTGAAAGACTCTGACTCACAATCTCAACTGCGGCTCCTGTGCTCTCTGCTGCAGGTTACTGAGGATCCAACAGGAACAGCTGTGAGGAACATCCACCTCCTCCCTTTGCCACTACAGTTTATAGCCCAGAACATTAATGCAGAACACCTCTGCCTGAGGTTAACACCAACCTACTGGGCTGGGATCTGTAGAAGAATTGTGCTGCTGTGAAATACTTCACATGAAAGAGAAGGTACCTCAGGAAGCCATCCAAGCCTGCACCTTATATAAATCACACAACACCTCTTCACTTACAGGATAGCAGCACTTTAACCACATCACTCCATGACATACATGCTGGAAAAAGAATGCATTTAGAGACTGAATCCATAATGGACCAGTATAACATGTCTACATCACCAGTTCAGTCCACAAAGTACATGAAATTTTACAAAACAGCTTTTGAACTGTTTTTAAAGGAAAGCACTTAGGAATATGTTGTGAGGTTGAACAGATTATGCACGTGCTTGAAGTTAACCCTGGTATTCAACACGTGGCAGAGTAAGCACCAAGCACTCGTATTTGGGAGGGCTAATGGGAAACAAGTGATATAACCACACAGAACTGATATAAAGGAAGAGGGAGGGAGGCACGAGGTAGCACCATGATAAGCGTTACTTTGGTTTTCACGTCCATGCTATTGATCAGTGCATATCATGAAAGCAGAATGAACCCCTTCAGGCAGGGACAAATCCTGCCTCAAGAGCTACATGATTTTCCTGATGATGTGCTCAGAACAAACTCCTAGTGTACCAAGTCAGCCCAGCTAGTTCTGCATTCTCTGCCAGCAGCCACTGACAGATGCAAGCAACACAACCAAAGGAGCACACACCATCTCCTAATACACCCCATAAAGAGGAGGCCTGACATTGACTCTGGTAAATGTTTACTAAATAACTTAAGATCCTTTTCTAAGAGTTTATCAAGCTCAGGAGTAAAAAAGCCATCAAACAAAGAGGCAAGCTGCAGGGGTAAAATTCTAGTTCCTAAGGCAGGTTTTTCCCCCCCAAATTGGGAAGCCCCTGGTTGGAAAGACATGGGATCTCTCTTGATGTCAGAGGAGTAGAACACAACTAACTTGTCCGACACGTCAAGTGGACATTTACTTTACAATTTGGTTTAATTATTCATTGCATCTAATACACTTTAACATTTCAATTATTAACTTCTACAGCAAGAGGGGGAAAATCTGATTTATAGGTTTACCACTTCTTTAGCTCCTTAATTAGCCATACTGTCCTCTGTTCTATAATCTCTTCGCACAGACAAAAATATTGAGACAACTACATGAAAAAATCCTTTTTTGAAGAGTGCAGAGGCCTGGGAGAAAAAGCTTCCTGTTGAGACAGAGACAAGGTAGTTTTCCTCAGGGTAGGGTTCTACCTGTTTTCCAGAGAAGCATCCTATACTGCTGACTGCCAGGAACAGAATGATCTGTGACTGAATGGCCAAGGACAGATGTGAACAGAGTTCTAAAACTCTGAGCTGCTCCTCCTGAGAAACCAAGCCTCTAGCTTGTTGACTATCAACATATAATCTAGACATGCTGTCTAGCTCTTACCATCCTGAATTCTCTCCAAGTGTTATTTCTTTTCAGATTTTCATACTCAGAGCTAATTGGTAGCACTTCACACAACATGCAGGATGAAGAGTTTTATTCATTGAGCCCTTGCAAGAGACATGGGTGCACTGGGTGTGTGCACCCATCAAACAGATGCAAAGGTTACACTTGTGGCAACTCATCTGCAGAACCAACTTCGTTACCTGCTCACCACATGCAAAGTCATCCCCCTCTCCCCATGCATCCCACTGCCGTAGCATACAGGGCAATAAGTAGAAGAGCTGCACGTTATTAAAACCCTATATTGAGGAAATAATCTATTCATAGCTCATTCCTCCCTTACCATTCCCTTAGAAACAGCTCTTCTCCACAGTAAATAAAGTTAGAAAGCCTTATCATTAATTCTATTTAGGCCTAATATGTCATAAAGCAAGGAAAGCAGGCCATTTTCCTCTCTGCTGGGGCACAAAACATGTATTAACTATTCCAACCAGAGCTGTGAATGATTTATTAATTCAATTTTGGAGTGTGTGACTGTCAGATCATATAAGTTTGTTATAAAAAGAGTCTCTCTAAGGACTCTTTTACTCTTTTTAAACTAACTGACTGACATTTCACATGCTTCACAACTGCAGCCATCTATCTCCCTGCTGCCTGTTCTCAGTGTCGCACAGAGGTGACATAATTTGTCCTGTCCACACTAGAGCCTTTGTGCCCAATGAGGTAGCTGGTACCTGGTGATCTGTGGCAGTTGTGTTCCAGCATCGTGCTTCAATCTCAGTACTGGTGGTGCTCTGGGGGGAACTGGGCTGTCAGCTCTGCTTGCTCAGAATCAGAGTGGTTAAGGTTGGAAGGAGATCACCTTATCCAACCCTCCTGGCACAAGCTTGGCCACCTAAAGCCAGCTGCCCAAGACAATGGCCAGGGGTTTAGTTTTGTTTGGCATTGTTTTGAGGGCTGTTTGTTTTTTTTTTTTTACATCTCCCAACTAAGGAGACTCCACAACCTCTCAGGGCAACATGCTTCCACAGGGATTTCTCTACCAGCCTCCTTCACTGGGGAATTGTGGACATGCCTTGTTCAAAACCCACTAGGCCTGTTCAGATGCCCCCAGATGGTGGAGTGTTCCCATTTGGAACCCAGTGAAAACCATTTCCAAGCACTGTTTAAACAGACACATCTCCCTGTGCCAATCAGCTGCTGAAGTCTCCTCCCACAAAACAGATGCAAAGGGTTTCTCCTGTATCTGGATTAATACCAATACCAACTCTTGCCTTCGTTTCTGCTAACCTCTGTCAGAAACAGGACTAGAGAAAGACTTCCTCCTGGGAAGGATGAAGGGCTGCACCAGGGATGCTGCTGCTGTACTTGTAGAATATAATTCCTGTTCTCTATGAGCTAACCATGTCTAGCACCCTTGCTCTATTTGCTGGTCCCCACTAAGAGCGATGATGAGTTCCAACACCTCTTTCATTTCTTCCTGTGTCTATAAAATCCTTGGTCCTATGAACGTGAAAAAATAGTGTGTGTAACCAGCCTTTTTCCTGGTTGCTAACAAGGCCAAGTTTTTATGCCAATCCTTTTAATGTTTTCTTCAAAATTTGTTCATGTAAAAAGGCATTTCTGTTAAATGAATATCAATAAAATATAAAACAATTTAGAAAAACACTCTCTGTAAGGAGTTCTTCAGTTAAGAAAATTTCAGACCTAGCACACCAGCTTATCCAGCTAAGGACTGGCAACTTGGAATCAGAAAAGCAAGACAGGTATCCTTAAGAGTGCAATACCAGGGAGAAACACAAACAATTTAGTTTGATCCCCCAGATTTAGCACAAACCATTACATTTTATTCATTTACCTCTGGAACAAACCCAATTTTGACTAAAACATGCTTCCAAAAGGAGTCCTATCTCAGTTTGAAGATATCACTTCCCCTGGTAGTCTGCTGCACTGGCAGCCAACCACACCGTTATGTTCAATTTGCATCTATCTTGCTTCAGCTTATTCCACTAATTCTTGCTATGCCTTTCTTTAGAAGATGAAGGGACCCTTTCATCCCCACTGTGAAGCAAGAATAGGAGCCTACTCTCAATTCCCCCTGAAACCACCTTGTTTCATTTTTAGATCTAAGAACTGGGTCTCCTTTCAAAATAAAAATAAATAAAGAGCATTCTAAAGGATAGAAACATGAATAGTAAAGTAAATGCTCTCTCTCATTTGCAGTAATAGCTGTGAAATGCTACTTTGGGACTGGAAAGTATCTCAATTCTGTAATTACACGTTCATCATCTCTGTTCCATTTGCAGTCCCTTAGGCAGTATTTCACAGCTACAGCCCTCCAAGGCAGCCATGCTTTTCTGTAATCAGTCATATATTCTCAATGCAGACGACAGGGTCAGTTCTTTTATAGGGCTCTGGCTCCAGCCAGACTGACACTTCACTGGATTACGGTTCTATAAAGGTCCAGGAAGGAAAGCATTGAGGATATGAATCACTTCAACTCATTTGTACAGGTTAGGTAGAAAGGAGTCTCTGCACGGTGTCTGTGTCACTGATTTACCAATCAGAACCCCCCGGGCAACTGAAAAATGAGGTCTAGAGGGCATGGGTGCAACAGGAAGAGATACTTCTATAGTCTTCCCCAGGCTAGCAAGACATTGAAACCCTCCCTCCTCCTCTTCAGTGGTTGCTGGGTTTGCAGGGTTAGGGATGGAGGCATCACAGGACTTGAGATCTAGTGAGAATTCTTTGTGGTGTTGCCCTTTACCTCCTGAGATATGCTGCCAAAAATAAAAGAGATAGGAGAAAGAACAGTGCTATGTAAGCCACAAAAATAAAGATTAGATTCTTCTTCACTAATGGTCTGTGCAACAGCACTCTACAAAGGCACTTTTTAGTTTTAGAATTTCCTAGAAATTCAGAGTGGTCCCAGTAATCAACCCCAGACATATTCCTTTCCATCCTGCTACATAATTAAATGGATATTTCTAATGTGATGCTGTATTTATATGGGTCTACACATAGTGAGTTAATTCTGTATCTCCACAGATCCCTCCCCCCAAACAAGGAATTCGAAAAATATTCCTTTTATCTGGTCCTGTTGTACACAGTTCTAAGTTACAATATTTATCTCAACCATTGCAATATCACACTAGGAATGGAGGGACACATAGCTTTAAAAAAACGTATAGCAAAATTGTGGCAGTTTATTCCCACTTTGCAAAGGGATAAATGGATGTAGAAGGGTTTTGAAACAGTTTTGGAGGAGTAAACGGACTTTAGAGGGGTGAGCCAGCAGTTGTCATACTGCAACAACATAAAAGTTATTTAGCAAAGATAGAAACAGTCTTAGTTTTGACTACATAATGCACTTCACACCAACTGAGCTATTCTAACAGCCTCCAGACACTGCTGGTCCACAGCAAATACAAGGGCTGCAGCTTAACACCTTGTCTGGGGTATCTGTCACAGGCTAAAAGCAGATACCATTATTGCAGGCCAACTGATGTGCACGTTAATATTGCCTGTCACTGATGTGTCACCATAACTTAATCATGTTTGGGCTTTAAAGGTCTTAGCAAAGTAGCATTCCTACTCTCTTTCACTCTGTACAATTGATCAAGTTATTTCAAACAAAGAGTTTATCGCATCTGGCCATACAACGCCCAAGCAGCTGTACGCAGACACCATGGACGTAAGACCTTGGTTTATACCACAGGCCTTCTCTCCACTTACCCCTTGGTTTCTGGTTGCTAGAAGAACTACTTTTTATTTTGTAGGGTATATTTCTGTTGATGATCCACATGAACAAAAGCACACTGAAGTCCCACTAAGAGCCTGCTTTTTGTCCTTAACCAGGATGCTATGCTCACACCCCTTGTTCATCACAAGCTGCTATCTCACCAGACCGTACCAGAGACTTGACACCTCCCCACTGTTACTTCCAAGAGACTATCTGCATATGCAACCAATCACAAGGTATCCATGGCAAATAGCTCTTGGTAAGAGATTTTAAACTTAAATATTTGTTTGCCATTCAAGGTCACTTCACAGCCACTTAAGAACAGTGGGTGCTAAGGCACTCTGAGGTTCCACAACATGGTAAATGCTGGAGAGTAAGAAGAGAAGGAAAGAACTAAAGGAAGACTGATACAGAAATTATGATGGCTTATAATTTGTTTTGTTCTCACATTTATTCCCAAGGAATCAAAATACAGGAAAAGCTAAGTATCAGGAGTGCCAAAAGATGAAAAGCTGCGAAAGACAGGCTAATTATAGCCACCATTTAACAGATGGAAAAATCCAGACCATAACAGGCCAGCAAGTATAAAATGGGGCTCTATAAAGACCAGGGGAAAGCTGTATCAGTGCATCTCGTCAATCTTCCTTCTCATTTAGTTCTGAAGCACAACTGATTCACACTTTCAAATTTTTCCCTAGAAGTAAAAGTGATTTCGCCTGCTAAAAATAATGGACAGATAATAAGTGATAGAAGGCTAAATCATCTCCTGTTCAGACTGAGAACCCTGTCTGCTTCAGCAAATCCCCCAGACATGGTGTGTTGTTCCAGAAAGCTCAGACACCAGGCTGTTTTCAGATTACACACAAGTTACCTTACAAAATATTAACAATGAACAAATGGACCTTTAGTGAAATCAGTCATTTCCCAAAAAGATTTCCAGAGCTGCCTGCTGTAAAAGTCTTGATAAGAATTTTAAAAGTTGCTCTAAAATTCCCAAACTACTCTGCTTTTAAATTTGGAAAGACTGGCCTCAAAAGACAAGTCTCTAGTAAGTGGATTTTAATCATGTCTGGGAGAACAGGCATTAACCCTTCTTATACTATAAAATACTTTGGGATGAGCACCCCAGAGACCTCATTTTGTGTTCTAATGAGAATAGGACAGGCACATTGACAGAGTCAGTCCACCTCCCATTTCCACCACAGTTTAGGGACTCAATTCATGAAGTGTTGACACTATCTTGTGGTGCTAGAGGTAATCATGATCCAGATCCAGCTCCCCAGTTATCCCAGTTCTGTAGTGCTACTGATGCCAACAGCCAAATTAATTCACAACAGGAAAAGGGCAGACTCCAAAGATTGTTTAGTTCAGAAACTTCCACAAAACCTACCAGAACAGTCCATTTCTACTATTTTTGTTTCTTCTTTATATTAGTAAATAACTAGACAACAAACAGGCAAGAAACCATCAGTTCCTCAGATTTTCTATATTATTTAATGGGAAGGGTCAAAACCAATATTTTGGAGTTATTTGGAAGGTCATTTTAAGGGGAAAGATGGGAAAATTTTCCCAACTGCTTGGCCTTCATGATTAACGAGTATGTGCTGAAAACAAACCCACATGCATTTCAGGAACAGATGGGTTTGTTTTGCCTTAGTTATCACCAAAAAGCATTTTTTTTATTATTTTTAGACTAAAGCCAGTTATTTCTCCCAACTATCTAATTCTCAGCATGAAGAGAAGGGGAAAGTGTAGGAGCAGAGGAAGACACCTCCTGATTCTAGGAAGCGAGACAGACACATAAAGAGGAAGAAATAGATGGAGGCAGATTGCCCATGAGCAGGGCACCCCTCCATTCATGGAACAGCAACATCCCTACTGCAGAGACACCTCAGAGGCATTGTAAAGGTACTGCAACCCACACGTGCTGCCAAGGAACATGCTGGGCCTGGAGAGTGCCACCCACTGCAGTTGGTACAGGAGCCCACTCAGCAAAGGAGACAGTTCGGTGTTTACTTCAGTTTACCTTCCTTGCCCATGATGATAATGAGTTCTCATTGTTACAGAGTGAGAATATTGAATCAAGACTCAGTAGTGAAAAGAATTAAGATTTTCTTCTCTTTTCCCTAGTTTATTAGCTTCCCTATTCTGCTTACAGAATGCGAGCAGAGCACACTGAGGAGCTGCAGCAAATTCCCCTCATTAGTAATTTAACTGTTAGACAAACCCAGGCTTGGCTTTGTCAAGTAAGAGTGGCTTGTCAGCCTGTTTTTAAAAGGCAGAAAATACACCCTGTGCTGCCAAGATGCCAAATCAGATTTCAGCAGAAGGACATGGTAAACTGAAAAATGGGAAGAGCCACAGCTCAAGCTTAGGTTTGGTTTGGTCTGCAAATGGCATTGCAGATCCCCCAGCTAGCAGGAGACTTTTTGCTGCCTCTCCCCACCATGCTTTTAAGCACAGTTGTGCTGATGAGAGGCGTAGAGCAAAAAGCCTCATAAAGCCACTTTGTGCTATCAGAATGGTATAAAATGTGCTCTTAAAAGCAAACTGGAAACCAGCTTGAGCCTGTTGCTGCCAGCATCGAGCCAGGACACATCTCAAGAGGAAGAGTATTCTATTCCTGTGGTTGACATTCTGATGATGAAACCTTATCGTGCCCCGATTTTTATTTTGTAATGCAAGTATATCATCTCCCTCCTCTTGCAGGCATATGCTGTAAAGGGATGCATGAAATATGGGAAGCAGTTCTGGCTGCTGTACAGCTGCATTATGAAAACAACTGAAGACCCCAGCTGAGGCCAGGGAAAGCCACAGGAAGAGCGTGGGCCTTGAAGTGAAACGGGAGCAGCAGTAAATTGGTTCTGTAGATAAGTGCTGCACATATCCATAGCAACAGCCCCGGCCAGGTATCTGGTCTGTAAGCTCTTCAAGCTGACAAAAGAGGTGACAGAGGCTGGTAGGGTTCCCAACAGCAAAGGGGAGAATGCAACAGGGATCGTTATGGTCTTGGAGAATAGGATGCTGCTTCCCTACCCGTGCAATCCGCAGTCACTCATGGGATTTGCCCACCAAGTTTGGGTCACTTTTTGGGCCCTTTGTGCTGCCAGTGGTACAGCAGCAATATTCTGTACCTTGCAGCAGGCTTGGGGGATTTCTAAGGAGCTATAAGCACATAGCAGACTCACTTGAGAGACCCTGCTAATCTCATTGTAATTTCAGCCTCGATACTCTCATTGCACATTTCATTCAAACACAGACACGGGTGACAAATTTAAACTTTTTTCATTCAAAATGCAGATGACATTTAGGTTTTTCATAGAAATTGAAAACAGAACAGTGTCAAGAGACATCAAATACCTTGTTTTCATTTCACTAGTTAAAATATTAGATTATATTTATATACACTAGATTTAATACATTCTGTGAAGTTTCAAAACTAGAAAAGATAGTCTTTGATGGCTCCTAACACTTTAAAATCAACTTGTAGCCTGGCAGAGGAACTTAAAATTTGTATTTTGTCAGCTCTGCCCATTTCTCTGTATTTTATTTGTGCTGCACTTGTTGCTTTTAGCAAGCTGGCACGTCAAGAAAATAAAGTTCTTATCCTTGCATTCAACATGAAGCTCTCTTTAAGCAAAGAGAACATCTGTGCATTAAGTAACCTGGGTAAAAATCTATTATGTGAAGCATTTCAGTAGAGAAGCGACGGTCTCATGCAGCAGGAGACTGAGCTGAAAGCCTCAGCAGCTTAGCCTAAGTTGGAATGCAAGTTATTTTAACACTAAAGACACGAAGACAGAGACACTGAAGTGTCCACTGAAGTCAGCACAAGGTCTTCTCTTACCTCCACAACCTTCCCAATCTCTCTGGTGGAACCCTTAAGGCTGGCTGCTCCTCAGAGCTGACACTGAGGGGAGAACTCAGTAATTGCTTTACAAGGATACCATGACCATAAAGAAGCCCTCATGCTCTTTACACAAACATAGATGTCATGACCAATCTGGAATGCAGCACTCCAGCGGCCACACTGGATCCAGGTCCGAAAAGCATTTAAGGAAGCACCTAAATCCCTCTTCACAAGAGCCAGTCATTGAAGTTAAATACATACTTAGTTCAGCCATGAACTGAGGACAGCAAAAGAACCCAAGAGATGAAGTGCAACAGACCAGACCATCACATGGTTATTTTTAATAATTATTATTATTATTGTTCCTTATGTTATAGGAGTGTCTCTTTTCCCTTAAAACTTTCTTACTCTCATTATGCAGTAGTGTAGTGCATTTAACCACAAGCTGAGAAAACCCTTTCCTCTCTCCCCTTTCTTAGTCCTTGAATCTCAGGCTTTTAAAATCTAATTTGAGATGCCAGGGATTCATGTTTAGCTGCCATCCCTGAAGATAGAGTACAGGCAATAGAAGACACCCAGCCCATTAGACAACATTGTACTTAGCTCCCTGAAGACTGTGCTCAAAAAAAGAAAGTATAGACTTTTAAGGCTAATTGCTTCCAAAATATACTCCCCATTCTCTCTCATTATAGCCCCTCTAGGGATAAACTCAGTAAAATAACTAGTGATATTTAGGTAGCTGACGTTTAGCAGACTATGCAGCGAGACTGGGGAAAACAGTCCCCAGGCATTTTTGTCACCCAGCTGTTGGAACATGCAAGTTCCATAAAAATGCACCTCCCTGACAGCCTCTCAGGCTGTCTTTGTCCTCTCAAGCTTCATGACCCATTTCTGGACCTGTATTCACTTACCACTACTACAGAAAGCTCCTTCCAAGCTCCTTCTACCACTTGACACTCTACCAGACAGCACATTGAGGAATCCACATCACAGCATTTTTGTCAACTCCAGTTCAAGGATTCCCACCAGGTACTGCACAGGCTCCAGCTCCATAACTGAGAGTTTTAAAATCAATACAATTTTGGGAAAATAGCTTTGATAGATAAACAAATAGGGCATTTTGAACCAAAATGAGATTCTAGGCTAGAACTTACCCAATCACTAGCAGCAGCCAGTACTGCCCTGGAAAACCATTCCCAATATAGTACTGTCAGAGTTACTACCTGGGATCTATGATATTTAGAGTTCTACTTATAGTCCAAACTCACAACTTGCAGCAGAAAATTTTGTTGGAGGACAAGTTCACAACAGCTGGGTATTTCAGTTAAACTAAAGCAAAAAGTCAAGGTTTCCCTCTCAGAAACCAGCTTGAAACCAGACAACCCCATGGAAGAAACAATAAAAACCTTCTACCCCTTCAAATTTATTTACAAAAATCTGTATTTCTTCCAGCAATATCATGGCTGTTTCAGGATGATGGATTTTAAAATCTTTGGCCAGGCAAGACACTTGTAGTACCACTGCTATTAATTTGACAGCCCTACTTTCCTTTTTTGAAAGGACATGTCTGACCGCTTTTGCTGCTTTTAGTGTTAAACTCCAAGATACTCAGATCAACGAGCTATTACTGCAATTCTGGCTGTGTGTTTTACTACTGCAGAGAGGGAGGGAGAGAGGGGCATGTTAAGTAGAGACATGGTGTTTTAAGACTTGTGTTTGTACACAGTAATTGGGATTAGCCTAACATTCATTCTCCTTATGGCTCGAAGCCCATTGTTAAGGAACACGTCAAGTTCTTCTGGAAAAATAACTAGGCTAGGAATTTAATTACTTGCACTTTTTGCCTGAAAAGCTTCTATTTTGAAGCCAAACCCCTCACATTACCAAGCTTATGACATTCACTGTCCTAAGAGAAAACAGAACCAAAAAGCTTACTATGGAGACCAGACTTCTTAGAAGACATATTGATCAAAGGTCAATGTGCTATTGGAATAGTCTGACAGTGGGGTGCACCAGGGAAAGGTCTGAGAAGAAGTCCTTCAAAAGGCAGAGGGCTGTAGTACATCAGCACATAGCCAAGAAAGCTCCAAAGCACATATTCTTTTAATTCAGTGATGAAGACTCTGGTGGTGCTTGCTGAATTCTTCGAGTAAAAAATTGCCAAGACATTTCATTGGGATTTGCTGTGTGCCTAGCAAGTACAGTCCCTGGCACTACACCCCTCAGTTCCTTCCTGTTGTGAGCCATACCTAACAGGGCACCTGACATTCCTAAGTGCTTTGCTTTCAAGAGAAGGCAGCTTTCAGTTCTCTAATTAGCTATACCATATCTATTAGCCTGAAAACTGCCTCACTTAACATCTTCAGCCACTACTGGGACTTTAAATGGAGTTTTCCCAGCTTTGATACCTATGACAGGGCTAATTACTACTGTTACTGTTTGTCACATTTCAGATGGTGCTGACAGCACTTTATTTAAAAATAAAGAAAAATGGCCACAGCTCCACAGAGCTCAGCCTAAGCATAGAAACAGGAAGGTAACAACTTGTGAGTGGAAGTACACCTGCATCTCCTAACTGAGCTTGGGGGCCCCTATACAACAAACCTAATGAGATTGTCTTATTTTCTATCAGAAGCCTCACCCTCCTTTTCTCAGCTGACACTTTCAAAGCATAAAAGGATGCTGAAGAGATCTGAGCAATGCAGTTTCCCAAAGGCCAAGTGCTGGCCTAAGGCTGCTTCTATTATAACATACACCATGGAGCCTGGGAAAACACTGGAGTTCTCCAGAAACAGGAGTGTTTGGGAATGGGAGACCACATGCCTACCCTATTCACTTCCCCCCAGCACTTCAAAAAGAACACATCAAGGAAGGCAGAGATACCACACGCCAAGCTATCACTCTACTTCTATTCAAACAAAAAGAACTGGCCCCAAGTTTTCCAGCAATATGAGAAAAACAACCTTGTCTTTAAATGTAAGGGTAAATTGGTCTTTGAAAATCACCTTCATCCTGAGCTTGCAAAGTCAGCTTAAAAATTTGTCACTGAAGTGACAAGTTCATTGTCACTTTTTCCCCCTCTCCTTATTTGATTTCAGCCACTCCCCAGGCATTAGCATCCATCCACAACCTTGCAGCTACAGGACAGACAAGCAATGTTGGTAGGCCAGGGGGTTTATTTAAGTGATGCTGTCAGCAAAGGAGAGCTTGATCTCAGCTCCTCTACACAACACACTTTTTTCCCTTTGACATGCTGTCTCCCCTTCCCACCTGCCCTATGGGGAGCACCTCTGCCCTTCCATACATAGGTGGGCTTTCCATTGAAACTGAGATAATCCATGAATCAAAGGCTCAGAATCTGTTTGTTGTCTCCCCAGCTCCTTCTGGTGACCATTCTGCATCACACAGCAAGGAGAGCAAATCCCAGCAGCAGCACGCCTTTCCCAATCCCCTATTCTTTTTAATCTGCATTGAAAATGCCATTTGTAATTCTTCACAACTCACTAATGAATCATGTACTTCCCAATGAAAGAGCACGAAGACCCTCTGTCAAAATCCTGTTTAACTAATATTTCATGCAACAATTCCCCTCCAGTGCTGACCTATTTGCTTGGTGTAGACTCCGGATGCTATCCCTGACAACTAGGGCTTGCCATTTAAAAGTGTAATCAGTGATGACATTATTAGGAGCATGAAGCCTAAGTGTCATTAATTGTTAATGAGGGAAGTTTAGCTTTCAGGTGCTGTAGCTAGCAAGAAAAAAAAAGTCTTTGAGCAGCTATTTGCTGTATGTGGCAAATTCTGTTATTGGAACAAGCCCCACCAAGGCTTTGAGGCCCCCAAAGCATGTCCTAATTTACTGTTTTTAAAATACTAAAGGGGAAAAAAAAACCTTCCATCTTTTGAAAAAAAACAGTGGAGGAATATACTATTGGAGAAGATAAAAGGGTGACCTCAAGGTAGTCTGAAAAGCCTGCAAAAGCAGCTCTGCACTCCCCCAGCTGGCTGGCTCACAGGCAGTAGTTAACAAGCTAACATCAGGTCTACTCCTGATGAGGAGTTAAACTCCTCAGTGAGGTTGGATGAAGTAAACACAGCTCATCTGGCAACTCCCTTCAGAAATCACCTTCTTGCTAACATCACCCTTATGATGAAAAGGAAGTAATATCTGCTGGTAACACACCGACACAGTAATATCTGCTGGTAAAGCACCAGCACACAGAGTACTGGAGAGAGATAGACCCTTCCCAACAGCTTACAGCTCACATAAGCAAATCACAGAATTGTAGGGGTTGGAAGGGACCCCAAGAGATCATTGGGCCCAACCCCTCTGTCAAAGCAGGGTCCCTAGGACAGGACACATGAAATCCAAGACAAGCCCCAAGCTCCTCAGTTACACAGCTTGCAGCAAAACCACAACAGTCCCTTCAGCTGAAGCTTCCAAGGAATGTCTAAATAAGAAATCTTCAGGTTTAATGCCGAAGTGAAACGGAAGGCTGAAGGGCAAACCTTAGAAGGGGCATTTTTGTTTCTGCAGCTTGGAGTTTGTGTCCAAGGCTCAGCAAGTAAAGACTGGACTTGATGACTAAAGTCATGGCTTCCACTCTTCTCCTCATTGAGGGTTTCCAGGGACAGCAAAGTTAATTTAGTGCTCAAACCCTCCCTCCCTGAGGGCCACTGCAGATTAACAGCAGCAACTATTTTCCTTTCAGTTCTCCTGTGAGGCTGGGTACCAGCAGCACAGGTGGAGAGCACTGTGAGAACACATTCACCTTTGTCTGATGTGCTGTGGTAGCAAATCCTGCTATATGCACAAGGGCCTCCAGAGAGGACAGGCCAGACTCTTCTCGTCCTTCGTGTCAACCAGTTATAGTAACATTTTGGTTATATATTGGTGTCAACCAGTACTGTAACAGTTTTGTTTCCCACCTTTGTGAGGAAATAAAAACATGTTCCCTCATCTACTGCTCTCCATCATGGGAAAATAAACCTTGTGAAGGACAAAAGAACAGATAACACCAATGCAAATGTTGTAAGGGAGAAGAACAAGTTTTTCCAGTGTCCAAATTTGTCCAGATCTGTATCTAATCATCATCTAAAACGCAGGAAATTTCTAGTGAGGTTAAATAACCTGGTGGTTCTAGCACAGTTTGATACTTTAACAGGGTTCATATAATCTGGGGGGGAGGGGAAAAATCCATTTCTTCAGCCTTAAAATCTTCAGGAGGTTTTTATTTTCCAGGCTCCAGCCTGAGTCCCCAGACAACTACTGCCAGTGGAGATGAAGAAACACATTTTTGGGTTTTGTTTGTCTCAAAGCAGCAGATGATTATGAATCACAGTCACATTTTGTAAAGCTAATGAGTGTAACTGATACGTGTCAGTCCTCTTTCAGATGGCAGAAATTGTGGGAGGGGAAAGAGCATTCACTATGAGGTACAAAGCAAATTGTCATGCCAGCTGAATCCAGACAGACTGAATGCAGGACTTAAATAACTTGTATACATGTCAGATGCTCGTGTTCATCTGGTTAACACTTTGGAGTAGGCATGTTATTTTTAAACCGCAAAGAAATCATGTGTGACATGTACCACGTCTGCCAGATAGTCCAGCTTATTAGCTAAAACCAGTCTGGGCTCATTTAAGCTGGCAGGTAAGAGATGAAGCACACAGGAATAGCTAATTCTGACAAGGAGAGGACACTTCCTCACTTCCAGGTGAGTTTTACTTAACCTAGCAGTTAAATCCATGTAAAAACGTATGGTGCAGCATTGCTTTAAGCTGTGTCTTCGGCAAACCACAGGAGACTAGAAGCCTACCTGAAGTGCGAACTTAAATTTACCCAGGTTATTGGCTTTGATTCCACCATTCCTGTAGCTCTGCACGGTGAAAGAAATCTCAGCCAAATTACCACATGACTACATGCCAAATAGTCTTGCAAGAATGGTTTCTTTGCAGAGTTTTCAAAGTCCTTTTCTGCTTAGATCATCTGATAAGGACAGACATCTCCACAGATAGTTTCCTATTATCAGTCCTCCTAGACACTGAAAAGATGTAACATCTAAACAATCTTTTCTGCTTTGATTTGAATGTTCTTGCATATATATTAAGTGGTCAAATCTAAGCCCTAATCACACTTATGCCTACAATTTGTTTCTGTCTCAGTTCAGCATTACATTAGGCTGCTATCCTGAGGTTCTGTGGCATAATCCTTGTTATTTACTTTCTAGTTTCCTCCTCAAATCCAGACTTATTTTTCCCTTACAAGTTACTTGCTTTTTTTAATTTTGCAATTCATTCTCAACAGCTGCAAGATTGCCCTGAATACAAAGTAACTGCCTCTAAAGTTATCCACAAATCCATAAACATCTTTGCTGGGATGCAAATAACTTATGCTTCCTGGCTGCATCTTGTTGAGAGAGAAATGTCAGGTTGAGGTCACAGCTATTTTTCCTCCAGCAAGTGTGGTTTTGAGCGCCCCAGGGCAGGGGAAGGACAACATGGGGCAGAACCCCACAACAGGGTAGTATTTACAAAGCAGACTTTGCACATTTTTCCTGCTGTACCAGACACTTGACCCAGTGTCCTCTTGAACCACCTTCAGCAGGTTCTGGCTTTGGTCCCAGCAACCTAAAGAGAACGAACTGTGTTCTTGCAAATATGAAGGTTGATTTTGCAAGCTCATGAGGCGTGGCTGTTTTAGATTGGCTTGGGAAGAGGAATTGAACATTATCTGAACTAAACCTGAGCAAACTAACTAAAGCATTAAGCAGGATTAGAAGCAAAGCACGGGCCTGAGGAATTGTAACCGTTTAAAAACAAGTTCAAACTGTCCAAATATTGGTTGGCATGAAATCTTGATCTGAAGATAATTACAGAGAAGTTTAGTACCAAAGACTTCAGGTTCTAGTAAGTGAAACAAGACAACTCTTCACCCCGCCCCCCCGAAGTGCACACATATACTCAGAGATTGAGAAATACACACCCCATGCTCCACTCAAGCCTAGCTGCCTCCTTAAACTAGGCTTGTCCCTCTTAGCACTGGAGCGACACCAAAGCATTAATGTGCCAATGCTTTCAAAAGAAAAAGAGGGAAGACTAGACTAGACCCTCCCAGGAGTATAAAAACAGCTGCTGGTATATGTGCACATCTCCCAAGACTGCCACAAGAGGTTCAAATACCCACAATCATTGGTTCTGAAAGACAGTCAAGTTCTACAACCCAAACGCTGAAGAACTCCATAGCCTTAAAAACTTGAGGTGCTGGCTAGGGTCTCATTTGCAAACCTGCCCCTAAATTCTGTCAAAACCTCACCTTGCCCACCTGCTAGAGAACCTCACTGAGGGGCATCACTGGTTTTGCCCAGCATTGTTCCAGCAGGCTCTGTGTGTCTATATGAGCACACAGTGATATATGAGACTGAGGCGCATAATCGGAGCAACAGTTCAGTCTGTTGATATATTAGTGTAATACTCTGGATGATGCAGGAGTATCAGAACAGGCCCATCTGATAACATGTACAAGTAATTCATCACCAGAATGAGTTGCTTCAATGATGTATTACTCAGGCGAAAAGAATGCACCATCTAAGGGGGGGAAATGGGTCCAGCAAGAGAGGAAGCTGTTTATTTCCAGGGTGAAATATTCACACTACCTAAAGGGCTTCCTTCTCACCCAAACATTGGAGCTATGCAAGAACACATGAGGTACGTCCCCTTCTCTTCATTCCCACCCCCAAGTACAAATCCAGTTAGTTGACCACTGGGAACAAAACAAACTCAATTTCATATGCACTAGAACCACAACCCGAGTGCTGCATTCAAAATTCATATTGAGAATCCCCTCGGATTTCTCCAGAGTGTGGGATCTGCAGTTTAAGCACTTTACAACTTTGCAGATTAAAATAAATTCAATGAAGTGATTTTTAATTTCTTATTCTGTATTGATTTGCCTCTTTCTTTTGGCTTTTTGAGCCTATTTAATTTAGTCCGAACTAATCCAGTTGGCTAGTGGGAAGAACGGAAGGGAGGGGAGGAGAGAGTCTTCCCTAATAAATCCGGAGTGGCTTGCATTCTCTGATATCTGCTGTATATAAGCTCTTTGTATCTGCAGATATGACAGTAGGGTGTAATGAGAAATGATTTTGAAACAGTAATTTAAACCCTATACAATAATGACACCAAGAGATAAATAATTAATGTTTCGCATTTTTTCAGTGCTTTTCATTTCCAGGCATCTACAGACTCCTTGCAGTCTCCATAATTGACAAGAATCAATTCTCCCAGTGTTCACATGCATCCATCTAAACAGAACACATACACTTCTAAAGAACATGCTAAGCACAGCAGAAAAAGCCTGGACTGGAAGTGAAGCCTTTCACAGCAGAGGCGGCTTCAGGGACACAGAAGGCTGTGGTCAAACTGGAATTTGACAGGAGCTCTGGGTTTATCACCTGCACAGTCATAAAAGGTGCCACCGAGTAGTTTTAAATCCATCAGGTTTGTCTTACTGCTCACCTGACAAAGGTAAACTGGTAAAGCAAGTAGATGCATCTCAGGAGGCCAAACGAGGTAACTCACATCACTCAGGGAAAACAGCTACTACTCCTATAGGTTTTTTTGTAGGAGCTAAGCACTTGCTGCTCTTAAGCCACCTGCTGGATCCAATATTCAGTGTGTAACTTAATACAAGACTTCTTCCTTAAGCCATCCTTCAAGAAATGCAAGAACCTCTTCTGAAGACCACCTTAAACAGTGTATCTCCCACTCAACTCAACTACTAAGCAAAGGTAAGCCTGACATGGCACACAACCACAGAACAGCTCAGCTACTGCAACAGCATTAGCAACCATTCTCTTTGTGATCCAGAAGCAAACACACCAAGTTACACACACAACAAAGCAGGAAGACTTGTTTTTAAAGTGACTGCCATAAAGCTTCCCCCCACCACCACCTTTTTTTCATGCTTGGAGAGGCAATAATTTCATTAAGTGATTAAGTGCTTTTATTCCTCTGACTCATAGTTCATAAGACATATGAGCATGAATTTCAATTAGTGTTTCTTACAGTGAAAATAGGATAAGGAAAACATTCCTAGGCAATGTAGAAAGGGTGAGCTAAGCTGTCCTTAGTACCCTGGTGTAAATCAGCAGCAATTCTATTGAACCAGCTGGAGCATTTGGAGGTAACACTAGTACAATCCCAGAACACAACTCCGCACGTCCCACTGCTCAAGCAGCTTTACTAAAAGCCAAAGTTGACGGTTTGTGTCAGAACCAAAACCTGCACTTCAAGTGAGTTCTAGTGCAGGCGTGTAACTGTGTACTTGCTTCTGAAGGAAACGGTCCTGATGAGCTAAGCAGGACCCTGACCCCAGCAGCTGGTTACTTAGCCCCTACGGCCTTTGCATTGACACTACCTCAGGGTGCTGCATCCAAACATCCCTTTTCCATTAAGGCCAAAAGAGATGCTCTTAAGAGCAAGCAATAATCCTGCAGCTATGAGAACAGTCAGAAGGTTTCTCCAAAAATCCCCTTCTTTCCACTGGTCAAGTTCTTTCCAAGAACTCTCCCATCTCACCCTACTTAGCAATCAGTGTATGCTTGCATACAGTAGTGAATCTTACCTTATTTCCATAACCTTTTTTCCCCCAGCACAGAGTATTTTTGGTTCTTGGTTTCAAAAGCTATGCTAGTATCCTCAAAATTAAATATGCACCTTGTATCTACTGCCACAAAATAAAGTGGAAACAGCCAGTTACCCTCTCCTGAAAGATACACTACTTCCAGAAAATAAGAGGCAGCCTCTGGATTGCACATCCTTGTTTTGTATAATTCAAAACAGGGAGATGAAGGAAGTTGATGAATTTATATGCCATCACCAGTTGCTGGGCATGGACACTCATGGAAGTGCACAGTGAGCTTTTCTCCTGGGCTTTATACTCATAATTTAGATCAAACAGTTTAAGAAGGTTAAAGGAGGAGGGACAAGTGCTCAGAGCCATCAGCTGAGCACCACATACTGTATTTGTAATGCCTGCCTTGCCTCCAAGTCAATGCCTTTGGGGATGTAGCTGTAATAAACAAACAACATCTATTTCATTCTCTAAAATGCCTGTCCAATTTCTGGACGAAACCCTCTCTTGGTGGAACTAAACCCGTTCTACCAGGCACAAAGAAATAAGCCCTCAGTCAGCTTTGGCTGCCAGAGCCCCACAGGAGTCAGAGGAAATATTCCAATTACACTCCTGAAGTTCTGGCTCCAAATGACAAAGCAGAATGGGAGTTGCAACAGTTTCATTTAAGTCCATAGTTAAATGAAAATCAGGTCCTAACCACACAGGTCCTTGGATTATACTGAGGCAAGAGCCGACTGTAGATTTTTCTGTCACTGTACCAGACACTACAGTGTCCATAAGGCCACCCTCCAGTGAAAGGTCATGTAATAGTGAGGAGAAAAACAGTTTGTGAGAACAGATGGTGTAGCAAAAAAGACTCAGGAAAGGACACTTGTGTCAGAGGAGAGCCAGAGAGGAGACCACTCCACTGCAGCACAGTTTACTGAGTATGTAAACTCCTGAGGAGACCTATTTCTCCTGCGTCTGCGAGCAGGAGGAGCTGCAGAGGGGAAAAATAAACACACACAGACCCATTGCTCTAGTAGTTGTTTCAAGCATGCAATGGATGGAATCAAATGAGCTTCCTGAGTGACAGAAGAGAAAGTTTTGTCTTAATTAAATGATTGTCAGATGGTTTAAAGTAGCTTTGTTAACTGCTGAACACAGGGGACCCTTACCACCAGTGAAATACACTGTTTTGCCTCCTTGCTGTTGTCTCAGCACTAACTCAGGTCTGTTTTCAGCAGTCAGACTGGTACAAAACCCAAGCCTGGCCAAGAGTTCCCTCAAATCAACTTAACTTTTCTGTGTATTTCAGTGAGCTTTGAGCTAGGAACTGTGAAGCAGAGAGAGAGCATTAAGCCTTCTCCAAACAGTCACCAGCTACTGACACTGACCTGCTTCCACACTTGCAATATAGTAGCATAGAGTCAGTTTTAGCATCTCAGTTGAGACTCAGACTCTTGACTGTTGGCAGCAGTCTCCAAGCACACTCTCTGACAATAGGTTTTACATAATGTAGATGAAAGATGAGCTTTACTAGAACCCAAAGAGGAGTAGATTAGACCCTCCCAACACTAAGACTAGCCTTGTTGTGGATCCACACAATTATGCCTTCCAGTGAGGCTCAACTTCAAGTTCCTTCAGGACAGAGAAGTCAGTCAGACAATGATTGTATCTCCAGCGGGGGACACTCATTCCTCAGTTTGATCTGTTGTCTGTTCACTTTTCCTTTTATCACTTGTGAGTAAGAACAGCATGGGTGATGGCCACCGCTATCAAGTGCTTCTGGTTCATTTTCATCCCTGTGTAGATTTCATATTGATCAGCAAGCTGTCAGAGTTATTCAAATTCTGTTTCAGTAAAACTAACCCTAATGCTTCTGTTCTGTTTTAGAAGACCACAGATCTCATCTTGTGACTTCTTTGCCTTGCCCAGCACAGCTTGTATTTATTTCCTAAGACTGATGCAAAGCCTTTCCAAGGGCCCTGTCACACCATTGTACAAAAACAGTAACAACAGAGGAGTTCAGAATGAAAGCTATGGTCAAACAAGATAAACATTAACTCTGAAGTCAGATTTAGGAACATCATCCCTGTCTTGCGTATGCAGGATGGAAAAATTAAGGTTCTTAGCTTTTTTGCATTGATAAGGAGATGTCATATTCTAGACTTCAACCCTATTGCCTAGTCCAATGTCTTGAACAAAGCAAACTGCTTTCCATTGACAGAGATGCACAGCATACACAGTCTCTCAAAGACTCTGCCCGGGAAGATTGTTACAGTGGGTTAACAGCTTTGGTTAAACACAGCTTCCCCCTCTCTCCTTCCACAGGCAGAACCAGTATGAGCTGCTCTTTGGGTATTCATCTGCCAGAAGTGACAATTTCTCTCTTCCAGGGCACTAGCAGGGAGAGTTCACTGTTTTCTGACCAAGCCAGGAGTTGAACGTGCCATGATAAATATTCCTCAGTTGTCCAGAGTAATTTTTGTGATAAAGGCCAAATACGTGATTCTGATGAGGATGTCCTACCAAGTTTATGTGGCCTGTAAAACTGCCAAGGCAAGTGCCTTTCTACATTTTCATACTTCAAGTTGAATGAACAAGTCAAGTAATTATCTGGGGAATTAGCTTGGATAACTATTGACAGTGACCCTGACCACTGGACAGACCTTCCTCTATCCACAGCACTGCTTAACAGTTCTGCTCAGGGTTTCTCCAGTAAGCATAAAGGCCAAGGAACTGTGACACATAGAGGTGGTGAGCTGAGCACAAGTAAGGTGCTGAGGCCCCTCTGCTGCTCCAGTAAAAGCTGCATTGGGGAAATAAAGCTTAAGAGCTTTTGAATACAGTTCTCAGGAAGGCACCAGATTGACAGCCCAGAGACTGACGGCCATGGCTTGTTCTCGGAACTGTGACAGCACAGACTCTGGCAATAAATCCCTCTGCCTCTACCACCTCTTCTGAAAACATACCTCCAGCCAAATCCCAGACTGCCTGTCCCAGCCAGAGCTGAAAGGAAACACATAATGCAGCTGGTTTGTTGGTAGACCAATACATTTGTTAAAACCAGTGGTATACCAGAACGAAGACACCCTTCACAAAGGAGATCTTGATGGCTACCAAATATTATTCACATCAATCACAAAACAATAGTCATATGGAAACCCTTGGTCTTCACTGACCTGAGCTAAACTGACAATGGCATTCAATTGAGTCAATTTTGCAGTACCCCAGCATGAGCCAAGAATAGCAGGAGGGGAAAATAACATTTTCTGCCTTTTCTAGAAAGAGGTGAATGCAATATACCTGTGCCTGTTTATTACCTGCAGTCTGTTACACCAGCAATAATTCAAGGTAATATAGCTAGGACCTTTTATTATGCAGTCTGAGTAGCCAGGAACAGTTCAGGGTTAACAGGTTATGGACCAGTAACTGTTCATTATGCAGTCTGTTGTACTACAGATTAAATTGCCTTTTCCTTCTATGTACAAGAGGACAGGGATTTTACGTCTTCAATCCAAATACCACATCTTTCAGAAAAACTTCATCTCCTCTTGGGCTGTCCCCTGCTTTTTCCAACACTTTCATTCTTTACATCAGACCTGCCTGCTAACTCCTTCTTCAGAAGGAAGAGCTCCATGTAGCTGTGGTCTCCTTTCTGACAGCTCTGTGGTTTAGCTGGCTTGAAGCAACATCATGTCTTCTTGTATCACACTATCACAATCAAAATGCAGACATGGAATGAATATTTGATGCTATGAGGCAGCAAAGGACCAGCAACACAAAGCTCCCTATTTCAAAGGCAGCATCTTTGTGCAAAGCATGTTTCAGCTCCAGCTCCTTTCCTCCTGCTCCGTGGTGTTACAGGTTTATCACACAACTTTTAAAGTCCAGTGCAACAGTGGAATGAACTGAACGTGTGAGAATAACACATTGCAAAGAAATCTGAGGACCTGGCATGTGCCAGCAAGAGCCAAAAAAGAATTGTCAGCAAACCCTTCACAGTCATCTGCTGAAATTGACATGTTCAGAAAGCTATCTGAAGCAGTGTTTCAAATCACAACTGCTCTGCCCAGTTACCTACCAGAAAGGGACAAACTCACTTGTAATACAAAGCAACAAATTAACACACCCAAGCCTGGTAGTCTTGTACTCTGCCACTGTGGCAACCCAGGGACTGGAACTTCTGCTTTTCTACACACATAGACATTCAGACTTGAAAGGGAACAGAACAGCAATAAGTTCACTGTGTTACTAACTCCTACACAAAAGGCTATGAAACAGAAACCCTCAAAATTACTTCAGGGGACTTAGGTAAGACTTCAAAGGTAGACTACCACTGTACTAAATCTGAAGGGTAAGTTTTGCTTCTCAAGATAAGAGATGGGAGCATCAGTACTCACCAATATGTATCCTGAAAAACTCCCAGCTGAACTCCACCCATAGACTCCAGGGGTATCTCACTAATAGCAACTTCCATCAAAGTGAGCTCATTCCAGCAACATCAAATAGGTACAAAATTAGTACAAGAAGGAAGGGGAGAAAATCAATTTGGAGTAATTCTCCTTTTACATGATTGTACTTAATTTTTTTCTACCTGTTATTGCATATTCAATTCAAAGTTTTCACAGCCATAAGGAAACTCGTGCTGGAAGGGATTAACTTCTCCTTGTTCTGCTAATAGAGCAATTTTCCACTTGTCACTAAAAATCTCAAGGTAGGAGGTGTTTGTAGCAAGGGTTACATATGAAGAAAGGGAATTTGGCACAGGCTGCAGGACATAGTATTTATCACAGATGTCAAAATTTCACAAAAGAGCTGTCATCCTTGTTTTACAGACAAAAGAGCCTGTGGTAAAGCAATTCACCTACAGGTCTCCCACTATAATAGAGATAGAAACAAAACTTGGGAAATCCCAGTTATCATGGAAACTATAACTTCAAGTGATACTAGAGGAGTACCTTCATTGGGTAGGGTGGGCTAATCCAGAACTTTATCACTTCCACAACCAGAAAACAGTACTACTCCTCTCCCTTCTATTCCTGCTGCTTATTCCCACCAGCCCCAAACTGAAGTGGCTTCTCTGTAAGTCACATCGTATCACTAGTTTCAGAAGACTGGCCCAAGGAAAAAAAGGAAGAAGAATGAGCAGCCTGACAGGTTTTTGGCCAAGCCACTACAAGAGAGAAGGAATGAAACCTCATCCCTAGAAGCAGAGCAACAGCAAGACCTCTTATCCCCAAAGCTGCTATGCACCACAGAATCATTTCGGTTGAGAAGACCCTTAAACTCATTGAGTCCAACCATAAGCCTAACACTACCAAGCTGCTACATGCTGTAAGAAGAGATGATCAGGGTCAACAGGCTCCAAAACTACAGTTCCATATGTTAATAGGCCACAAGTTACATTGCTGTCTACCACAGGTTAGAACTGCCCTTAATGGTTTTTTTTCAGACTTCACAGTGTTCAACAGCTTTGGGAGGCAGCATCTTTCACACAGTACTTTAAAAGGGAGATCCATCTCTCTTTTGGCAGCACCTGCTTGTCTCAGGCAAGGATATATATTCTTGGCTTGCTCAAAGCATATTAGGGATCCTTAAGCCCTTTGCAATGCTGTAAAGCTACATCTCTGCCTCAGTTTCCTTCCCTTTGAAGCAGGATACCAGCATTCTTTCTTTTATGCATCCATTTGTCAAAAGGTAGGATCTAGTATAAAGGAACTACAGTTATTAGTCTAATACAAGTAAAACATTGTGCAATTACAGACCAATGCCAGGTAAACTCATTCCAGACACCATACCCTCTCCAAATGCCTCACCTCCACACTCTCCCTGGCCCATGTTGCAGCTAGTCCTTTTAAAAACAATCAGCCTTGGTGAACTCCTCTGCCTCCTCAGGAATGCAGCAGGGTTGTAAGAGAGCAGTTCTATCTATATGGAAATGCAGATTTCAAATATATCCATCCTAGTAATCAAATCCAGAGGAAACAATCCCCTAATATGGAGCTAATAAAAGTTGATTTTAAGTCAGCCTGAAGCTGTAAGCAATAAGAAGCAGATTTATAATGGTGGCTTTCATTACTGCTGTTTTTGTTCTTTATAGTCTACACCAGCATAAAGCTATTGGTCAGCTTGCTACTGACTTTACCTGTATTCCCTGGCCTCACTTAGCTCAAAACTATGTTTCTTCTTCCATTCAACTGACTCTAAATCTGTCTGCCTACACACAGAGGTTGGGTAAATCATGGTAGCTTAACTGACTTCACTAATTAGACTGATAAGAAGCAAGCTATCAAGTCTTTTTTCCACATGCTTGCAAACACACATGCCTGGTGCTGCTAGAAGAGGGCAGCACTGTCCCTCTGGTTATTGATCAGTTATTGAAAACCTGTTTCAGGTAGAGATGAGACTATTAACTTCAGGGTGAAAAACAGCCTGTGGAACAGAGGACAACATGAAAAACCCTGTGACTTAATATGGTCAAGTAAAATCCCCCCCCCCCCCCCCCCCCCTCACATGAGCCTTTTCCCATAAAAAGCAGCAAAAAGGAACTCTACATCATTAGAAATGAAGAGAATCAATCTCTTCAGTGATGCAAGTAAATGCTTCCACAGAAACAGAGGACAATGCTCAATGCAACAGACATGATGGCTGGCAAGGCCAAGCAGCTTACCAAGTTGGAAGCAGAATCCAGCTGAGGAACACAGTACATATTTTTTAAAAGACATGGAGAAATCAATCCAGATCACCCCCAGTGGAATCAGCCTGGCACAGTATGCAAGAAACAAGCATCCTTCCACCTCAGTAATCTCCAGAGGATTAAGTCATCTTTATTAAATCCTTTTTGGGCCAGTTTTATCCTGATAAACACACCATTTAAAATAAAAGAGTCACCACAAATTATTTTGACCTTTTATGAAAAAGACACTGCTGCTGCAATATGACTGCTGTATGATTACACTCTAATATCTGCACCTACCATCTATCCACAGAAGCGTCACCCATAAAATTCACTACATGACTGAAAACAATTAGTGTCAATCATTAGTATGCTTGGATTCCAAGAGAATCATTTTCAAGACCAGAGAGCATAAGTCAGTACATCAGTTAAGCTTCCAGCTATATAAATTAACAAAATTTTCCTGTAGCAAAACAAAACTCAAGTCACAACTATAAGCTTATTTTAATCAAGACAGATCACCTCCTGGGACCCTAAATATCAAACCAGTCTAGGTCCTTCCTCATTTCAATCAGCTTGCAGCAGTGAAGAGCAACGAAGCATTTCCTTAGAGCATACAGAGATTTAGCATCGGATGTATATGCATGTGAGCCTCAAAAGCTTTAGGGCTTGTGCAGCCACAGTTAAAACTAGGTCCTTCCATTTTAACCCCCACCACAGAGGCACCTGGCATTGCAGAGGACCAGATCTGTTGCATCCATGTCTATCTGGGTCCTTCAGTTCTACTTACAAGACTAGCAACTACCTGATGGACAGAACCTTAAGCATATCACAGGTGCATCCCTAGAGAAATTCTGAACCAGTTCAGGATAATCGGGTTGTATCATTGCAGCAGCAGTAGAATCAGACCATCTCCAACACTGCCAATCTTCTTTCACTGCCATTAAACATACTTAATGGGCACTCCCCAGAAGACATTAGACTATCCAAAGTTTCAGCCTGCTCTGAAATAAAGGCAGGCTGCAATTACCAACATATCAGACATGCTTCTCAACAAAATATCTTCCATTTTCCCGGCAGCATAACCAGAACAAAACACCACTTGGCACAAAGCTGAAGTTCAACCCCTCCCAAAACTTAGAGCAAGCCATTCATCATTACCAAGGAGTCCAGCAGCTAGCAATCGATGTATTATGCTGTGTGAACATAAAGCTATAAAAATAAAAACCTTCACAAAAATCTTCATTTTTTTGTGATAAATGAAAATCAGTTCCTCTGTCAGCTGTGGCTGAAGAGATTTTTCACTGATATTATGAAATACCAAAATAGAAGAGGCCATATCCTGCATTGTAATTGGCAATTTAAGAAAAATAAAGCAGTGATTTCAAGGCTCACATTGTAATACTAATGATTAGAGGAGACTGGATAGGAACCCAAGACCCTAACTACAGCAAGCAAGAGAAGAACTCACTTGATTTCCAAGAACAGCTCAAAATGCAAATTGGACACGCAAGAGGACAGGAGTCAGGCCTGGCCTATTAGGACAGCTTCAGGAAAGTTTGCCTTTTTATCATTTGGATCTGATCCAGAGCTGGGAATAAAACAGGGCCACAATGAAGGGAAATAATTTGGTGGCATTCTAAAAGGCAGTCTTTCAAGAGCTATTTAGAGGCAGAATAAAGTCTTCACTGGTTACCAGCTGTATCAAAGGGCTGACTGAATGCCAAAACTCCCATGTGGACTCATTGGGATACTCTGTTCAAAACACTGATTTAATTATTTTTTTATATATATATATTTCCCCAGGGGCTACTTTTATCATAAAGGTTCAGTGACATGGTTTTACACAGGTTTTTGAGAAAGAATTTAAGAACTAACTTCAAGTGTTATTACTCCACTTAAACACACAAAAGGCTTTTCTTTAAAAATAAATTATTGTTATGAAATTCACTTCAGAGCTGAAGTCAAAGCATTTCAAATCCATTTAAGACTTCAGGACTGATCAAAATCTGAAGGACTTTTAGGTCTATGCAGTTTGGCCTTTTTCAAGCCCAGAGCTACTCTGCAAAGCTAACCAAGCTTGCCATCCCAGTTTCAGGAATGACTGGCTTGTGTGGCTAGGCCAGAGGTTGTGTTGTTCAGTGAACAGATCTTTCATCTGTCCAAAACACACCCCTTATGCAGGGCTGAGCAATGGCATCACACAAAAAACATCATGGAGCAGTCCTAAGTAGCCTGTTGAAGTTAGAGCACACAGATACACGCATCTTACCCAAGAGAGTTCAGGGATAGCAAACCCAAAAGAAGTCTTCTGCACTCAGGACAGCCACACACCATAATTACCCACCCAGTTGTAGCCCTGTTTTTCCAAAGTCCTAAAGATAAATGGCATTAGGCTAGACTTCTAACTTTTTACCAGCTCAGTATGTTAAATTTCCCCTAATTATAACCAACAAGGCGGCAGGTTTAACACACTAAGTACACAAAACTATGCCAGGCATATAGAGGACAGGAGTATTTTTGATCTCTGGATAGACAGAAATTGATCCCTACTTAGTCTAAACTTATTTTATACCTCTCCAGATGCTGTAAGAGCCTGAAATTGACTGTAAGCAATTTTTTCCTCAAACTAATGTAGTGGAGTGTAACTAATCAAAGTGAGATTCGGGAACTAGAATTCAACTTGGGCTTTGCACAGCTTGAAAAGTTCAGTGCCACACTGGAGCCGAAGCTTACAAGTAACAAAAATGATAGCTGGTGGAGTCAAGTCTTTAGTCCAACATCAGCACAACAACTGGTACAAGCATTCTGTGGAACACTGTGTAACAGATATTCATATGTCAAAAATGTAGTCTTGTACCTAAGTGTATTACTGCCTGTTATTAATTGTCACAGACTGGGCTGGGAATAACCCAGACTCTTGACATTATTTCCACCAGTCAGCTCTTCAGGCAAGCCCAGCTCCCCTGCAAGTGCTTTACCATAGTAGCAAATGTCTCCTGCACCAAGCAGCTCAGACATTCAGTAAGTCATTTGTGAGAAAATGGGCACCCCTGACACTTCTTGGAAAAGCATTTGTCTGAGGTTTGTTGGTTCATTTAAGCCTTTCGGTGTCGCACATAAATTCTGAAGGGAAAGCAACATTCATGCTCCACATGTGTCTGTTCTCTGCTGGCGTTCAGCTCTTAGCAGAAAGGCAGCATCACGCATGCTGGAGGAGCAGCACAGCAGAGAAACACCAGAAAGCCTTCTCCAACGATTTATTTCGGAGAGCTCCCAGATTCCACTTTTATTTCTTACTGACTTCTTCAGGGAAGATGAACAAGTTGTTTCCCTGCTGCAGCCTTTCTAAAGCGTTGAGTAAAGCTTTATATAATTTAAAATAGGCACATGAGGCTTTATTATAACGAAAAGCTCGAAGGGCTTTTCCATTTGTGATTACTTAATATATCCATAAAACCAACAGTGTGCAAAATGCTTGAGACCCTAATTAAGACAAGTTGAATCCAGAGACAATACCACACTGACATTAAGGTTAGCAATGCAATCAGTTGGCAGAAGACAGCCATGGCAGCCAGGGTGGGGGGTATTAAATGCTTTACTGAGGATTGGTGTGTGTTGCAGAACAGTATCCCAGCACAGCATTGTTCAAATCGGCCTTTGGACAATTGCCTCCTCTGGGAAAGGGCCTCAGATCTTGGTTACCCATGTTATCTTTCACATATTCTGCTCAACTGTACATCCATGATCACAGCAGAGCATAATACCCAGCTCTCTCAGACACAGGGATGCAAACCCCAAATAGCACGCCACGAGTCAGTCTTAGTCACAACTCAAGTTCAGCTCAGTTTCTCCACAAGCACAAATATCCCTTCCCACATACACTCTTTGACTTGTACATTCTTAGTAACAGCACAGACTATGGAATCATGGCTTCCAGACACAGCCCTTCCCTGAAAGTCTCCAGGTCCTTGGATTCTTCTGCCTTGCAGCTATTTCTCTAACAGAGAAAGCAACAGCTTTACACTGATGGTGTTTATCATTCTCAGGCTGTACAGAGCTAGTGGTAGATCCTCAAGAGTTTGTGAGAGTGGAAACATACTATATTTGCTTCTAATACTTCTGGATGCTGCACAACCCTGCAGGGTTTACCCCTGGGAACCAAACAGCTAGATATATTTCAGAAACATCAGGCTCCCCAGGGAATAGCACCTCTCTCTGGCAAATCTTAAAACAGTATTTTCTTTTGGCAGCACCTGTTAAGGGCAAGCTTCTCCACAGTATCAACAGGTGAGCTTCTGTGCATGACTCCCATGTGATGCTCTAAGAAACAGAACAAGAAGTTCCTGTGATTACTGATGTCAGCAACCCCTATGATTTTTCAGAGGGATGAGGCAAACAGGATTATAACAGCCATTTATTTTTAAGTGTAGAACAGTTACCCAAAATCCTAGATACAGTTATTTCAGAGTTAGAGTTTACCACGTAGAAAAGGCAACAGCAGCCCTCAGATTAAGCTTCCAGCAAACATCTCTTATCAAGCATTTATTCTAGATACCTGCTGGCAATGTTCTTAATCTCACCTCCTCCCTAAAAAGGCTACTTACCCCCCAGACACATACATACATCGTTAGAAACCCAGGTTAGCAAGTAGTACAGACACATACATTTTTTTTGTTTACAGAGCTTTGGTCTCCAGTGCTTGAAAGGCTAAAATTTGCCTGTAATAATAGCTATCAAGAAAGCTCTTTGGGTAATTAACAAAGCTGACATGACAGACAAACCCTAAGAGGTAATTCCCCCAGCCCCAACATGAAATTAATGTATTATTTCTGCCCTTTCAACACCACAGTCAGAAAAATCCTCTAAGTCAGGGCAGTAAGGTCACCTCCATGACTTCATCACAGGCAGATCATCAATAAGCTATTTTCTGCACAAGGTATGTTTATTTTGTCAGTGTGCTGGTTCCTGTTTTGCCAAGGAGCTTCAAATCAATACCCAACCATTGAGACTTCCAACCCGCTTCAAGCTTGTGATTATTTCTGTCTTGTGGCAAAAAAATATCAGTGGCAATAAACTGCCTGACCATTCTCCCTCCTGTCTTAGCTCAGGATGAGTATCAAGGAGGTGGAAGGAGCCTCTTTAAAGATAGGATCTCCCACAACAGAGAGCATTACCTTTGATACCTTTACCACTCAAAGTACTCCTGTAGCAGCGTCCTACAATCTCAATCACACACAACTCAGGAAACCTTGGGGGTTTTGCAAGTCAGTTAGCCAGACATATTCTAGTGCCGAGGGCTACCCCAGGACTAAGCGCAAGCTGGATGGAGACAGGATACAGTTATTTAAATCACAATTCAGTATTAACTTCTGCCAAATCTTGGAGTAAGCACAAGACCCACTTACCTACACAGGTACCCACATTTTTGATAGCACAGTTAAATGCCTCAAGTTCTCCCAGTGTAAGAACAGCCACCTGTGCCAACACAATTTGGAACTCAAGTCTCTCAGACTGAGAGGAACAAATGTCCCTTCCTGTCCTCTTCAGCATTTCAGTCACCAGGTTCTCAGGGTAGCCACGGTTTTCTTTTCTAGGTTCCTGTTTTTCATCATTGTCAAACAGGACACTGACCCAACCTAGTACAGGTGCCCTTCTAGCCTCTAACCATGTATCTTTAAAGCATGCAACAGGCAAACCCTGACTTTGCGTATGAGCACTGCAAACAGATTCATATTCTCTGACTGCTCATTAAAGGCAGGGTAATAAAAGATTGTTGACTTAGAGCAAAGCAAGCCATACTTCATGAGGGGGGCAAAAACTAAAAATCACACTTCCTTTAACGCTCTTCATTACAGATACAACTTGGTTTCCAAACCCCAAAGCTTTCAGTCAAAGAAGCTGGCAGGATTAGTAAATAAGGGATACATTTTAATAGGGGATTTGTCAACATGACCCCTTTTTTTACAAAATAGATGTGACAAAAGCCAACATTCTCCCCACCCCTTACTGCAAGTCTAGTGCATTTCAGAAGAGGAATGATTCCTTACCAAACTGACACGGCTTCAAGTAAATCAATCTCCTATCACAGCCAGGAGAGGAGGAATAAGAGACAGAATAAGACAGCATCTAGCCTGATTGCTTGTATACTCATTTAAGATAAGGTTTCCTAGCAACCTCAGGGATTTGTAATTAACATTGGGCTTTGAGAAAGACTGCTTTTTACATCCCTGGGTCTACCTTTAAGATATAATTATGAGCTAACAAACTAAAACCAATGTTCTAACTATGTAAGTGAAGCATCTTGGAAGAAGTTAGACATAATAATACTACAGACACTCCTTCAGGTGGCAAACCTGACTCTTAAAAATGAGATCCTAAATTCTTCCACTCTTTTTGCTTTTTCATCAGGGTTAAACCTTGATGGACTGGTTCACATACACCAGGGTGATTTAGATAAGCCAGGGAGATTTGAACACTATAAATCTCAGATACCAACACAGTTTCAGCAGTGTAAGAGTCAAAATTTGATTTTTTTTTATTGTAATAACTAGAACATATAAGACAAAGACATTCCTCTCTTCCTAGACACTAGTATTACAGCTTTTGCTGTTTCTTGTTTTCCTCTACCAATAACAATGAAGTAAAATATTCATGTGCTAACATTATTCTAATGCCTACAAGGGCAGGAGAGGCAGTTACTAGCCATCATGCTCCTTGAAGGAGCCAAAAGTTATCAGTACCATTACTCAGCTTGGTTTTACGATTATTGACATTTGGTAGCACTAAATCCTAACTAGTCAGCTACAAAACCTATGGTGAAAAGCATGAAACACCCATAAGCGTCGTCCTCGAGGTAAATCTATGTTACATGCACAGAACTAAAACCTTACTAAATAAGACAAATGGCCCCACCAGCATCCAAACAGCTAACTGCATTAAGGAAATATAAAACTGTCTCTAACCATGACAAATTCCTCACATAGCTTCAGCTACACAGCTGGAGCCCCTGTCTTCCCAACTCCTTTTCCTGGCCAACACTGAAAGGAACAAGCCAGTTGTAATGCCAGGATAAGTCAAGAGCTGCTCACAGAAGGAAAGAAGGAGAGTAATATATTGGCTACAAGAAAACACAGGGGGGGAAAATCTCAGCTCAACAGTGCACGTTACTTAATAGCAGTTGAAGACAGTAGTTCTATTTACAAGCCAACAGCTAACCCCCTGTGCCACAGCTTTGTTTGTCTTGGACAAGCAGTCACAGCTTTGGATGAGGGGAGATGCCATTTAGCTTATAGCAGAAGGGAGACAACTGTCCAAGCGTGAGGCACCCATTGCTGGCAGAGGACACAGACACCCTGTCTGGAACCAGCAAAGAGTTTCTAACAGACATCATACCCTGCAATTCCATCCAGTCCTAAGGGTAGCAGCACTAGATCAGGTTTGATCTACTGTTACCACTGAAGTCACAGCAATGGATTAATTACAAGGTTTTTTAATTAACATATTAGACACAAAGAAATCCTGAATCTCTACAGTCTGACCCTTTGTTCCTGTACACTGAGCACACCCTCTCCCAACACGAGTGCCAACACTTGGATGCTCTATGCTTTGGTCACAGGTCCAGCCCTGCAAACAAGATAATTACTTGCCATCTCACTTCATCTCTAAGTCATTCACAGCTGATCCATCCCCCTCCCTTACATCCAAACTTGCTCTAGCTTACCAGAAACCCATCTACTTCAAACAAGACACACACCTATTCAGTGCAAGTAAGAAGAAACAAAACAAGACACTCTGCCAGAATTATACTTTGATGTCACGTTAAGGAGCTACTCTGAGCCTCTCTTCTTCCCATCCTCTACACAGGCAGCACTGTTGTGATAAGAGCATTAACCAGAAACAGCTGGAAGTGTTTCACACCTGAGCATTTCACCTGACTGAAGAGGTGCTTAGGCACAACTAAATGTTAAAGAAATGGCTTGCTTAGCCTCAGTATCACAACGTAAAGGTTTTGTTAAGTTCTGAAACACCTGAGAACAATTTTTGTAGCATTACACTGATATTAACATACAAGCCAAGTTCATATACAAAATACTCTTACTGCAACAAAAACATTGTCATTTAGCCAGAACAGCACCTTATGTGGTTTTCCTGGTGAAAACTTTGAGGTGAACTTTCACTTTCAAGTGAACTAAGAACCAGGAGATAGGAAACCATGCAGAGTAAAAAAAAAACAACCCTACAAGCAACAGCTGCAGACTGGTTTTCCTTCATTTTAAATACTTTGGGGTTCTCATTTCAGAGTTCTCCTCCCTTTAAGCTAGATTTCCACACATTACAATGATGAAAATCTTTCCCCAGCCAACCCTGCTGCAGATTTTGCTGCTTTAAATCACTTCTCCATAGGCTGAAGTAGCAAAACCCAGCAATAATCAAACCCTTTTTTTCCCATCCTTTCAAGAACTGCTGTAGACTCTGGGTCGATTAGGACTAGCAAAAAACCAAACAAAAAACAAACCAAAGAAACAGGTAAAAATCAAAGTGACAAAGTCAAGCTTGGGACCATATTAAACCACAAAATAAAGCTCAGATGTGACACGATTTTTAGACTAAATAACCTGCTCATCTGAGAGCTCTTCCACATCTTTAGCTTCATCTTTGCTCTTCATATAGAGCACACTGCAAAGGTCAGGAAATATCAGATAGAGAAATGAGCTCTTACAATCTTTACTATTCCCAAGACGGAGGGAAAAGGAAGCATCTTTCTGCAGTGTTTGGCACAACAAGCTTTTCAATAGTCAGCTTAGACATTTGAGGAACTCTAAATCCCTGTTGCATAGCCTTTGAGTTGCATAACCTTTGTACTGACAGTAGATTCTCAAGGTTGTTCTGAGGGGTTTTATTCCTCTTCCCCTCCGCACAAGCCTCCCGCATAGCTTTATTGCTAAAAGGTTGCCAACGGTACTCAGGTTTGGAAATTGAGACGGCGAAACCCACTGCTTCTTTTTGAATAAGAGCAGGGAGGAATTATTCTTTTGCTCGGAAGGAAGAAAATAAAAGCTTTGAGCAAGACTCAAGGCAGAGGCAGAGCCCCCTCGGCCTCATTTAGCACCCTGAGAGCTCCAGGATTAAACACGCCCTGGAGCCACACCACACAGTGCCTCAGCCATAACACAGCACACTCATTAGGTCTAATTCAACAGCATCCAGATACTGTACTTTTTGAGCAGGAACCAGGCTTTAAGCCAGCAGAGAGCCCTCAGTTCCCAAACCTATTATTTCTGTCACTACTCACCGAACCATCTAGAAAGTTTAGGCGGGAGCAAAGCCAAGCGCCAGGGAGCACTCCCAAAACGCCCAACACCGTCCCTCTCCGCACCCAAAACCCGCCTCAAACCCCTCTACTGACCAGGCACGCCTCCTACAACAGGCACTTTGTACGTTACACCAGCAATAGCAGCTTTTCTGCTTCAGCGCCTCCTTTTCCAGCACTTGTGCTACTCCCGCTTCCCCAGGGGCAGTTCAAAGGCTTCTGGAGAGCCGCTCGCCAGGGGCTACAGGCCCCCTCAGGCCTCCCGCACCGCGAGGCCCTCCCTCCAGGCCGGGCGCTGTTCCCGCACCGCCTCAGCACCACAGCAGCACCACATACTAAACAAAACGCTTAATCAAAAATAACTCCGTTAGCTAGGCACAAGTCTCCTCAGGAAAAACCACCCTCAGAAACAACTCAGCTCAGCTCCCTCACCACCAGCGCTTACCTGAGCTTAGGGCAGCTTCCCCTGTCCGCCATTACCAGCACCGAAGCAGCTCTCCGCGTGACCAACTGCCTTTTCCTCGCTCACAAACGCGCTCCTTGCGCCCGTTCCTGCTTTTCTGTGTTCCGCCGCCTTCCTCCACAGGTGGGGCTGAAGAAACCAGCCCGAACCAGCCCCACCCTCGGCCTCCATCGCTGCGGATGCCTCAGCACACCTGGGTCTGGAAACGCCCATCCCCACCCGCCTACAAAAGGGCCCCCTGCCGCCCTGGGGTAGTTCCGCCATTTTCTTTGTGGTCTCCTCAGTCGCATTTGGCGCCGCAGTAGCGATTCCTGCTTCTCCTTGGCTACAGCTGTCTACAAGTTTGTCTACCTGAGCGGTAAGACTGTGGCTTTTTCTAGTTTCTTCTTTGCCTTAACTGTTAAGGCTCAGGCGCTGGCTGTTTGCGCTGCAGGCCTGCAGCTGGGGGATGCTTTGAGCCAGGGCTTGGTGAACTGGTGCAGGCAGAGGCTGTGCCCGAGTCTGCTCCCTCAGGGGCCTTGGGGCCAGCCTGGGGTAGAGCTGAGGGGCTGGGGGGCATGACGCGTCTCTGTTTTTAGTAGTGCTTAAGCCTAAACTGCTGTGCTTTGTTTCTGGGCTTTAGCCCTTTGTTGACCTTGGCTGCTGCTCCCATGCAGCTAAAGGAAGGAGCCCAGCTTAACGGCTTGGGCTCGGCTGGGGCTGGGTCCTGCTCTTAAGAGCCAAGAGGGCATGGAGAAGGGGGGAGGAAATTCCTCAGGCTTTCAAAAGTGTCATTTTCTTGCCCTTTGGGCCCTTCTAATGTATGATTTTATCTTATTTACCGTTTTTATCATGCTGTAGCCTGGTATGCTGCTCAGCATCAAAGAACATTGCTTTATTGTGACATTTTCAAATGAAAACTACATGGCAGTAATAGCTTTCCAAAGAGTGTTCATTTAGCTTGGCAACGCTTCTGTGTGGCAGGGAGAAGGGGGGGAACCCCCAACTCTACATAAAACTGGTGCTTTGAGCAAAACTCTATGATGATTATTTAGCGAACAAGCTCCTCTATTAGAATGGCAGAGAGGAAGATTGCATATCCAGGCTAAATTACACTTTACAGGGAGATGGCACAGAATGGCTTTCTGCTGAGGTTATGCTTAAATTATAGCTGTTGCTAAAGCAAACAGCTCACAGTTTAGATGTGAATTTGAATTATGCATCCAGAAGGCAGTATGTTGGGGAAGGGAGGGGAGAGTCAAGTCAATAGATTGCTAAATTGCAACCACATTTGTAAAGGACAAAACCAACTGTAGTAGTAGGGCATCAAAAATGAGCCACAAACATGTCTTTCTTAGTCTTGTCTAGCACTCTTAAGAGAAACAATTTGACTCTTCAACACCCCAGGAATCATTGCCAGTGATGGAATTATAACTATGTAAGTTTCAGAGTCTTATGATGATTTAATGTTTCATTTGGGATCTCATGTGCCTTCAAGTTGCTCAAAGGGTTGGTGAAACATGTTCATAAATGTGGAGGTGAATGGTTTAGGGTGTCTTGTGGGGGTCTTACTGTAGTAAGACTTGCTCATTTGTGTCACTGTTTCTAAACCAAATGGTTCTATGATCTAGTAGCGTGAATAATCAGTGTTTGGGGGGAGAATTTGTTACCTCTATTGTTTGGTCTGGAGGCAATGCTTCCAAAACAGGTTAGATAACCTGGAAACACTGGCCATAAAGTGCAGCTGGGCACCTCTGGGTCCTAATGCACACAGACACTAATTCCTTTGGTGTTAAGGTGTGTGAAACATGAAAGGCTTAACATGGCTTGATTTCAGAGAGGACAGCTGGGGCAGCTCTTCCTCCATCTGTGTGCTCCACCTGTCTGCGTAGGTTGTGAACTGAATATCAAGGAAAGCTCAGCCCCTGGTCTCTTGGTGTGAGCACTCAGATATTAGTGCTAAGTAGTGAACTGGGGCTGAGGACCTGCACCTCAGTTTTGCTCTTCTGGTAAACTGGCTGTGGGTCCAGTGTGAAGGGAGAGTCCCACCAGGGAGTTAGTGGCTGAGCCAGCACCTCCTGGGAGATGGGTCCTTGCTCTGCAGCTAAATTGCTGTTTGGAGTTCCAGCACTGAGAGTACATGCTGAGCAATGCTTCGTTAAGTTCCTGATGCCAGAGTGTTAGGGTGGATGTAAAGGTAAACCTCAGCAGGGCATCTCTTTTTTGAAACCATTTGCTTGTTTTTTTATGTTGTTTCTCTTGCTGCCTTTTACTAAAGCTGGGCAATTGCTTTTTCTGTTGAAAGAAAACCGTATTTGTTAGTTTTCCACTGTTTTTAGTGTGAGTGGAGCATATAAAGTCTCTAATGAAGATGAAAATAATATTCCAGTTTTTTATCACTGTGAAGAGAGGTGTGAAAGACAAACAAGGCAGAGGCTTCCTCTGCTTGTTGGAGAGGAGCTGTGTTGAGTCCTAGAAGAGAGCATGGATGTTCATGTACCACGTATTTACTGTGCTCTGTCTAATGGCTTTTAATTGGAATTACAAGCCTTAAATTTGTGGTCCAATAACAGTAGTGTTAGGATTGTCAGGACATTCTCCTCACCAGCTTTTTTTATTAGAACTGAAGTAAAAAGATAATGCAAGGTTCAGTCAAGCATTTCTCTGTAACATTTCAAGCTGTCACTTGAAATGTACGAACACTCCTGAGCAAGGGAGACTTTCTACTCCCACCCTTCTACTCCTTTGTGAGAAGTCCCCTTATGGTCCCTTGGACATTTGAACACGGCTTCTGGCTTGTGATCAAGATCACAAGAGAGCTCAGCCAGTTCCTCCCCTTGTCATGCTCTTCCTCCTCCTTTGTTGTGCAATCCTAGCCTTGTGAAAGTCAAATCTAATGCTCCTCTGAAAAGACACTGGCTAGCAAATAACTGCTCAGCTATCCTACCACTTAGTTAATAGTGGAAGGAACAGTTTTAACCTGGGGGATAGGGGGAGTGGAAGACTGAAAAGTATCCTGCAAGCCAAAATGTGAAGGGATGGGGCTGTAACTGGTGTATAATGGAAGCAGTGATGTGTACTGCAAGACTGCAGAGCTTCTGGATAGCTGAAAGTGCAGAAGGTGCATCTCATCTTGGTACTTTCAAAAGCTGGTTATTACAGAGCTTTTATTTATTTTTATTGTATGTATACTTTAAGCTCATTAACACAGGCTCCTTTTAAAGGACTTGAGGAAACAGGACATTTAAGGTATTTTTAAATAGATCTTTAATCTTGCACATGAAGTTATCAGCCTTGAAAGTAAGGGCAAGGCCTAGAAGAAGGAAGCTACCATGTGTATTGTCCTTTACTGAACAGTAACAAGCCAACTTTGAACTCTCAGGGAGGCATGTAAATATGTTGCACTAGGTATCTTTTTCTTGTCTGTAAGGACCAGCTTCATATAAAGGACTTGAGAGCAAGAGGAATTGCAGCTGCTTATGAAAGGCATATGGAAAATTGAGGCAGATGCTCACAAATGGAGAAGCAAGAACCAGAGGCAGGAGGAAGAAAATAGAAAGTGTGTGTGAAATGTAAAGGGTGGTGCTGTTTAATTGGTGTGATGGTAGAAATTGAAATGCATTAGGTCTCTTGAGCATGTGGATGTGTAAGGTACTTGCCTAAATTTGTGAGCAGTGAGTTTCTCTTAAAGTGATGAAGAGAAGCCAAATAAAAAAGAAAAATAGTGGGGGAAAATGGATGAGTAATTTCTGCTGCTGTAGCTGAAGGAAGTCTTTTCCCTCCTAGTTAGACACACATTTACATCCTTATGAAGCTAAAAGGTCCTCTGATTTATTCTACTACACATTCAAGTGATACAGATGGAACTCCATGGAACATCTGCCAGTAGTTGTGGCATTTGTGTGCTGAAAAGATCTGTTGAGAGATCTGCTACACACTTGCCTTTCCAAAGGTGGTGGAGGTAAAGGGAGCTTGTATTCAGCATCACTAAAGCTCCTCCAAAGTTCTGGAGAGTGGGAACACTTGACCACAAGCTGCACCAGAGTGAGGTTTCCTGAGCTCTTACATCTTAATTAGCTCACAATACAATGCCAGAGAATAGGTCAGAGGGATGGAGCCATTTGTCAAAGTTATTACTAACACAGGGCAGGTTTAGTGTGTAGTCCTCCTGGGGAGGAAACGTGTTCATATTGAGTGTGGGAGAGAGCAAATAGATCAAGTTGGGCAGTAAATCTAGAGATAAATGACTCATGAAGATGGAAGCATCCCATAACTTGTCCATGCATAACAGAGAAAGGTGGAGATAAATAAGGGGATTTTTTTCTAGGAAAAGATGAAAAGGAGTGAAGGAAGTGGGGGAGATGTAGGCTGGCATCTCAGCAGGCTGTGACAAAAGGGTAGTTAGTGCAGCTAAGCATTAACAATGACTGGAAGTGGAAATTAATCCGTTGTTGTGGCCTTTGCTGGTGTGTTGAGCTACAGACAGCCAAATGAGTCTGTGTTTGGAGGTAAGGTTCTGACCGTGGGATATGTAGTTTGTTGAAATGGATTGAGAGCTGGGTGTAGTTCCTGGTTTTTCTGCAGATCTGGGTCAGATGGGGAAACACAGAAGCACAGTCTCCCAAGTTCCCTGCATTGTTTTCTCTCCTTGTTTTGATTTCCTGAAGGAACAAGACTTCTGTGGTCCCTCTGCATGGATGTCTGTCACCCTGCCTTCAGGGTGGGCTTGTTTCTTACTTAGAACATCTAGAGCAACATGGTCTGGCTTTTTTGGGGGAGACAAGTTCTTAATGAAGCACAAATGAAAGTAAAGGTGGGTTGGTCTTCATGGGGGTAGGATGGATGCAGTATCTTATGAAGGAAAGCACTAGATATTACGAAGAATGAAGTTCTCAGCTCCGTTAATTTCTTATTTTACTTAAGAAGCTGCCTGTCACTGTGTTACCAGTGAGGAATTAACTCGAGGTGCTTATTGCATAAGCCAATTAAATGCTTCAAGGTGCAGCCATGGTATGATTCATAACCTCTTGGTCCTGATGTTGTAGAGTAACTAATATGCTGTCATTAAACAAATACACAGATGTGTAGCTTGCTGAACAATGCATGAACAAATGTGTGTGTGTCTGGACACAATTGGTACTGGGAACTGCCCCAAAATGCTGCATTAAGATACACATTTTTTAGTATTTTTTCCAGAGAGTTCTCCTGGGAAGCTCCTATCAATGTTTAGAAATGAGTTCAGAATAGTAATCAATCAGTTGTAATGTACAGCACCAAATGCAAGGAGGCCCAAAACCTATTTGGCCTTTTAGATTCTACTATAATACAGACAATAAAAGCCAATAGTCTAATCATTCCTTTCTTCCCTTTCGGTTTTGAGAGAGAAAAATATCAACATCAAGAGGAGGGGTTGGTGGGGGATGGAAGTAAGGGAGGACCCTTAATTGTTTTACAGAAGCTATTAAAATGTGCTATTAAAATAAGCTTAATGAATATATATTAATATCTGGTTAGGGCTGCTCTGACCTCCTGTCTTACAGGGCCCATTTATGTCTTGTTTGATGAAAGTTCTCTGAGACTGCAAAGCAAAAGGGCAAACTGATTTATGAACAAGACTTATTGTTGCACTGGCAGATTTGTATAATGAGAAATATATTAAATCTAATGAAGGGAAAGCGTGCCTTTCCAAGGCAGTAACTTTCCACTGTGATGAAGTTATTCAATATCCCTCAGTGGATTAATTTAGACAATGCAGTAAGGCATGCAGCCACCATTGCAGCCTCTTGCACTAATGACAAACACTAAGCAACGTTGAGTATTTTTCTATTTTAAGTTGTGGTGAGAGCACGAAGAGGGTCACAAAGTGATGGGTTAAATCTCCCAGTGCCACTGTCCCCAGTGATTGTGTTGGAAGAAGATGCAGCAGGACCTCTGTCACTTCAAACAGGAGGATGTCATGGCTTATTCCTTTTGACAGGGATTGACTGTAGGCTATATTTTTTCAGTCACCAGCCTCAACAGATTAAAACTCTGCCTTCAGCCCATTAGTCATGTGTTCATAGTCCTTCATGTTAAGTTTAGGGTGGGAAGGCAGGGTGAGAGTTGTTGCTGGCAGTATATTATGGTAAGAAATGTGCAAGAAGCAGCATCACAACCAGAATTCAAAGCAGACATTTCCTTATCTGGGAACAACTCCCCTCAGGCTGGAGGCTGTTTCCTTTCTGAACAGGAGTGTACAACCCTATCTCTGCGAGCTCTATAAATCAGTGTAGCTCCATTACCTTCAGTTTAAATCTGGTGCTACATTGGCTTGAGCTCTGTATGGTCTGAACTTCCCCGATTATTTCAGACCCCTGTCCCTGAAAACAATGCACGTAAAGGACCTGGTGCTCTCAACTGAGGAGATCAGTGGAGAAGATGAAGCTGCCTCCAAGTATATGGCCAACATCAAGAGGATCTGTCTTCATCTGTGGTTTGGACTTGGCTGTATCTGTGTTCTGGGTTGATCAGATGCCTGGAATTGTCAGAACTAGCATAGTTGCCTTTGTGCTGTAAGAAATGGCCAAGCTTGCTGTAGGTATGCCTTTACTATTACAAACTTGTACTTGAAATCTTGCTGTCCTGTTTCAGTGAAGCACCAGAGGCTGCAAGCATATCCCTAAATTTCTCTACTTTGAAATCTTGACCAGATTTATCAAGAGGAGAAAAAGGCAAAATGAAACAGCAGGATACAGTGGGGAAAGTGTCCCCTCTGACCCCATGGAAAAGACTGATTTGAACCAAGAAAAACCTGGGTAAGATGGTGGGAAAGAAGGCCAAAACTCCCAAATATTGATAAACTTAATTAAATTTCTAATGAAAACAGAGGCAGCCTGTGGTGATTACTCTGTGTAACTGAGACTAATACACCAATTAGGCTAATTCATCCCTTGGTGCTCTACACACAGTTATAAACTTAATCCATACTTCTCACATGTCAACAATTGATTTCTTTAGTTTTGGAAGCTCCTGGTTTGGATGTGGAAGCAGCAGATAGCTCTTCACTAGGGAGGTGTTTCTAGGAACAGATAAGGTCCTACTGGCTGTGTGTTGGCCTCTAAGGATTTTCTTTTCTTTCTTTATCTTTCACAGGAACCCTAATCTGTGCTGAATGTTTAACAAGCCTAGTTCAAGGTATGAATTAGCAAATTCACCAGTTAGAAACATTATCTACACTAGAACAAATGCACAATGGATGGAGAAATTCCTGATGTCTTTGGGATGAGTGAAGCTCAAACTATTTCTGCTGGGCTTATGTTTTTGGGGCTTGATATTACAAAGCTGCCCAAAGTGTGAGGCTCATACAAAGCGATTTGCACTGCAACTGAAAGAGTTTCTGCCTAGTGTGTGATAGAAAATAATGGGGGATTGAAATCTTGCTCCTGCTCTATTTATAAGCTGTCTGCTAATAGCAGCAACTGAAGCCCAACTGTTTGCAGAGGTTCTGAGTGGCAGGACCAGGCTGTGTGCTTGTGACTGTGCCAGGCAGACCTGAGTGCTGTGTTAATCCCCCTTTGTGACCACATGGAACTTTTAAAATGTGTTTTAGCTTCTGACATCTCTGCCCACAGAAACTCTGTTGCGTATGGGAATTAGCAGGCAGGAAGGTCAGAGGCTGCTGGGTGCCTGTTCTGTGTATCCTGGAAACAAATCCTGGGTGAAATAGAAGGAAGAACAATCATTTAGCAGCTCTGGCTCAGTTGCTTGTTGATAATGTAAACTCAGATCAGCTAGTTAGATACAGTGGCTGTACCAAATAAATACTGTCTCTGGCAATTAGCAACACTTAATTTTGAAAATGAGCTAATATAATCAATTATGTCTTTTAATTTGCCAGACAGTATTTTACAGGGTTTAATTTTCTGCTACTACACCTTTCAAATTATCTTCAGGTGCTGTTTTGAATGTCATCATTGATGCTTATTCTAATACTATTAGCACTGAAGGTGCCCCCCACACACCCAGCCTCTTCCAACCACCCACAAAACATGTCAGTGATCCGTGGGATAGAAGGTGGCAGATGATGTCTTGGCCCATAATGGGATCCAACCTTTCTCTGTGTCATCTAAACTTCTTGGTTTCCAGATCAATGGGTGTGAATCTGTTCTGCTGCTCTCCAAAGCACGTGTCTGGCATGTTTTATTTTATCTCAACCTGCTGCAGGATAACACTATTTCAGGAGGTTTTACATGAGTAGATTAGAATTATTACCAGCAGGAGGATATGCAGATTGTGAATGGCATAGTGAGAGTGTGTGTGCATTTCTTTACCTCCCTCTCTGAATCAGATAAGCTGTGCTGAGCTGCCTTGGGTTTGCACAGAACTTGGAATCAGAAGTCTAAGGAGGAAGTTTAAATTAAGGAGCTGCTTTTTCAGGAAGAATTATGTACTTGGATAAACTATTGACCTACTGGTCTCTTTCCTTCATAGCTGTGGCTAGTAGTAAATGCCAAATGTTAGTCACAGCTTTCTCTGTTCTGCTGTGTCTGTCACATTCCTGGTCAGTCAGCAGAAGGGAGGGCTGGAGAATGGCTGTTTTCATGGTCATCCAGCTGGGGAGAGGTGTTGTGCATCCAGGCTCTGTGGTTTTAGTTGCAGCTGATGAATCTTAATGGAGTGGAGCAGCGTCAAGCTTGTGTTGTCTGTGTGCTTAGGTTTAAGTGTTTGCTTGGTATGAATTCTTTGCTAGGCAAGATTGGGGGGGTGAAGGATGCAGTTGACATAGACTGTAGCCTGTTTCTTAGGATGATACCCTCTTTCTCCTGTACAGTTACCTTCCCTACTCTGTGTTCCTCCATCTCCTCTTTAAATCTTCCCTTTACTGAGCCAAAGGGCATTGCTTCTCTGCTTGGTCTCTTCTCTCCAGTGCAGCCTTCCTGCCATGTCCTGCTGTCCCCTGTTCTGCACTGAGACAGGCAGGACTTAGGGTATGCCACCTACTCAGCAAGCAGCTCTGAGAGTAGATTACCTCTGAATTTATTGGAAAAATTTCCTAAGCTTATATTTCTGAGTTACTGGAAAGGTGGTAAAGAAGCTGCCTTCCTTGCTGGAGGGACAGAGCGTGGCTCAGTGGTCTTATATCTATCATACACAGTATCTTATTCCTCTTCTGTGTGCTTCCTTATCAAGTTACTAAGTATTTGGGGATGACATGAAACAGAACAGTGTTTTATTCATTCTTATGCTGTTTGGACTTGAGAAATACAGTGTTCTCCTTGGTGCTTGTCTCACCAGAAGGCTTTGTTCGTGCCTGGCCCAAGCAGAAAAAAATGCATTCAAATCAAAGCAATTATATTTATGCAGATACAGTGGATGTGCTTTTCATCTTTCATTTGCAACGAGTGCTGCGATTGCAGGAAAAGCCATGGTTGAATAAAGGGCCAGTAGGCATTGGATATGCTCCCCTTGCAAGGAAAGCATGCTTCAAAGCAATATGGTCAAGTTATGGCCATATATGTGGAGTCATTTCATTGAGGATCTCCTCTTTAAATCAGCTGTTCTCAGCAGGAAGACCCAAGCATAAATCCAGAGTCAACAGCAGACTTGTTCCATGTTTCCAGGCTTCCTGTTCTGCTGGGCAGCAACAGCCACTCTGAGCAATCCAGACTTTATAAGGACTTTTCCTTACAAGGTGTAAACCTTTCTTGAGAAACTTCTAAACATAAATCAGTTGGCAGCTGTTGGAGTACTTTGAACTACTTCACAAGTAGCTGCTGAGGTCAGAAGCTCAGATTTGAATGTAGTAATAATTTTAGTCAATTTACAGAAATAATGTGATTTCCTAAAACATGGGAATTAGCCAGTCAAGCCCAGAGAATTAAAATTGCCCAGAGGCTCAGATGCTCTAAAAGAATTCAGTAAAACTCCATGTGAAGTTAGTAAGAAACAGAACACTGCATCTATTTTTATTATGACATCCTTAAGGTCAGACCAGCGATGGGGAGGGGAAGACATTAAAAGGTGGTTTGTCTGAAGACACAGTTTTACAACACTCCTTGCTTGTAGCTTGTTCATTCTCACAGCAGAGTTGCCTTGGGATGTGAATTAAAGAAACAGATGAAAAAAGAAAAAGCCTTGTGCTTCTAACTGTACCGAAGGCCCTATGCATACTCCTGTGCCTTTGATGAGAAACATTAAACATTTTTAATTTAGCACATCAATTTGGAAATCTAATTTTTTTGAATGCTTTGTAGCAGCAGACGCTCTTCATGGGGCTGTCACTACCACAGCAGAATTATGAGAAACTTGAACCGCGAAAAGTAAATTAGAAAAATCTCATTTCAGTTACTCTAAAAAGAGGGGAAATTAGATTTTGATTAAAATCACTCACACATACAATTTTAGGTAAACTAATTTAGCAAGACTGACTATATAATTTTTTTCTTGCTTGCTTTTGAGTCCTTTTAATAGCAGCTGCAGTGGCCTTGTACTAGCATCTTCCCTGCCAGGCAATGGGAGGGGCAGAGCTGGTGAGTGTGGTCTTTCCCTTGACCAGTTCTTGCAAGGCTATGGCAATGGGCTCCTTGTTTAATTTGCCAATGAGAAGTCAATAATTAAAGCAAATAGTTAGAATTTGTCATTGGAATGTGCCATATTGGAGATCTTATTTTTCCTATCAGTTTGCTTAATTAACTGTAAGAACAATCACAGTTAATTTGAGCTGCTAGGAATTCTGGTACCATTGGAAGGAGTTTAACATTATGACTTTGGGGACAAGTGAGTGATTTCCAGCAGGCACTCTGGGTTTTTTTTTCTCTCATTCCTGTTGATTCATGAATTCTCTCATTGAATAAAGTGTGATTTTTCTGAAATATTTGTCCCTTTCAACTATTGACTGTGTAATGACAGCATCTAAATTTTGACCCACCATTTGTTTGAAGGGTGCTTACTGAGAGCTGCATTTGATTTTTTTAATGCTTTCTGTGATTTTAGTTTTGAGATGGGATATCAATTGTAGAGCCTTGGGTTTTATCTTCTCCAGTGTTGGCAGAGTCATTAAGAGACAGGTTTCCAGTGCAACTATTCACAATGTTTGTAAAAAGCTTTTGGTTTGTTTTATTGTTTCTGTTCTACTTGTGTGGTTCCTGCACTTCTTGGTGGTTAATCTTCCCAAGTACTTTGTAAAATAGATAATTGAGTTATAAAAGGATGTGGGAGTAGGGGAGAGCTATTAAGGCTGTGGATAGGTCCCACAGGTCTCTGCAGCAGAGGATAAGATGCTGGAATCCCAAACCCCATGTTTCCACTAACTATTCCCCTATGTGTGAAGGAACTGGCTGTTTGCTGTTGTGGTTTCCCATGCAAGAAAGTGAGAGAAGAACCCGTAGGGGCACAGTGCTTATGGAATATCTCTTCAGTGACTCCAGCTCCTTTCAGAGAAGTGGTACATCATTGTAGACTCATCCTGTGTCTTCCATTCCACACATCCTGTGATGGAGTTGGACTTTTATGGGTCCCTTCCAGCTCAGGATATTCCATGATGCTGTGTAACTGTGCCTCTGTGTTTCTGCCTGGTAGAACCAGGAAATGTTCAACTGAAAAATAAGTCAAGTGTTTTCCATCTGACAGCTTGCATTTGACAAGTTCTGGGCAGTCAGTTTCCTAAGGCACTATTCTTACCACCTGGACAAGCCTCAGTGGGACTGGAGGGATATATTGCATTGGACAGTCACACTGGGATGAAGGTGGTGCTGTGGAGCATCCTACTTTGTGTTCTGTTTCCCTTCATCAGTAACCCAGATGCAGTAATAAAATATGTACTTTTTCCCTGGATGGCTGGATCAACTCAAGTCAGCTGGCTTTTATCTCTTTTGCTTTGATTTAATTTGAATATCCTTACAGCAGAAATACCATGATCAAAGATGAAATGCAGGAAGTGCTAAATGAATTTATTTGGTCCTAATGTGTATGAGCTGTTTGTATGGCTCTTAAACTCCAAACCTGAACACTGGGGAGACAAATGATGATTTTTAATTTGATTTTTAGGGACCTACAAGGAGACTGAGAGAGATCTCTCAGATGTGGGGAGCTGAACTGGCTACACTGGTGCGAAGGGACCAAAGTGGGAGCAGCTCAGAGTGGTAAGATTACACGCTCTCTGCACCAGCATGCACGATTACACTGAACAGCACGGTGTTGGACTGAGCAGTAGTACAGGGCATCACAGGGGGGAGAAGTGATTGATATGCTAAACGAAAAGAATCATAAAGATGCTGCAGGAAAAGCTTTCATACCAAAATGTAACCTTAAAGATGGTAAGGCTGATTGACTCTGCATCCCAAGCCAGTTTCCCCTGTCACCCTGAGCTTCTGATCTGTACACAAGTATCAGGAATGTTAGTGTGACTCTTTTTAATCACTTCTATTAAGTTCTGCTTTGTTGACTCACATCTGAGAGCCACACAATCTCCCTCCAGGTAAATTTTCAGCTGGTTCAACTCAGCTTAGCCCCAGGATCTTCAATAGCATTATGTCACTTGTACCTGTGGTGAGCCTGCCCCACGAGTGTGATGCCTAAGGACTTGTATTGCTCTACCTCTTAAACTGTGCATTGCTGGCATTTGTTTTTTTTCCCACCTTCACAATATGCTTCCTTTTTATTAGCTTGTTCTAGCCTTTTTAGTATATGATTAAACTATTTGGTGGTTTTATTGCGAGATCCATAAAATAAGTAATTTACAAAGAACCTTAAAATCAGTTTTATTTCAATAATAACTGTTTCCAGTGTAATGGTTCTGGTACAGTTGTGAGTTAAATGAGAACTGACCTCTCTAAAGAATACCTGTGACACTTGAGCCCATCTTTACTCTGACTAGCTGAATGGCCTGAGCACATTGGCAATGGCTGAGGTTTTGGTAGTCGATAATGAAAAATTACTGAGTTTTGGCAAGGGAGCCACACAATCCTGAGTGAGGCTTCGTTTAAGAATGATCTCCTCCTGTTTCCATGTGGAAGAAGATATGAATGTGTATCTTTTAGGTTTAAATAAGATACTGGGGAGGTTTAAATTAGATATCAGGGGGACGTTCTTTGCAGAGAGAGTGGTGAGGGGCTGGAACAGGCTGCCCAGAGAGGGGGTGGGTGCCCTGTCCCTGGGGGTGTTCAAGGCCAGGTTGGATGGGGCCCTGGGCAACCTTGTGTAGCTCCAGGCTGGAGGTTGGTGTCCCTGCCTGTGGCAGGGGGTTGGAGCTCTGTGATCCTTGGGGTCCCTTCCACCCCAGACCAGTCTGGGTTTCTGTGATTAATTCTTGAACCCTTGTGTGGCAAAAATCAAGTGTTTGGCTTTCAGCTGGTGTACCACATAGATCCGGAGTTTGAAGCCATATATACTAGTGAGTACCTGGTAATAAGCATTGCTGAATTAGGGCTGGAAGGAGGAAGAGGCTCTTAAGTACAGTCTTGCTCCTCCAAGTAGAGAGGAAAGATGAAATTTCAACTGACATGTAGGCTTTGAATGGGTCTTCTGCACTGGGAGAAAGAAATCACCTGTGTGTATTGCACTCTCAGATAGAACTGATGTTGTATTCCCAATTTCCAGCCTGTAATTGGGCATGAGATTCACTTGCTTGCTGGAGGGACCAGTTGATAACTGCTGAGTGGGCTGTGCTGATGAGAAGAAATAAAAAGGCAGTGAAGGCAGCAGGTGTCTTTGTCTCTAATGGAAGCTAACTGGTGCAGTGCTGAGCTGACCACAGGAGCTTCTCCCTGCTGTTAGGTGTGGGCTGGTAGCCAGCACACACCAGCCCTTGTGACACTGAGGGTCACTTCATTACAGCAGGAGGTCCCTGTTGCAGCCATAGGGGAAGAATATGTGTCAAAAAAGTTTGCAGGAGGAAATAAAAGTTAGAAGGTGCCTGAATAGAAGCCAATGAAAGAGGTAACATCTAGTCTATGATGGGTAAATGATTGCTCTGTGTGGCCTTAAAGCTGCAATAGCTACTCACCAGTGTCAGAAAGAGAAAGCTGTGATTTAGTGTTAAGGCCAAAGTTTGGAGATCTGGCATCCTTGGTTCAGTATATTGCTGCTGCTTTTCTGTATTGTGCCCAGGGAGAAATCACCATGTCCTAGCAAATAGTGTTCACTGGAGAAGGTCAGAAAAATTATTGCTGTTATGTGGCAAATAACTTAAAGGGAATAACTAGTTTTCTATTTTTCCTATGGGAATTTTCACTGGAAGGAAAAAATACTATTTCTCCTTTTCTACCTTTCATTTGTTCTATCTCATTTTTATAACTGGGAAAAGGAAAAGGGATAGTGGCCACAGCGGAAAATAAGAAGTTGTGCTTGCTATAGGAGCCAGAAAAAACAGGGGGCAACAAGTTAAAATGGGGGAAATATTCAAAAAGGCTTTGTTTTCCCAGAAACAGGACTCCTAGTAGGTTTGTTATTTTGATTAAGTGTTGTTGGTGACTTTGCTGTGTAAGTCTAAAGAATCCTAAGCAAGTAGATGTTTTCATGTGGAAAACAATCCTGTGGCCTCTTGCCTAAAGGAGACAATGTATCAGGCATTGGAAAACACTGGGGAAGATGATGCTTTAAGTTTTTTCCATTCAAATTATTTCTTAAGCTTCCAAAATCTAGAAGAGAACGCTTTTTCCAGAGCATGACCTAGAGTACTGGTGGTTAAAGCATACATCCTGCTGCAGGGTGAGTTTGGGGCACAGCCCAGCTGTTGGGGGGTCCTGGAAGTCTAATCCTGGTGCTTGGTTTGGAGCATCTGTAGTGGCTGTTCCCTCACTGCAGTGGGGCAGAATCTGGTTTGGCTGTTCCTTGGGATGGTGTGATGCAGGACACTGACAAAAGCATCTCCATCTGGTTTTAATACTGCCTCAGTAGGAGTTTTCTTTCACTGGGCTGTCCTGAGGATTTAAATTATAAATTAATCTGAATACCATACACATTGAGTCTTTCTCTGTAAGCAAATGCTGGCAGTTGGAGACCATCAGTGTCCCATTATTACAGGAGGATGATCTGAGTTGTCTGTGGCTTTGCCAAGGCTGATATTTATTTGCTTCCTTTCGTGTGTGTTTGGCCAGGAGTGCATAGGAGCCTGTCCCCTTTTCTTTCTGCCCTGCAGCCTTTTTCCAGAGCAGTGAATCACACTCACACGGGGGTGCAGCCAAGCACATGTCTACAAGTCATGTGTTTGGCAGCTCCTTATGCAGACAGGAGCTTATTAATGCCAGCTGAATCCATGGTGATAGGAAGTGAATGTGGCAATGCTACCCATGGAAACAACAGAGCTGCCCACAGTTGCTGCATCCTGCTCTTGGATGCTGGAGAGTTCACTGGGAGTCTAAGGAGAGGATGTACCTGCCTCCCAGAGTTGCATTTAAACATAGGTCCTAAACACAGAATAAGAAATTTCAGTAATTAGTGAAAAGAAAATTAAACTGCCAGGCATCTTGGCTATATAGCTGATATATAGCCTGAGTAACAGGCTTTATGTTGTCATTTATCTTAGCTTTGCTCCCTTGTACACCTTAAGTCTGGAGTAAACCTGTTTTATTTGATGGGATCCAGGAAGTGTTAAAAGGAATAGGAGCCAGAGGTCTGTTGCCCTCAAGGAATGACCAGCACACATGTCCTTTTGCTGCACAGGAACATGACTGGAGCTCCCTGACAGTGTAATTGTGAGCAGACTGCTCTCAGGAGATCAAGGAAGGGTTGATTTCTGCTGTGTCCCTGCAGAGGAGCAGAGGAATATTTAAATGATATAGCTGGGAGTACAGCAGCAGCTCTGAATATATCTGTGCAGCCAGATTCTAGTCAGCCCATGGGGATGGGTTAGGTGCTGAACACGGGGAGGATACTCCTGTGCATTGCTCAGTGTAAGTGGAAAGGTGGGTTAGGGTTTGTGCATTAACACTGGGCAAAGATTTATGAAGTTAGGTGATGCTGTGTCCCTCTGTCACTTTCCTACTTGTCTATTCCATGATCCTATTCCCACAAAAAGCTCCAGGGTAAAGAGGAAGTGCTGTGATGCTCAGTATCTTTGTTTTCATGAGGATGTCATTAAGACGAACTTCCTTTTGCTGGTGGTCTTGCTGAAACATGGGTACCAAAAGCTTGTGTGACCACCTAAGATACCATTATCTATAGGAGATCACTCTGCTCAGCCCAGGCTGAAGGTGTGTTTAAAGCCAGGGAGTTTAAATGCTTTGTGTCATTGGTATGCCCTGCACACACAGATGTGTATACATCCCCATAATGTGTGTGAACACAGACCCACAGACTGGTTTGGGTTGGAAGGGACCCTTAAAGCTCATCCAGCCCAACCCCCTGCCATGGACAAGGACATCTGCACCCAAATTTGGATGCTCAGAGTCTCATCCAACCTGACCTTGAACATGTCCATGGGTGAGGCATCTACCACCTCTCTGGGCTGTATCTGTGTGTGCTTTTCCAACTTCTCTGAACAAAACCACTCTGAGCTGAGATTTGGTCCAAACTGAAATGAGCATCAGAAGAACTAATCAGCTGAGTTCAGATTGTTACCTGCCATTTTTTCAGTCTTTGAATGAACATCCATCCAGGATCCCAATGTTACCTCCACTGGTCTCACACCAGCTTGTTTCTGGTATCTCAGCTTGGAGATGCTCCAAACTTGCTGAGTATGCAGGACTGGAAATGCTCTCTACAGATTCATTTTCTCCATGTTATTGGGTTTAAAAAGCATAGTCAGTAAAAATTAATTTACAGTAATTCCTGGCAATAGGTCAGTGGTAGCTTTCCTAAGGACAGACTAGCAGGAGTCTGGAAATGATTGAACAGGAATAACCAGACTGTTTAATAACAAAACAGATGGTAAAAATGTATTGTGTTACTACTAGCTGTAGTAGTAATAGTGGGAATAGTCATACTGATAGCTGACATGAACAATCTTAAATCTAAAATTGATAATTACACTCAGCACTGTTAATCTGGCTATGAAATCCTTCAACTGGCATCTACAACTATAAGGTCTTTGGTCTTTATGGCCATCACTGATGGGGCAGGCAGTAACTAAATCCCTTCCTGGACTCTTCTTCTCTGTTCAAAGTGCAATACAAGGAGCAACAGCTGGATTCTGAGACAGATGTGGGGAGCAGAATCAGTGAGTGCTGTGATTAGCGTGATAAGCAGCAATCACAGCACACCAGCTGCCTTGTCACTTCCAAGGGTTTTGCAACATGGTGTAGCTTCTGCAGTGCCTCAGCCTAGGAAAGTCCCCAACATCTGTGTGCTGAGCTCAGGCTGCTCTTGCAGCAGAATCAGAGCTCATCTGTGTGAAACTTTAAGAGATGCTCTTCAGTGAGCCCTACAGCTGCTGCCTGCCAACCTGAGCTACTTCTGGCTCTCCTTCTGTGAGGTGAATGCAGTCCAGAGCTTAATGGGATTTTGAGACCCCTTCTCAGTCCCTGGTGACCTGTTTCTCCACTGTTCTTTCTGAACTCTCTCTTCACCTGCATGCTGAGGCATCATTTCAATCTGAAGGCAGCTGCCACTTTCCCCTGATGCCAGACTCTTAAGATGTTGTGATGTGACCTGACAGAGGTGTCAGCAGGATGCATCCATCTGGCCTTACTTGGTTTGATAAAGTCGTGATGAACTGAGACCCCAGTTACCCACAGAACACAAAGGCACCCTCTGTGCATCCATGAGGGTCTGCTGCTCTTCAGAAACACTGGATCAATAATTCTCTACCCCTGGGGTGATGGAAAGGACCTCTCTGTGTCCTAAATAAGCTGTGGCTGTGCTCTGGCTAGCAAGGCAGTGGAGTAAAGGCACTGAGGGCTCATGGCTGTGAATTGGTGCAGTTCTTACTACCAGAGACTTTTACTTGATTTGAAATCAAGTGCTGAAGGTGTAACTATGCTACTGGTTTTGTTAGGCCCCTTTAGCAACTGCATGTGTTCTGGTAACTCAGAAGAACTCAGGAAGTGTCATGTGTAAGGCAATAAATGGCACCAGATGCTCTGGAAACAAGAGTAACACCAAGAGATGTTCACTGCCAGAGTGGCAGAGGCAGTTTAAAATACAGCTTTCCAGTACAAGGAGATGTAGGAATGCTCCAAAGCAGCACAGGTCTGGTGACTGAGCTCTGAGTACCTCCTGCACCTGCCAGAACTAAGCCAGATTTTTCACTAAAGTGCATGAAGAGAGTTCATGTGCTCTGTTCTACCAGCAGAGCTTTAAGGATAGTAACTTTTGTCAGCAGAACAACCACTTAAACCATTGCAGCTATTTTGATAGTGAATCTCTTCTATAGCCTAAGAGGTAGTTTGTTCCCTGATGCAGTGACATGCTAAAAGCATATGGCACATGGAGGGAGAAGGCAGGGTTGTTATTGTCATTTTACAGGTGGGAAATCTGAAGCATGAGGGAGCTGATGTGATTGTTTCCCCCAAGCTTTGCAGGACCTGATAGAACCCACCAGACTTCAATGCAGGCATAGCTGTTTTACAGCTGTATTACAGGAGGTAAGAGCAGCATGTGGCTGCAACTGTTGGGTCATGTTCTGGTTTCAGAATTGCTTCTTTGCTGTTGGGTGGAGAGAACTGGATGGAGGCAGTGGAGCTGCTGAGGGGACTGTGTTCTATGTGCCCACGTAATTAAGGTGATGTCAGGAGCTTATAGTCTTCCAGCACATGTAATAAAGACTTCTTTCTTGATGCAGCAGCTAGAGCCAATAAAATGGTGTTTGTGTATCCTTGGTGTTTAACCTCAGACACCCCTAATGCCTCCTGCTTAGGGTCTGTGTGCTCACAGGGGGTCAGAAGGCTGCAGAGCCAGGTCAGCTTACACCTCCCCTCCTCAGGAAGCTCCCTGCATTGTGTTCACCTCGATGCCAGCTGCGTGGGTATAAACACAGACTTCTTTGCATATGGGAAAATACTTCAGGAGAGGAAGGGGGGGTGTGCAAACCTCCCTCCAGAGAGGCATAAATTATCCATTGAAGAGCTAGGCTGTGGCCATCACCATTACCTGAATTATAGGTGTTCAGTCTGAATGGCTTCAAAGCAAGCTATGTTTTTGTGTTACACCTTCTTCCCTCAGTATTTAGAAGATGAAAGGAATGATTTTTCCAGCACTGATAGGGAACTTAGGCAGGAACAGAACATTCTGGTACTTACTGTGTAGACAGAAGATATCTCAAGGTAGAAACTATGAGCACAACTGCGGAGAAATGGTCACTTGTAATGGTTTGTGGGAGATGCCTGGGAATACAGCTTATCTAGGTGTGTTCTCACCAATTCAGGCTGAAAGCAGGACATGCCAGCAGGCCTGTTGTCCTCAAATTTTCAGCTGTTTTTGATCTGTTGGGTAAAGCTCAAGTTAAAGCTGCTGCAAGTTACCTAAAGTGAGGGGTGGAGTGAATTTATAACTTCATTAATAATTGCAAAATACTACTCTTGAGTTTTTTCAGAAGAAAATGCCTAGTAACAACAACAACCCCCCGTTTTGGGGGCTCCTCTGTAGACCAGAAAGCAGCTCATGTGTGGCATAACAACTGTGTACGATGCCAGGGAGGAATGAGAGCTAATAAAGTGCAGAATATACATCACCCGTTTACATTTATTGCACATTAAACCTCGGCACACACAAAAGATAATGACAGATGCAAATTGAGAGCACTCAAACAGTATATCTGTTGATGGGGAATGGGCACAGAGCCAGAGAACTGTGTTTTCTGTGACTGCATGTTTTGAGGGAGGGGTCAGGGAGGAGCCAAGCTGCAATGCAGGGTCTGTTACACTGGGGGTTAACCACACTAGGGCAGGGTGCCACCACCTTTCCTTCTGTTCTGCATCTCCATTCACTGCAATTCATTATTTGCAGTGGTTGCTCTGAAGCTGAAGCCAAAATACCACTTTTGCAAGCTTAGGCAGCCAGTCTTGGGCTCATCTGACTGGTCATTTGTACTAGGACAGCAGCTAGGAACCCCAGCTGAGGTCAGACCGGTACAAATGTATAAAAGGCAGTCCCTAGCTGGAAGAATTTGATATAAATAGACCCTTCAGACAAAGGAGTTAGCATCCCCTGTCACTCAGATGGCACTGAACTAAAGCACACACAGATACTGTGTGGAGTGTGTGGCAGAGCTGGGAATTGCCTTCCAATGCCCTGTCCTTCTGCCAGTGCATTGATGACAAGGCAAACTTCAGCCTGCTCCTCTGCAGAGCAGATGAGTTTGTTCTTGCTGCTTATTCTTTGTGTTCAAACTGTTTACTCTTTTTAGACCACACTTAGTCAATCAGCACAAGAGTCTCCTCTAATGCAGGAACTCCCCTTTTGGATGGGAACAGAGGAGCAAGATGTGAATTCCTGCCCAGCTGGAGCACAGCTACATACTGGAGAAACATCTGGATCGGGTTGGACTAGATATTTCAAGGTCCCTTCCAACTCCTAATGTTTGTGACTCTGATCAGCACAAAGTGGTTCCTGTTACAGCCAAGTGAGTTGACAGGTCTATCAAAACAGCTTCCTGGACAGGAAAAGATGCTCCTTGCTCCAGTATTTATTTTTGAGAAACAGCACTGCTGCTGAAGACTGACTGTGTTTGCCTTCAGCCTTTCTGTCTCTCCTGCTCCTCCTGTGTGCAGATTGCTGGGAGAACATTTTGCAGCATCCTTGGCTTCTGCTGTGCCAAAGATAAACAGCCCGTCAGCACGATGCTGAAAAGGAACAGAGAAAGGGGGCTGGAAGTAGTTTAATTACTCAGAGTGCTTGTTTTGTGTGTGGTGTGATTGCTTCCTATGATACAGTAACTTCTCTTTCCCTGTGCAAGCATGGTGCTTCTATTTATCAGGATGAAACTGAAGCAGCAAATTAGAGAGAGAAGGAGCAACTGTATTGCTCTATTTGTAAGCAAAACTGGCAGTGTGTGTGTGAAAGAGCAGCAGTTTGCTGGAAGCCTGTTAGGGATTTTCTCCCTGCAGAATTCCAACCTTTTTGGCCCTTCCTTGCACTTCCTGTCCTTAATTAGATTTTAAAAGATTGGCCCAGTTCTTGGCAACTTTTAGTTGAACATTATTTTTCTCACTTTACAAGGGGGGGGTGAACGAAGATACAGAGCAGCTTTTATCTGTGAACAGTGGCAGTCATCATTTTTTAACACTGAAAATATATCGAAGCTGGGAAATCAGTTGCAGTGGACTCTGTAACAGCAAAGCTGGCTCTGCCCTGGCTTCTTGCAGGGAGCTTCCTCAGTTGGGTCTGGAGCTGTCATGAGAAGAGGTGTCATGGGCTGTACACCAGAAAACCTGTCTCAATGCAATGCAACAGCCTGGAAAAAATGCAGTCTGCCCAGTGGATTCACCTGCAGACTGGTGTGCAGCACAGGGGGCTCTGATGGCTGTGCAGGGAGGGGTTCTGTTTACATTAGGTAACATTTCTTTAATCACCTTTTCCATTTCATTTTCTGTGCTTTGTGCTGCCTGCTAGGGATCGTTAAGCAATACTCTAGTTATCCCTGCATATCACTTAGTGTGCTTTGCTCTAATAAGCTTTGGTAAATAAAACCCAGGGAGATGAAAAGGCCAAAGCCTGATTACGAGCTACCAATTTTGTCTCATTAAGTTCTTGGGGGGGAGGGGGGAGAAGTAAATAGAATCTTTATCAATCTCATACACTTGCAGTGCTGAAGAGAGCTTTCCACATTCATTAAGGAGGATGCTGAGAACAGAGACGCGTTTCCAGGCGCTTCTGGCTTATGAAGCTGTTAAGGAATATTTTACTGGTGATCAGCTTTTGTTTCAATCAAAAGATGAGAAGGTAAAGATGGAACCAAAGGAATCATAAAATATTTATAGGCAGAGGTTGGAAGGGGCCAATACACGATGGTATGCCGTTTTCCCCTCTCCAAATGTGTACATTGGCAGTATTATGGGTACTAAAAGAGAAGAATAGCTTTCCTGCTGGAACCTGCTGCATTTCCATTTTGGTAGCTGTTTACATGGGATTAGCAGTAAATGTGGAAAATTAAAATGGAGGACTTGTCCATAGATAGGCTGAGTTGCCTGTTGATCAGCAGGAACTGGCCTGTCACTTTGTATTTATTTTCTACATCTACCAAAAAAAACCCCAAACTACCCAAAATAGATGCCATTTGTCTGGTTCCATCCTCTATCATCCATACTTCCCTGTATGTGTTAATCAGTTGAAAGACAAACTATTGTTGTGGCCATTTGACTATCCCAGTAAAAACACCCATAAAGTTCACAAAGCAAAACTTAAACTCAACTTCAACTCTAACTGGATAAATCCCATTACATGGAAAGCTGCCTTGTTGCAGGTATTTCCCTCAAATTTGGTGTAACATTTGCTCTAAAAGTCTGCAGTTGGAAAATGTTGGCCAACTAAAAGCAGGTCCCAGAATTCTCATTGGTGATATGAAATTCAGAGAAGCCTGATGGATTCCCTCAGGGGCAAGCTGTACACAGCAGTCTGTGTAGCATCCTTGTGCTGTTAGTTGCATGCGATTTGATTTTGTCTAATACACTGAACACACAAAATCCCTCATTCTTCTCCATCTTCTGCTTTACAGTCCCCTTACATCTCCTTGTGCTTCCATACTTCAGCTTCACTGTCCTTGTTTCCTTCCTTCATGAAGACAAGCGACTCATTCATCAGATGAATTCATGAAATAGATGAGTGGAGATGGCTTAGTCAGCTAATTTTTTGTGGGTGTCACAGCACAAGTAGATGATTTAAAAATTATAATAGCATTTTCTTTTGGAGGAGACAGCATGGAGTTTTTCTCTTCACTTTTGCTGTTCCTCAGGTTCTATTTACTCCCTTTTCACCCAGTTTTCACAGCTTTGACCTCTAGCATTTCTGATCATGCCTCCTTTCATCCTGTTCAGGAACATGAACAATCTTCCCTGATGCAGGGAGCTTAACCTTTACCCCTTCCTCTAAATACCAAACCAAAATCATCCATTAACATTAGCTGAATGATACCTGCACTGCCTAAAAGTGCTTGCCATTAGAATATTGACATCCCTGACCTCTGTTGATATTTGCAGCCTGACTGTTTTTCTGGTGTGCTGATCTCTGAGAACAGCTCTGATGCATTCCAGTGAGGTGATCTTTAGTCTGAGGTGGCTCAGGGACTGGGCACACCAGAGAAGCATTAAGTAACCATCCAGTCTGTAGCCTGGGCACTTTGCTTCCCTTGTGCTGGTGGCTGGGTTGGATTTCTCACATTCAGTGCTGGTGGCATCATGCCCAGGCTGTCTGTTGCTCACACTACATATTGCTGTTGTAACTGCAGCTTCTTCTCACTGTAAGAGTCTTCTGTGCCATTCTCATTCTGTTCATGAGCTCAGATGGTGCTGAGCTCTCAGCAGACTGTTAAGCTGTAGTCTCCAGTGGGTGAAGCTGCTGCTGCAGAAGCATGGGAAGGGGGGTTGAACCAGTGCACCTTAAGTTCTCCTGCCACTCCTGGGGACTCGGGGTGTGCAAGGGGGTCTGGAGGGCCTGTCCTTACAGTGCTTCCATCTCTGTTCAAGCCTTGCTAAGGCTGCTGAGCCAGGGGTGCCATGCAGCACTCAGTACCTCCAGCTAAAGGCGAGCACAGCAGCAGAAGGAATACAGATGCTCCAGACGTGTTAATGGCAAAGGCATACATGCAGGTGTCAGACTTAAATATGGCTTTTGAAGTTAAACAATACACAGTTTTAATCTACAGGCAACTTGATTTAACGTTTTCTTTAACAAAAAAAAAGGGTGTATTGCCCTGAACTTACTAGTAAATGCAAGAGCACCACCTTTGGGTCCTGGAAGGAAACGCACGGTGAGTAGCAGCTACTTTCCCTGTTTTTCTGGGCAGCTGACTTATCTACTGCATTGATGAAGATTTAATATGAATAGTAAAACTGGGGAGGGGGGTGGAACTGCTGCAGTACTGAAGTAGCCTATCACAGGGTAGAAGCAATGTCAGGTCCATAGCTATCGTATACATGATGTCTTGATGCTGGTAGTCAGATGGTAAGCACACAATGCAGGGACAAAGTCAGACTTTGTAGGCAGTCCTAGGGCCCAGAGACAGACTAGGGTAGCTTTTCCCACCTCTGATTCTTATATCTGCATCTGGCAATAATTCATGTTAATGCTATGCATTTGACCAGAAGCATTTTAATTAGAGAGATTGGCTCTGTGAGCAGCAAGCCAGGCTGTTGGGCTTTTTCCTTGGGAAAGAAGGCTTTGAACCTTTCACTCTTGCTTACAGAATGTGCTTTTCTGCCTGAGACTGCATCAGATGGGCATGTGTGGTTGTGCAAAGACAGGAGCAGGGATCTATGTGGTGGCTGAGCATGTGCTCTGAGTTCCTGTATGTGCTCATGTGGTATTTGCACACATACCAGTGAAGTTAAAGTCAGTAGAAGATGCATTTATTGTCAGTGCATTCAGAAAGTGGGATTCATGACCAGAACGATTCCCCCCCAAAAAAAAAACCTACCCAGAAAAGTCCCAGAGAACCAAGTAACTGGAGTAACAATGCTGCTGCTTTTATTTGTGGAAGGTGAAATCTGAACCTTGTTAGCCCTTGCTCTTTCACATGGTCTAAGCGACTGGAAACTGGCTAATCACAGGGAGATAAACCAGAGAAGTGTTGCTAACAAGCCTTCAAACTGACAGCAGGGTTTGGCAGGGCTACTGTACTGCTATGTTGAAGGTCTTTAAACTTTAGGGGTCATTATCCTCTGACCCCAGAAACAGCCCTACCAGAGATCCACACGCACTGGCTGCACCATTCTCACTCCTAATTGGACATGCAGTGTGCTGAGGAGTGCCTGGCACTGCTTGGGGGACTCTCTGCATGGTTTTCACGTCTCCACTTTGCACCTTTACAGAAGAAGAGAACAGCTTGTGCTGTGTCTGCCCAAGATGGTCATCAGCCTCGTACCAAACTCTGGATGCCAGTCAAAAAGCTCCCCTGGGCTCCAGCAGGCTTTAAGCCAGATCTGCCCAAATCCTTTGCTTTTGTGGGTATTTGTATGTGAGTGTAAATGTGACCCCAAACTTGATCCTCTGCACTTGATGTTCCCAGGACCTGCAGAGTTTAGCAACCCACAAAATGCCTCTATTTCATGTTCATTTCAAATTGGCCCCTTCTCATTTGGGCTTGATATTCTTGGGGGTACAGCCCTTCAGCCCTACTGTCCTTCAGTCTGCTTAGCTTTTCAGCAAGGTCATTTCCTCACCTTTCCTGTGTCTGCTGTCATTACCTCTTCCTGTACTTGTTTTGATGCAATTGATTTCACTGCTGTTTCTCAACTCCCCAAAGGGCTTTTCTCAGATCCTGCCAAACGTGCTGCAGTCACCCCCCTCCCTCCCCAGCAGTTTCTAGCTGGGCTTCTTCTGGTTAAGACCCTTTAATTGAAAAGCTTCCTAAGATGTAGCACTGTAAGTATGTGTCATTTGAAGAGTCTGGGGTTTCTGTCCTCATAGTTCACCTGCTTCTAAAGCTCAAAGGAAGGAAATCAGTGAAGTGGGATTTGGCTTATTCATCTCCTGCTTTTTATTCCCTCCCCTGTCTCTGAGACAATGGAAAAACTCTGAGGATGTGCCCATCCACAGCCACCAAAGGAGATCAGCTCCCTTGGGTGGAAAGGACAAAGCCCACACTTATGTTGGTTCATTTTATGTTACCACTGCTCCCTGTGCTTCCCATGGGTTCTGACACCAGCAGACTGAGCACAGCACTGACTCCACAAAAACTTGTCTGATCTACACTGTGGTCTCATCCACATGCTGTCAGACCCCTCTGAGGCTCTTTTGGAGGCATGCAGAGTACTTTTAACCACACACAGCTCTTCTCAGAACAAGCTGCAAATGCAGAGCAGCATTTGAGATCAGCCCCCCCTGAGATCCCTTGTTCTTAGGAAGGTCTCTGGGGCTGCGGGTGCTGGGAGGTCAGGAGAAGCCATGCACCTTTACAGATGAGCACAAAGTACCATGCAGATTTATAGCATTGTGCTGATGATTTAAACCCCTGTGAAACATAATTGATAGCAGCATTGACCTGATCCTGCCACGACTTCCCTGGAGAGGGGGATACTGCCAACCCTCTCTGACCTTGGTGCTGGAGATTGCGTTGCGCCTTTGGGGAGGCATCCAGGTACCCTCTCTAGATGAGGTACTTCATTAGCAGGGCTTAGATCACACCTATTAGAACCAGTTATGGGCTGAATTGCTGATAAAGGGCAGAGTGGGGACAGCAATGGGTGAACTAACAAGCAGATATGTCTCATGAGAGCTCCCTCAGAAAGGGGAGGGAGGAAGGAGCAAGCAAATGTTGCTGCTTCCACAACATTTCTTTAGGGGGGGGAAGAAAAGAAAGTAAATGAAGTGGAATAAAAGCTGCAGAATGGAACACCCCTGACAGTTTGCTACTGAATGGAGTTTTTCATTTAGAACGAAGAGGGTGGTTGGTAATGGGAGCAGAATGAGGGGCATGCAAGTGTAGGTGCCATCCCAGGGAGACTTCAAATAGTATCTTGAATTGAAGTATTTGTGCAATTAGCTGGAATTACACAAAGATGCACAACCTTGGCAAAACGGCATACAGCAACAAAGAATGGAAAAAAAACCCTAGTGCTTCACAGTGTCTGATGCTATTTTGTCTTTTGATGTTTGTTTTCTGTACAGTGCCAGCAATTTCTGTCAGCTCTGGTGCATGTTGCCAAGTCTATTATTCGGGATGATTCCTGCTTTAAATATTTTTAGCTGCAGCGGATCTTTAATCATGGGGAAATTGTTTTCAGGAATGATTATTTTCATGTGCATCCAAAAGCAAAGCTGAAGGTCTAATCCAAAAGTGTTTGCGATCGTCTTGTAGCCAAGGGACAAAGTAGGAAGGATGGGACAAACTCGAGGGCCGTTAAGGAGAAGGATGTTTCATTTGGATGGAACAACTGATCTCTGCCCTCTGCTGAATCCGTAGGGTGCTTTCGACTGGTAATGATAAATTCAAACTGTGACCAGAGAAAGCAGTCTGCCCTCTGATATCCATAGCACTGGAAATTAAGTATTTATCTGCAGCATGTTAGTGATGAGTTAAGTAAATCATAACTATAGAAATGACATTTTAATGCACCAGTACAGCCATTGATTTTTTTAAAAGAGAAGCAATGATTTTAATGCTTGAGTTAGATACCCAGCTGGTCTGTGTCTATATAGCTCCTCTGACTTCACTAAGGAAATGGCAGGCTGGAGAGCAGAAATGTAAAACCAGGCTTGCCTTTTATTATTTAAATCCAAAGATCCTGGAATAAACCAGTCCAATTTTGAAAAGTCCTATTAAGAATTGAAGAACTGTGGCTTTGGAGCTGAGTCATTGACCTTCAGTTTGTCTCCCCCTGAGGTAAATCTCACCTGGGACACACTGGTGTTTGAGTACAAATCTTCCCTGAGTTTTACTGCTGTGTTTGTGTGTGCACTAAATACCTTTAACAATGTTACTTCAGTATCAGAGGTTTGAAGGTTCAGATAAGCACTTAAACACTCAGATGTTTATCTGAATCAATTTTGGAATGTAAAATTAATATAAAATCTGAAGGAGAGCACAGCTTTTCTAACAGCCTATGTGTGATTCCTATTGATTATTGCTTGCATTAAGGAAGCACCTGTAGTTACCTACTGAAATTAAAGGCAGGCATTTTTCATACTCATTAAAACCCATAGCCAGGGCTTACAAACTGAGATGTGCTCACAACTTGTGTTCGTGGGGATTTCTGTGCTACTGCTGAAGCATCAAAGACATGAAGAGCGTCTATGTACAGGTTGACATGACAAACTAATCCAAATCAGCTTTCAAAGACTAATTACATGTCCTTAAATTGTAGTGTGGATGACCTTGGTCAAAAACTAAAGGAAGTGTAATTCAGTTGGTGTGGGGATGGAGACTGAGATCCATGATGGCTTTTCCCTTTTATTGCCTGTCAGCTGTGATGCAGTAACTGGTGACACAAACCCTCACCCTGGCCCAGCTCTAAAGCAAAATCCCAGTAAAGCTGCAGTTAGCATGGGCTGAAGAGCACACCCACAGCCTGATGAAGCTACAAAGTCCTGGTAACCTGATTGTTCTTGGTGATACCTCTTCTCTTCAGACAGAATTAAAGTTGCTTCAGTTATGAGTGTGTGTCCCCAATAGGCTGAATGTGCTTTAACTAAATTGTTCTAAATTCATATCACTAATTAGGATAAACTTTCTTAGCATCTCAGTGCTGTAACCAGGTCACTGTTAGCCAACAGTCTTTTCTGGCACTGCAGCTCAATGTTTCCCCACAGTATATTCTGATATGTTGCTGTGGGTCCTTCTCTGAGCCAGCTGGTAGGAAGAAAATCTAAACCAAGAAACTACAGAGGAGAACCCTGTAGAATATTTGGGCCCTTCCACACAAAGCTGTGGTTCCAGGTCCCACCTGGGTGCTGTGTAGCCACACTAGCTGGATCTTATTTTAGCCCAGGCTTTGTGGTCCACCTCTGGACTCAGAGGCTTGCTGGCTGGGCTGTACCATTGAGCACTGCTGTATTTGTGACTCTCCCTGAGCTGTCACCTCTGCTGAGCACTCAGCCCCGAGCTGTGTGACACTGGGATGCTGCCAGTCCCATCACACCACGTGTGTGTGGAGCGCTCTCTGTGATGGTAACTCAGGCAACGCGTGGTCCCACAGCTGTGACAATCCAGAGAGCATCCTCAGAGCTGTCCCTCTAACAGGGGTGAGTCTGTCCCAGCTGAAGTGCTGTCTGCTTGGAGCAGGCAGTTTTACCTCCCTAGAAAATTACAGCAGCTGACAGGACCACATTAGTTACAGTAAATTAGCTTTGGTAACACTCTTAAAGAAACAAGTGTGCAAGCAGTCTCTAAAGGAGTTCAGCTGCTGCTTGCTGACTAAATCAGGATGGGATGGTGCCTGGATTCCCCTCCTGTACAGGAGCAAAGAGCTTTGTTTCAACTCAGGGCAGCAGCCTGTGGGGCAAGGGCGTGGGCTGATCTGGGTGTTACTGGGGATGGGGGTTTACAGTGCAGTTGGTTTGGTGATTTTTGAAGGAAAGGGATTGAAACCAGAAGTCATTCCTTGTCTCTTTTTCACAAAGGTGTAGGAGTCAGTCCATTCTGAGTTATTGCAATGCAGGCCAGTCAAGAGGTATGCAGGACAAGCTAAAATAGTACTTACAGCAACCAATCTCCCCACACCGGGAGCAGATAGCTATGTAAAATTTACTGAGCAAATACTTCTTGGATTGCAAGCTTTTAAGGATAGGCAGGAGATATTCAAAGTCTCCAAAGGGATTTATAATGTTGCCAGTTTCTGTGATTCCATCAGTACAAGTCTCTCAATATTTACTGTTTGTTCCTAGGGCTGCGTTTGTTGCAGAGATGTGATTACACGTGAATCGCAGCGTCACGCACTTGTTTCCTTAGGAAAAGGAATGTTTCCAACCCTTGCAGGTTTAGAAGGAAAATAGATGTGCCTTGCCTATACCCTGGGGCAAACAAAGAAGTCTAAGCTTGAACTTTAAAGATATTCCATAAATTTAATCAGACTCTTGCATTTTGAGCTGTGCCTTTGACACCCAGTAGCCTTAGTTGAGCAGTCTGCTGCCTCTGTGTCTCGGTTTCCCTGTCTGTCCCAGTGCCTGAGGCAGATTGGTGTCTTCATAGTACTGGGCCCACTCCAGAGGCAAAGTTTTGTTTGTTATTAAAAGTCACTCAGATGTAAGTTCCTACTTCTTTATGTGTGTTCATAAATCTGTAGGAGGAGAACGTGCTTCTGAATCTCCAGGACTTGTTGTTAGCCTCTGCTGTGCTGCATCCCTGTCCCATCACACCTTAGTTCCAGCAGTTTCCCTTCCTGCCAGAGCCAGAAGAGCACGTGTAGGGAAGTAGTTTTGAGATGTGCTCCTTTGGTCTGTTTCTCCACTGCCTTACAGCCAAAGCAGGTCCATCTCCTGGCTGCTGCTACCCAGCCTAGCACTGCACTAAGCCACAGATCTTCTTTTACCCTCTGGCAGTCTAACTAGCTTCTCTAATGTAATTAAAATGGTAATTATTCCCCATCCAGAATATTTCTCTTACTTATAGTCTGTGGAAGTATTAAAGTTGATTAAACACATATGCTGCTGGTAGATAGCTCCTCCAATCACATATGGAGTGATAAAGGGTTAGCTAAGGGAGAACAAAATATAATGCTGTACTCTGCTAATGCCAAAGAAAGGGCAGCTGAAAAAAGCTGAGTCTAACAGTGGGAAGGCCCCTTTGTGCAGGAAAGGGCCAAAGCATGTAGGGAGAGCAAGCTTACAGAACTTCTGAGGGCCTGGGAGAGCATTTCTTACCTGTTTACCTGGTGGAGACTGATGATCTGCACTGCCAAATCTGGTCAGTCTGCTGGGTGAGGATCCTCATACTCTGCCCTCACCAGGAATCTGTGTAATTGCTTTACATGGTTGCAGTTTCCCTCAGGAATGGGCAGTGGGCACAGGAGCACTGCACCCAACTTGGCTACTGTGTTATCCCAGCATCCATACATTATGAATGACAACAGTGGAAACCCATGGCAGTTTCAGACCTGAAGGATGCTGTGGAGGAAAGTTTGCAGGCAAGAAATTCAGTTTCCAAGACTTTCAAAGAATTTTGTTTAATATGAAAATTAATCTGGAGCAAAGCTGTCCCCTCAGCCCCTGACCTCATAGACTAGATGCAAACTGCTGAAGGTGGCCCTCTTCCTCCCCACAAGCAAGCATATCTTGATGTATCTTAAAAGCATTAGTAAGTCTGTGAGTTGAAAGGGATGGAAATAGCACTTTCTTTCACAGTGTAATTGCCTATATTCTGTCTGGGGCAGAAATGTGTGTTTTCTCATTTGCAGAACTCACAATCTAAAATGCTTTAAAATGTAACCTTTTTTTTCCCTCTCCTTTCCCATTTTCCTCCTATGGAAAAAGTGCTGTGGTAGACTTTTCTTTCCCTGTAAACAGGAGGTGTCTTATCATTGGGGTAGGTGCACTGCAAACATTTACAAAGAAGAAAAGCAGGGGAGTCAGAGGGAGAGAGAGGATGACAAAAGCCTCACTGATTCAATCTGTTCCCCTGTATACTAGAGGGAAAGAAAAGGTGCATGTTGGTATGGAATGAGGTCTTTGATCATACAAAGAAGTGGAGGAAGCTGCAGAGGGTAGGGACAAATTTTGAATCACTAATAACTCACAGAAATAGCTTGGTGCATGCTCTTTGCTCAGAACTTATTCTTTTCTAATTACTCCCTCTACTTGCTTTTCTTCTGTGGTCAGCAAAGTTTCACTGAGGACCCAGGTTCCCTTTTCCTGCTTCTCCAATGACAAGGCTGTGTTACTTGAGCTGTGTGTTTTGTAAGATTGAAGCTGCTGAAGCACAGGCTTACATCCACCCACCTTCTTGACCCACATCTTTTCTGCTCCACATAGTGTTCCACTAACCTGCCCATACCTCAGGACTGTTTATTTTTTTAATATACATCTGCTTGGTACCCTAGTACAGGGGTTGGGTCCAGAGTCTGTAACTGCAGCAGTAAATAGCAGAAATATCTAGCTTTTAGTGCTAGGAAATAGCCTACCCTGAGGATTCCCTCTGCAAGACTTCCTTTCCCCTTCCAGAAAAAGGCATGGAGGATTTCTTCCCCTTAGGGATGCTGTGGCTACCCATGTGAAGCTCACAGTAAGGATCCAGCCTGTCCCAAGATCTTCAAGCCTGAGCTGTAGCTCAGGTGACACAGTGCCTCTGAGCCCGTTCTGCATGCTCCTGCCCTCCCCACTGCTTTGCCCATCACTGGCTACAAATCAGTGCCCCCCACCCCGAGAGGGGCCTGTGCAGGGTGTGTGATAGGGCTGCCTGAGTCAGCCTGGGGATAAATGGAAAGCTCTTCATGACCATCTATCTTGCTCTGGAGCATGAATGGATGATGAGTAGATCCTGTTCTTGTTCATCCTCTGCCCATCCATCATCCACCCTGCCACCTGCTGTCCCCCTAATGAAGGGAACAGAGACAGATGAGAGCTAGACAGACAAATGGACAGAGACTAACAAAGGGCTATACTCCTGGCTTTTAGCACCCTCAGCATCCAAGGAACAAGGGACCCATGGAGCTAACTGAACTACTACTGTTCTATTTGGGGTTTTTTCCATGTTTCTTAGGCATTTGCAGATAGCACAGTTGATCAGAGAACAGCATCTGCACGCAGCTGTATGTAAAGCAGGAATCCTTAACCAAAAAATATTGGTGGGAACAACTCATTCCACAGACCACTCCTGTATTTGTAAGAAACCTCATGCAGCAGGACTGATACCTGCACAAGACTGCTGTGTCCTCTGGATCAAGCTTAAAGTCAGAGTACAGCATCCAGAGCATTCATGGTTCTCAGGACTTTGATGGCAAATAGATCTTAAAGCAGTTTGTAAAAGGAGGTACTCTCTAGTACCTTCTCATGCTGTGCTGGTATGTCACTCTATGCGTTCCAGTCATGCAAGGGAGGTAATGAAAACTCTTTCTCTGGCAGCCTTCTCATTTATGATCTTAGATTATGCTGCCTACAAGGAGGAGCTCTCTGTTGTCAGAGAAACAGTGACAGAGCGCTAGTTTCCTGACAGCCTTATCTCTTCCAGAGAAACCACTACAGAGTTTCTTCTCACCCAAAGATTTGCTCCTGTGCCAAGAGAACATGTAAGAGGACACGTAAGGGCACCATCTGGAGCCCCCTGCTCCAGTGGTATTAGCAGAGACATCCAAAGGAAATGACTTGCCATCCAAGTGCCATTTGGTTTTAGATGGGAAAATGGAAATGCCTTATCCTGGGGGAGGTGGAGGCAGTGCTACCATGTTCCTGCCCCAGATGCCAGTGTCAGCAAGCAGCCCCACAGGCTGTGAAGGGAAGTTCCCAAACACTGACATTGATTCCACAAGTTGCGGCAGGGAAGCCGCCTTGTCTCCAGCCTGTGGTGTCTGGCTTTCTCTTCTCCTGTGGAGTTATTTGAGGTCAGCTCATGCTGAGAGTTCCCTGCTAAAGACTACTGCTGCCTTCATCACTGCTAATGCATATTGACATACTGGAGAATCTGCACCTTCATTTAACTTGACAGAAAACATTACACTGTTATAAGCACTGTTGATGCAGAGAGTTACGTGTGTGAGCTCACCTGTCACCTTCCAAGGGGTGGAAAGGATGGGATGCAGTCTCTGAAGCCTCTTTGCCTAATGGGTTTCTGAACGAGGCAGAAGAAAATTCAGTTGGTTTCTTTTTGTTGCTGTTTTTCTCTTTTAATGCAAACTGATTTGGTGTTAGAAACCAAAAGCATGTGTGCTTACCTTCCTGATGTGTACCCATTTCTTGGAAATACCCTGGAATGGAAAACTCCTGTCCCAACCTCACCTCTGATTTGCATTCCTGCCCACATAACCTAATGAGATCACAGCAGCTGTACGCAGGACTGTCTCACAGTCCCCTTCTTGTTCTTATTGCCAAGAGGGCTTAGTAACTAGCACGGATGCTCAGGTATTTGAGGGCACAATCTGGTAAGGGGGCAGACAGCATCGCTGTGGTGCACATCCAGCTCAGCTGCAGAATGCCAGCGCTCTGCTTCCAAACAAACACTGCCCATTGCCCCTGGTCGCTCGCTCTGTGGGATGGATATGTGGTCAGGACGTAACAGAAAAGCTGTAAAAATCTGTTCCAACCTGCTGAGCCACCTGCAGATTGCAAAGTGTGGCTGATTGCATATAAACCCAGCCCTGATGAGAAGCTATTGCGTTCAAGTTGTGCTCTGTCCTTTAGAGACGAGTAGCTGACTCCCTGGGTGGAAGCAAATACCTGATTGACTCTGGCACAGGGTTTGGCAGATCTGCAGGGCCCTGGGAAACAAGCGACAGACAGAGAGGGATTGTGATCAATAATTAATTGCCATACTCGCTGTTTTACTGAGGCATGATTACGCTGTTCCAAAACTGCCTTTTCTTTTCCTCCTCTAGCTCAAGGTTCCTCTGTCCATCAACTCCTTTCTGGAGTGAGCAGCATCGCTGTGGCTCCGTTTCCAGTCCTGACTGGGTACCAGTGCTGTGATGAACATGAGTATCTTCCAGCCCTCTGATTGCATCCAGTACGAACGCCACATGAACACTAATTGTCTCCCTGTGTACTACTTCTGGAGGCTGTACACAGGCTGTGATGAACTTACCAGCTTGTTTGGCACCATCCAGATGAAGCAAGTGCACTGCCAGTTATGCCTCTACACCTCCTTTGCCAGCAGATAATTAGACCTGCACAAGGTGGTCCTGGCAAATGATGCGATACCTGATTTAGCAGGAGATACAGGTTATGCTTTTCTGTGAAATTTATGAACTCTTCAACCTCTGCTCATCCTCTCCCTGCTTCCATGAGGATATTGTCTGAACATTTCATTGGCAGGAATGCTTTGCTCTATCTGTGCTTCTGCTAGCTAAACAAGGATTATTCCCATTTTATAGGAAGAACTGTATCACAGATGGATCAAAAGACTTATCACAGGGAGTGGACAGTGGGACCAGGAAATGAATGTAGTCCTGATGTCTATCAACCATTTTGATTAAGCTCTCTGAATCTGGCTGCACATGGTTATTGGTGAGCTTTTAGGGGCTTTGCCTCAAAATCAAGAGGGACTGGCAATTTTTCATCATAAAATCAGATGCCATTTGTCATTGGGTGCCTTTATTTAGTTGCACAATAAGACTTCTTCAGCATTTAAGGACGAGAAATTCCTTTCACATGATGTGCCCCAAGTACAGAGGATAGAGACAAGCAAGTCTCCCATTGCCTTGAAGTGAATCTCTGCATACCCATCTTGCAGCACCAGGGTATTTGCAGAGAACTGGAAGCTTTCTAAGATAATGGGAACCAAGCATAGACAGGGGTAGGGAGGGTTGCAGTGATTTTAAGATCATGTTATGAAGGAAAGGGAATGGTGCCTTTCTGCTTCAGGTGAAAGGGGAACAGGAGGAGACAGCACTCTCCTTCCTTAAATGAACCCGTCTGCAACGCTTCCAGTTTGAACCCAAATAATATCTGAGGTTTGGGACTCAGCAGCAAACTAGCTTTGAGTCCTTAATCCCAGCACCTGATGTTTGGGGGTGTTGGGATTTGGAGCTAATTAATTCAGCCACCTGTAATTTTCGCTCAGATGTGCTGTCTGCCTTTTCCTTAGATATATCATATGGTTTGGAATTCAGGCCAGACAACGCTGGCCTGAATCCTAACCCTCCATATTGCCTCTTTTTTTTTTTAAAAAAAAAGGAAAAACTCTTATTCTAGGGGGTTTTTTTCACACTTTTCCTTGTTTCTTCTTGTTTTCTTCTAACTTTGTCCTGCTGCTGTCTCCCTCTTCTGGGTCCTTACTCAAAAAACAACCACATAAAAACAAAATAACTGGACGTTCAGCAAGTGACTCAGCTCTGCATGAATTGACTGCTCTTGTTCCCTTCAGGGCCATCTGTGGAACGATGACGCTCCCAGCGCCTGTCCCCATCTTCCTGGCTGGTTTCATCTAAGCACAAAAGATTCTGTGCTGCCTGTTCCTGTTGGGAACAAGGCTTCAGGTGATAAATATTGCAAGATCTAGAAAACCCAGGAGCCCTGTCCTGATTTCTATCCCTTGGCAGTGAAAAGATGGAAGAAGAATGAGAAGATAATTAGTTTGGAGTTTGCAGAAATGAAGTGGAAAAGGTTAGTTCATTCCCTTCTAACGCCAAGTGAAAGCTTGGGCTTAAACTCTGCAGGCTGCAAGGCTCTGCAGCCAGCAAACGTGTCTGCTCGCTCATTCCCAAAACACCCTCTGCTTTTTTGTCCCTGTAAAGATGATGCCTTGCAATAGCTAAAGCTGGAGCCAGTTTCCCCACATCTGTAGAGCCTGGAGCTGTTATTTTTTATGACTGTTTTTCATATTACATTAGTGCCAAGCCAGCCTGGGAGCCGGATTCTGCTGGGTGCCGCTCACGCAGGCGGCGGGGAGGCAGCTGCAGCCCCAGCAGCTTGCAGCCCGAGGCCTCTGTCCAGAAACGAGCTCTGTGCAGCAGCTCTGGGCGCTCATGCAGAGGCTTAATGGCTTCAGAGGGAGCACCACGCTGAACAGGGGTCTCCCTTCAGATCTTACACAGGCCTGGAGGCTGACGGGTACATGAAAAAATGAAGAGGGATGGAATATGTCAGAGCTAACAGGAACGAGAGCGGGTTCTTGCATCGGTTACCTTTAGGTGCCTAATATAGATGCATTAAACCAATCAGCAGTACAACACTCACCTCCTCCTCTGCCCAGCCAGTATCAGCAGGATTGTGAGTTTCTGAGCTAATCTGTTTGAATTTCCAAATCCCCACCAGATTTACCTTGATTTTGCAAGGGAAAGTGCTCAGGTTTTGCAAGATTTCCTCATGCAGCCCCTGTTTTCCCAGCCTGCTAAGGATGGCTGGTGATAAAACCTCCCCTAAGCCACATTTATCATTTCACTTTACATAAATTGGGAGCAAACTCGAGGCAATCCCACAGCTGCAAGCCTTTCACAGGGCTTGGAGTCTCTCTTGCAAATATGTCCTATTGCTCCTGCCTGCTTTTAGATGTGCCTGGCAGATTGAGGTGTTTGAAAACCCTTCTTTGTCTCCTGCTACCTTAGCATCAGCTTATATTCTTGTCTCATGCAATCAGGCAGCAGAGCAATAGTTGCTGGTGCTGGCAGCTGTTCATTAATATTGTCATCCATGCTTGGATCTGTCTTGAGGACTCGGGTGGAGCACTTTGATACTGCTGTAGTCAGACTGCTAATGCATGCTGCTGCTGTTTCTCTTGCAGAAATCTTTCTTTTGAAGGTACAGAGAGGCCACCCAGGTTCTTTGGATTGAAGGTCAAGGGACATCTGTGGTGGTAGCAACAAATAGGCCAAAAGGACCCTGGAGCTCATGGGCCATTGCTGTTTGAATGAGATAAAGTTATAGCTATTTAACATTCCTGGGTGTGAAATTAGAATGATCACATAATCTCCTTAGTCTCTGACTACAGGTCCAGCATGGGAATATGAATCTTAATTGGTATTTTCTTATCAATACACTCAAGTTGAGGGATTAAGGATAAGATTCTTAATACAACCTGCATTTTTGGAAGATGTTTCTGATTCTAGTGTGATCAAAGAAGCAGCATTGGTGCAGAGAGAGCCTGGGGAGGAGGAGTGTAGGAAAAGGAACGTCTGTTGCACATACCCTGTGTACCTGATCCCACCCCTGCTGTTCTTCACCTGCACGCTGTGCAAAATGGCTCAAAGAATCCACAAGACACACAGGTAAGAAATGCAGATGCATTGTCTCTTGGTCTCAAGGTAGATTTTTAGGTGTTTTACTGGTATGATGGTGCTTTAAACGATGTTCCATAAAAAAAGATCTGTGACCATATGAATAAATACCCAAAAGACTCCTGTTGATTGCTTTATTTTTATTTGGCATTTAAAGTTAAGGCATAGTTAAAAACTTTGCTGCACTGTGAGGATAAGATGAATCCCCTAAATGTGTACCAAAAGATGCATTACAACCACACGTTGCCTCTCCTCTGTCTCCTCCTAAGTACAGCATCATGAATTACTGCGTTAATGCAAAACTCTTGCTGTCCTAACAAATGAAGAGTGGCAGGTATAATATACCATCAACCCAGTCCCAGAGCACCAGCTGCTGGCTTTGTCAGGGTGACCTGGAGCAACAACAGGATGTGTGGATTGGTGTATTTTCCTCCAATTAAGTGCAAACTCAGGGCTCCTCGGAGTACATTAGTGTGCAGGAATGCCCTCTGTGAGAGGCTGCCTGCCAGCACGCATCCCTGTCCATCTTCATTTGCAGTGAAAGGCTGAGGCTTGTACCTTCTGTGGTAGTAAATGGGCAAATACGACTGCAATAACCAAATCTGCAATTCTCTTCTGTTGTGGAAGCTCTTCCTATTTGTTCCCTCCCTGTCAGCTCCAAGTTGCATTTCTCTCTTCATTATGTCAGCTATAACTATATATCTCACCCCTCCTGCCTTGCTCCCTAGAGCTTTGCCCGTGAAGTTCTTGTATTTCATTCTTTCTTAACTGCAGTTATGTCCTCTGCCTGACCATCAACCTCAGAAGTTGAATGGCTACAAGGAAATACTGCTGTACAGGGGGATATTTCCATCCCCTTGCTCTCTCAGATGTCTGGATGCCAAGCACGTCTCCTCAGACTCCTCTTACAGTCGCGAGACAAATTCCTCTCGTGAGCAATTCAGAGCCAGACCTAGCCTAGGAGCAGAGGCAGCTTGGAGTGAGGAGGAGCTGAGCCTATCAGTTTAATAATCATCCCTTTGCGAATGAGAACTCCTGCCCTGAGTGCAGGGCTGATAAGACAAGCACCCCCACTTGTTTCCATTTTTCACTGCTGCCAAGCAGGGAGATCACAAGATTTGGCTATTGCATTGTAGCCACACGTGTGCTGGGCTGTGTCTTCTCTTCACAGCATTCAGGGCTGAAGGCAGTTAGAGAGACTGGCAGAACCATAGCCCAGGCAGTGGCCTCATCCAGCCCGTGAGCTGCACTGCATTAGTGTGCATCACTGGATCTGAAATCCACATCACTGGATTTCAAAAGTATTTACAATTGTGTATTGCTGCCTTGTAACCAGCAAGAGAGTTGTACTTGCTTTTCTTAGCTTCAGTGGCTGAAAGGTTAGAAAGTGAGGAGATATTTTTATTCTTAGGATTCAGGGCATTTGGCAACTGCCTGTTTCTCCTGTGCTGGCAGTGCTCTAAAATTAGTTATCTCACACTAAGGTGTCACCAGGCTCCTGGTCCAGGCGTTTGATGCTATATCCCACAGAGAAGAAAGTGAATTTGGGGCTGGGTGGGCTCACACAGCCTGCACAGTGAGCGGTGCTTTCCTCATTGTACAGATGAAGGTGGGGACACGCTGAGGGGCACAACTGTGTTATAGCAAGGATGTTGTGTATGTTATAGTGGCAAACTGGGAAAAACTCCTGTAACTCCCAAGACACTCAGGGAAACACCTTGCAGGAAACTAGAAATGCTTCCCTTCCAGGGAGCCAGAATCACATCTAACTCAAACAGCCACCAGTCCTGTTCTTGGCACCGTAGTGTTGAGTCTCCTGAAATTGCCCTGCTGCTTAGTCCTTCATGCCTAGCATAACATGATGCTTAATTAAATACACCATCTCCTCTTCCAAGTAACGTTTCAGGAGTAAATGGAGCCCTTGGCCTCAATGAAGGGGCCAGTTTGTGTGTGGTGATTAGAGTCGGTTTGTGAGATGAGCTTGCTGTGGTGGGGTTGATGTAATACAGCTGTCAGAGGCAGACACTGCTGGGGTGGCAGAGGGTGAAGACAAGGCTGCAGGGCCCAGGGCAACCTCCCTGCTCTATCTAGGCACAGCCCCCTGGGAGGCAACACAGCATCCTGGTCCAGCCCCAGCTGCTCAGGTTGGAGCACAACAAAGGAGTGTACCAGGATGTGACACACCACTGTGAATGTAGGGCTGGGTGGGCTCACACAGCCTGCACTTTCTTCTCTGTGGGATATCAAACTCCTGAACCAGGAGCCTGGTGACACCTTAGTGTGAGATACCTGGTTTTAGAGCACTGCCAGCACAGGGGAAGCATGCAGCTGGTGAAACCTGCACCTGCAAAGGGAAACAACAGCAAATCTCTGTGTGGTGCAGAGCGATCAGGTTATGTCTACAGCTGTAAGTGTGTGTTGCCCACGCTTGGGGCCAGCTGGATGCCAGCCAGGCCTGAAGTGGAAGCTGTGTAGAGGTGTTAGTGCAGAGCCAGCACCAGGCTAGCAAACTCCCCTGAGAGGCTGGGTGTATTACCCTGGGCTCAGCGTTGCTCTGAATCATTGAATCACAGAATCACAGAGTGCTTTGGGCTGGAAGGGACCTCAAAGATCTTCAAGTTCCACCCCTTGCCATGGGCAGGGACACCTCTCACCAGCCCAGGCTGCTCAAGACCCTGTCCAACCCAGTCTTGTACACATTCAGGGATGGGGCATCCACCACCTCCCTGGGCACCCTGTGCCAGGGCCTCCCCACCCTGTAGTGAAGAATTTCTGCCTAATATCCAACATAAATCCTATCCTCTTCCAATTTAAAACCATTCCCCCTTGTCCTATCACTACATACCTTTCTAAAATGTCCCTCCCCAGCTTCCTTGTCAGCCCCTTTAGGTACTGGAAGGTGCTATGAGATCTCCCTGGAGCCTTCTTTTCTCCAGGCTGAACGCCCCCAACTCTCAGTTTCTCTTCATAGGAGAGGTGCTCCAGCCCTCTGATCATCTTCATGGTCTCCTCTGGACCCATTCCAACAGTTCCATGTCCACCTCTTTCAGACTGGAACTACCTCACATCTGCCCGTAGCTGCCCCTGTAGATACTCCTTTAAATCCAGTATTTGCATGCTCATTCTCTGCATAAGGATGAATCTCACCCAGTATAATTACTGCCCAACTCCAGTCCCTAAAGCCAGAAGCTGGTTCCAAAGAGTAAAAAGCATATCCAGAAAACCTTGGGAGGTCTGATATGCACAGGCTTGTGGTATGTGGAATAGTCCAGGAGACTGCACTTAATTAGAACTGCAAAATGGAACAATTAGCTGAGGCTGAAAATTTCCTACAGCCTCAGCTGAGTGTAACCAGTGTTCTCTAATCTCTATTTATCTTCAGTTAATCTGTAGCTATCAATTAAAATAATTCTGCAAACTCTGATGGGTCCATTTGGAAACAACTCGGATAATAACAGAATCATTTACCTCTTCTTCTGTGAGCTAAATGTGCCTCCACTTTCTTTGCAGTGCTTGCCACTGTGAAAGGGACTTTGTGCCCTGATCTCAGCCCTGCCATGTGATGGAGGATGAGCTGGGGGTGCCAGCACTGGCTAGACTGGCAGAAAGGGCAGAAGTATAGTTTCTGGCAGTTTTTAGATGCTGTAGCAACTCCCAGACGTGCTGATAGTTTTAGTCAGTTGAGGAGAAACATGCAGCAGCGTCTCAGGCCAGGAAAAGGCAGTTGAGGTATTATGGAGCCTTTGAAGTCTGAAAATTGATTTTTTTCTAAAGGAAAAAAGCTTCCTATCAGCTCAAGCTCATGGGCAGCAGTGGCTTCTTCCTGGAGCCACAGTTCCAGCCCAAATCCAAGAGTTAAAGAGTAACTGGTGTGTAATGCTTAGTCACAAGGCATTACTGGAGGTCCATTTTCTGCTGGTCAGGCTGGGGGCATCTAGTTGAATTGGCACTGGAGAGAAGCTGTATTGCCAGTTCAGGGTGTCACAAACCTCTGCTGATGTGAGGAGGCACAGGGCAGTCATTCCATGCCAGCACACAGCTTCTGCTCCTGGGTGTCCCCATCACCATGTCCCAGCTGCCTTGCTGGGGGCTCTCAGGCTTGGAGAAGGTTTAAATCCCACCATCCCACCCTGGATCACTCTGCTTGCATCTCACCAGGCCTGCTGCTTTGCTTCACCCAAGGCAGAGGCTGTTCTTTCAGGCTGTGTCACGCAAGTTGCTGGGCTGGCAGAGAGAAGCTGTGCTGCCTGAGCCTGGGGCAGTGCTCAGAGCTGCAGGGCAGGGACAGCAGCACTCCCTCCCTGTCCTCCCCCCTCCAGTGCAGCCCTCCAGTTCCACCCCAGCATTTGATTCAATAATCATGAATAAAGTGGGGGAAGAGCTGACCTTCGCAGTGACCCTTCCCACACAAAGCTCATGTTCTAGCTGAGAGCTGCAGTTTTGTTTTCAGCCTGAGTTTTAAGCACTCTTAATTAAATCAGGGACCCGGTTTAATAATCCTGGTCGGCTCGGGCAGCTGAGACAATTGGTTCACAGTTGCTTTATTAATGCAGCAGTAATCTCCAGGTTACGAGTTCACCTCTTTATTCATTCATCCAATTCTTTGGGAGTGGGGAATGGGTTTTAAAGCAGCACATGCTCTGGCTGGGAAGGCCCAGCCTGTGGAATTAAACACGTGCCCAAAGAGGGCTGAGAAGGATGGAACAGGGCAAACCACGTTGACAGTTTTCCATCAGGCTTTCTCATTACACTGCTTTGTATTTCCACAGCATCCAACGTAGTTCAGGTCTGTTAAGTCTCTCATCAAAGCTCCTGGGCACCCACTACAATTAATAAATCTCTTGTCACCTGTCTGTGGTTTAGAGCAAGCCTAACAAAACCCTGGCTGGGTTTTGAGCTGAAAATCACATTGTTCTTTAAGTCAGAAGTATGTGGCTTTGACTGTTGAGCTTCCTGTATGTGGCTTGGATTAGAATTTATTCCAGTATCCTCCCTGTAAAACTGATATATTCATCCGATGTCTGATACTGTTTGCTCTCACTGGGGTGTAAACCAGCAGCAGCTCGATTCAAATTGACAGCTACACCACATAAAAATTGGCATGAGCAAGAGGAGAACCAGCCCTCTGTGTATTTTCAAGGTGTAGAATGAAATGCCTTTCAAAACGCTGCATAATATACAGCCCAGCGAGTCGAAGGGATGGTTGGATTTTTCTTGGGTCTCCAAAATATATAAGGAGATAGAGATATAAAAAGGAAAAATATGCATTGCTCAATACATGGAAACTATATCACAAAGCAGCTCTAAGGCAGATAGATTTTCTTAGGTGACACCAGTTTCTTAGTAAAATATCCGACATCTCAAGTGCTGTAAATCACCATCGCCGTGCTGACACACCAGTGCAGCTGCACTGATTTACACCCACCAATGATCTGCCCTTTATTCATTATTATGGCCTCAAATTAATCCCTCTGGAGGAGACCAGAGAAGTTTGGGAAGTTGGGCTGATTCGTTGTGTGTGTGCATTCAGCCAAGGCAACTTCCAGAAACTCAGATAAAGAAAAACATCCAAAGATGAGTAATTGAGGATCACAACTGTGATTATAAGGTATAATTACAATTAGCTGCTCAAGAGTGTTAATCATGAAAATCATTACATGTCAGCTGTTTCCAAAAGAAAAGGGAACGTAATTAAGTGGCCCAACTGGGTGACAAAACCAAGGCACAGGAGTGACAGAGATGGTGTTGGCAGAAGGGGAACAGGAGTGTGTTCAGTGGCAAAGTCCATTGGCTATTGGCTGTTGCCTCAGGACTTCCCAAAGAGAAGCAGGGAATCGAGCTCTTAGCTCTAAAAACGGTTGTTTGGGTTGATTGAGCCAATTTTAATACCATTGGCAAATGAGAAGAGGAACCTCAGCTATGGGATTTCTAATCTTTGTTAGGTTAGGGCAGGGCTGTCTCTATTCCTTTTGCAGTGGGATTCAGATCAGCCCAGCCTTCTAGTCACCTCTCCTCTACTAGACTACACTACCAACTGAAGCTTCTTGTTTTGTCCACACAGGAAGGCTTGAGGCAGCCACCTGGTTCTCAGAAGGTATTTATATAGAAATTCTCTTTAATTTCTCCTGGGATTGTTTCAGCTGGCTGTACTGGGACCTTGCTTTTGGTCCTTTCCCTCTTTTTCCTTAGAGAGCTACTTCTTGTTCCAGCTGGTGTTGGGTGAATCAAATATTGCAGCCTGCAGAGCAGGTCACTGTGCCACAGGGTATCTGTCAGAAAACCCAACTGTCCATTCCCTTACACACACAGCGTGCATTATAAAGAGCTCTCTTCAGGGAGTGAGGGTGGCAGGGTCCTGTAATTTATCTTGCATGAAATGAGCTTGTTTGAATGGACTGGAAAAGCCAAGCCATTAATTTAGAATAGCTTCTGGACTCTGCAGAGCTGCAATACCATTCTACATATCCACAGCCATAAAAGTTATGGGCTTTTAATACCCTGTACTTTCTTTTTTCCTTTTTTTTTTTCCTTTTTTCTCTGTTGTCCTGCTGCAGACTCAGTGCTGGCTGCTCTGGTTGCAGGGTTCTGAATGCTTCTTCACCTCACCAGTCGTGTGTGAACAATTGACTAAGTTTGCTCAGTGTAAATCCTCTTCTTCAAACTCATTAAAGTGTGCCAAGCCTCTCCAAGAGCCATTTGACAAACTCCCCTGAGTAGCAAAGTGGTGTTTATTATGATTATTATTACTATTATTATTTTTCTCAGCTCCATCTGTAATGTAAACACCATTATGTTTTAATTATCTGTTTGAAAAGGAGATTTAAAAGTGAATCCCACAGGAACCTGGCCAGCATACACAATAGAAATCCCCTTGAGAGTCACTCCTGTAGGTGCAGCCTGACACTGGAGGCACCAGAATGCACTGGAAGGAAGAGGGCTGAGCATCACAGCCATCCCATACCCATGATGTCTTTTGTCCTGCAGAAGTGGGGTGGAAAGCTGATGGATCCCCAACCTCTAAGAGGGTGTTTTTCCAGGTTTGTCCTCTGCTGTGTGGTGGTAGCTGGGAGGTGCTGGCACCCATTCAGCAGAGAAGGGACTTGGGAAGTAAAGGAGGATCACCCTGAGACAAGGGAATGAAGCTGTACTGGTTGCCATGGTGCCTGGGCTCAGACACGATGATAGTAACGGGTGTGAGAGCACACAGACAGCAGTGTACCTCTGCAGCCCCCACACCCATCACCAGCCAGATATAGGGTTTCTTGGCCAGCTCTTGAGATCCCTCTTTTCTCTCCCTTGCTCCTAAGCCAGCTCTGCCCTCTCCCCTGTCGTGCCCTGCAGATGGAACTGGGAGTCTCAGTTCTTTGCTGGTTTTCTTCCCCTTTCTCACTCTTAGGACCGTGTTTTAACATGGGGGATTTTGCAGGGGACACTTGGACTCAGCCCAAGTAAAGGAAATAGGGAGGGTAAGTCACTAGGACAGGGGATCAAATGGCATGCAAATGTATTAATGAATTAAAAAGGCTGCCAAAAGGGATGGCACACTGAGGGAGTGATGTCAGCTCAGAACCAAGACAGGAATGAATTGTTGCAAAAACCTGAAAAACATCTCTCTCCTCTTAAGCTGGAAGTAAACTCAGCTTTGTGACCCCTTCTTCACACCCTGGCACTGGGACTAATCTGTTTGCCAGTCCTCCTCCGCAGTGTAATCACTGCACTGTTTAATGTTCTGCATTTTCCATGATCACTGATCTCCTCAAATGACAGGCAGGGACCCAGCCTGCTCCTCCACCCGTGCCAGAGCCCAAGTGCTCATCGCAGCCCTCCTGCCTGCCAGGACTGTGGGAGGTGGATGCCCTCCCACACAGTCTATTCCTGACCTTCTCCTGTGCTGACCACAGGGAAAACACCCAGAGGGAGGATGGACACTGATGCACACCGGTCTTCTGGGCTGCAAGGCTCTTTATCCCCTTTCCTGCACCCCACCAGAAGGTCCTGTCACAGCATGATTACACACCACCCTATCGCCTTAAAACAGGCTCCCCAAAACTTGGAAGGGGTCCTCCTGCATCTTGCAGACCCACAAAGCTTTGAATTCTCCTGGGAGGGATGACACTGGAGATGTGAGATGAGAATATTAACACCCCCAGGGTTACCAAATTTTAAAAAAATTGATTTTTAATAACTCTAACCATCTCTTCAGCTTTCATTAGTCTCCTCTTTGGCTTTATAGTGCTAGGCATAAAGAACATGAGGATTTGAAGAATTAACTGAATTAATGAGGGCTGATTATTAATGTTCAGAGCTCAATAAAAAAGGGAGAGAGAGAAATAAAACACAAAAAAAATGAGCTGAAAATAAGGGTAATCTTTCATTCCCCCAAAATGAGATACACTGAATTATTGCTATACTTAAAATTGAGGCACCAAAGGAATGGAAATAAATACCTCCCATTAGCTACTGGAGGACCTGTGAAATTTGCTGCTAGCAAATGTCCAAGTGAGAGGAAGAGGATGATGATGATGAAATTATGCTGAAGACAGGAGCTTCGGGCAGCTCCTTTTGGGCCAGCCCTTGAAAACCACTCAGCCTCTGCACTGTGGCCACATCCCCAGAGAACTCAGGTGCCATTCCTGCCCTGCCCAAGGATCCTGGAGCTGGGACAACCTGGTCTGTAATCAGAAGCTGTTTAGGGGTTCAAACTCCTCAGAAGGTCTTAGGGGTGAGTCTTGTAAAGCTCCTGACCGTTGGTTCCTCATCTCCAGCAGCTGTACAGACTGAACCCCTTGTGCTCCCACAGGCTGCAGAGCCTTCAGGAGAGGGGTCGGCTGTGGAAGTCTCAACTTAATCCCGGCAGAAGCGAAGCACAGCAGATGGTACCCAGAGTAATCCCTGCCTCCCCTCCACCCCGGTGTCCGAACCAGCTTCGCCCTCAGGAGCAAGGCGAAGCACTTAATTATCTGCATAGAAAGAAATGCAGAATGGACTGCCATTGCTCCTTCTCCATGGGTGGGATCGTCCAGGATTGTCAGGGCTAATGGTAATTGATGTTTCCTTTCACACCTGCTCTCTTTCCTGCTTTATTAAGCCTCTGCAAACACTGCTGTCTCTGGGGAAACAGTGGGAGTGGAGGAGGAAGCCTGTGGAAGAGAACAATTCCGGTGGTTGGGCGCAGCGCTTTGCTAAATTGCATTCAGCCTCTTTTGCAGAGTAATAAAGTGTTGTCTGAAAGGCAGCGTGGAGTTTTTCATTTTCTCATTGTCAATGGATGCTGTAATCACGTAATTAACAAAGGGCGGGAGACAGTCATTTAAAGCAAGCCCAGAAAGCCAGGACATGAAGCAGATGCTTGGGGGAGTGAAACGACTTTGATTGGAGCTATTCCAGACCTGGAGACCTTTCTACTGCTTGAAAGGTGGAGGAATCACAGTCAGGTACCAGGAGCCTGCAGGGAGGGTGCAGAGAGGTGGGCGATGGTCTCTTCAGCCAGGGGACAGGAGCTGTGATTCTGAGTGGATAAGCAGGGCTGTGCTTTGGTTTGCTATTTTAACCCTGTACTTAAGTTAAAAATTCAAGGCTTAAGTTTCCCCCTGCAGTGTCCCAGTCTGAGAGTCTGGGTACTGGCAGGGGTAAACCCCAGGGTCTGATCTGAGCTGTGGGGTACACTGATCTCTGTGGTCCCACCGCCTCAAATCCACGCTGCTTTTTATCTCCTGCAGCATCAAGCTTTCTCCCTACCCCAGCAATCTTCACTCTATTTTTTCACAGCCACTGCACTCCAACCAGTTTATTACTGGTTGGACTGGAGCCCTGACTGCTTTTATTACTACAACACCACTGTTTCTCCAGCCATGGTTCAGTGTTTCTCTCAGAAGCCAGTGAAGGGCTTTTTTGGACCAAATAGCAGCAGTGCCTCCACCTCCTGATGGAGCAGGGAGGGTGTCGGGGTTGTCATGGCACCGCACAGCCACAGCCTACGGGAGTGGTAGCGGAGTAAGCAGCAGTCTTCGGAGAGACGGCGGGCGGTGGTAGGGAGCCGGGAGCCGCTGGTGCTCCACCAGCAGCAATAGGCAGCTCTAATGACCCTGCACATGGACTGTGGCTACAAACGTGGCAGCTGCATCCTGGCAGCTCCCATTCGCAGCCCCACAGCCCGTTTTACAGAGGGCAATGAGGGCAATGGCTCCAGTGCCTCAGCCCTGGCCTGGAGTTGGATTTTCTAGAGCTGAAGAGCCCAGTGACCGTGCTGGTCCCTCCTCCATCCTTCACCAGCTCACAGGTGGCTTTGGCAATGCTGCCTGCTCCTTGCTGTGCAAACAGCCTCGGGCTACTGCAGTGCCCGGCGCCTGCTGCTCTGCTGTGCTGGTGCTGGGTTTGGAGCAGGTCTTGCAGCTGCTGAGGACAAGACCAGATCTGTCACCACGGCTCTTCTCTGTGGTGCCTTTTCCTCAGCGTGGGCTGAGGACTGGAGAGGACCACACCACGGGGTGCCCAGGAGCCTCCATAAAGCACCATCTCCTTAACCTCCCTCTCTCCATTCCTTTGTAGGTATTTTTATGGGGTGGAAATGTCATCTATCTGCAGGGAAAACTTTCTTCCTTGGTGGATATTGACCAAAGAAAGCGACTGTCTGGGGGAAGAAGAGCAGTGCTATTTTTTATGCAGGAAATGCCTCCCTGAGTCTGAGAACCCAGTAAACAATTACAGCAATGGAAGGATCCTGGAGATTTAGAGATGCAAGAGTGCTGACAAAGGCTAAGCTTGACCCATTTATCTCTCAGCCCCTTTCAGCATATTTAGCAGCAGCTAAGAAGCACCTTGCAAAATTGAAACCAGTGAATTTAAATGATAGCCTCTTCTGCTCTGGCTTTTTAATTTCACATCCCCTGGATACTCCCCTCCCCACTTTGAAATGTGGAGTCCTCTGTGTCTCCAGTGATATATGACGTGTCTGTCCCCACCTCCACGCAGCTGAACTGGGAATTGTTCACAGAAGGGACATTACAGGTCTGCTGACTTGAATTAGCAGGAGAAACCAGCTTACAGGTTGCAGGCAGAGGCTGCAGGCTTTGGGAGGAGGTGGAGTCTGAGGGCTTGGTTTGTGGACCAAAGTGAGCTCAAGGAAGCGCTGCAGGTAAGGGTCACAGTGCTCCTCCAGATGTTTGCTGCCATGAAGATCCTATAACTATCAGACCCCTCTTAAAGTACTGGTTTCCTTTATACCTCATTAAGTGAGAAAGAAATCACCCAAAAGAGCCCATAATTTTGTGCACATGACCTGTGGATGCTCTGTCCTTCAATGGCTTTGAAGAAAACATCAACATTTGTAGTAGTACTTATAGTATAACAGTGTTTACTGGCCCCAGCTGAGAATGAAACCCTACAATACATCCACACACAGTGAAAGATGTGTGAGGTACGAGCTTGTGGGCTTAAAAGCTGAGGGAGCAGGGTTGCAGGACTACCCATCACATCACCACATCTCTGCTAAATTGATGCCAGATTTGGAGTCAAGCACAAGCCCACTGGCTCAGTGGAGTGACTCCTGGTTTGTGAGGGAGTAACTACAAGGGACGTTATTTCAGTGTGTGCTGCACACAATCCCTGTCAAGATATTCCTCAGGACTGTCACTGTCTGCAGTCACCCTTCCAGATGGGACTACAGGGAACCTTGCTGGTAGGTGCAGTGCTAGCAGCGAGCGCTGGTCTCATGAGCGCGTCACGGCGTGCACCGCCCGCAGCCACCCACAGCAGTCATCACTCACAGCTCTTTACGTTCCTTCTGTGCTGCTCCACTGCAATTCTAAATCACTCCATCACTTGTGACAGCTTATGAGGGCTGATGTGGCTCATCCTCTGGAACAGACAAGCAGGCACAGGAGTGATTATTCCACGAACTCCATTTTATTTTTCACCCTGTGTCTCCCCTGCTCCTTAAGCCATTCAATAAGCAGCTGCTTTCTGCTTGCCTTTTTTTTATTATTATTTTTCTTTCTCCTTCAAGCGAGTCTTGGCAGCAGGGCTGGAGCCCAAGTTATTTTCCCCCTACCACCCCAGTGTGTTCACAGCTCCACCACTCCCCTACAAATGATGGGCTCTGTATTGTGCCAGGGAAAGGGGAATTGTTAAGTGCATTTACTTCTGTTAACACAATAGTCGCGCAGCACAGATGCCTGTTTGAGCTGCCAGGCATCCCTGTGAGTTTTAAGCAGCTGTCACTAAGGTGCCTTGGAAGGAGAAACTGTGCTCTGAAAAGGCAAAGATATGGGGAAAGGTACATGCTTATCACAGAACCACAGTTGTAGGGGTTGGAAGGGACTTCCAGAGCCCATGGGGTCCAACCCCCTGCCCAAGCAGGGTCCCTAGGACAGGGCACACAGGTGGGTGTCCAGATGGGGCTGGAATCTCTCCAGAGAAGGAGACTCCACACCCCCTGGACAGCCTGTCCCAGGGCTCCCTCACCCTCACTGGGAAGAAGTTCTTCCACATATAACTCCCTGTGCTCCAACTTGAGGCCATTATGTAGCTCCTGTAAACTGATGAGCCCTCTTAATGAATCGCTCCTTTTCCAGGATAGGTGTCAGAGTCAGCTGAGAGCCAGTCAGCAGATGTGGGAGCACCAGTCTCCTGCAGGAGCAGTGTTGGTGGCAGCAGGGAATGGGGTGAAGAGAAGAAAGAGAATGCCAAGGGATGACAGCATCACCCTGCTGGTGTCTTAGACCACAGTTAAGCTGACCAAGGCCTGACAGGTAAACTGTGACATCTCCTTACCTTCCCCACTGTGCTGTGTAACAGGACAGCCTGTAGCAGGCTGGTCCCATGGGAAGGTCACTGAAACCTAGAATTTTAAAGTGCTTTGGGGCACCTCTGCCATCAGCAGTTGTTGGACACCTAAAATCCTTTGCATCCAGCAGGTCTGACCGAGTGCACAGCTCGGTCAGGGACAGGAGTCAGCAATCCCTGGGCAGTTTTATGACCTAATTTAATTTCTCAAGTGTATCAGTCTGCGGTTCATATAGTCCCTGACACAGGTACTTGGCCAAAACCTAGGAATAGGAATATGTGGGTGGCAGAATAACTCTGGACAAGACAGGAATATAGACTCTTATCAGCAGAATTAAATCATCAGCCCTTTATTGGCTTGAGTCTCTTACCTTCACTCTCCCACCGAGTCACAGCTCAAGCTGATACGTATCAGCCGAGCATCTTCTGCATGGCAGCATTATCAGTAGAGAAGAAAGTCCTTAGAAATGGGCATTAATCCTGCAGAAGGAAGCATCTGCATCTCCACACACAGCTGGATGCTGCCTTGAGGCCTGTCAGCTTGTCTCTGTTTGGAAATGGGAGCGCAGCTGAAGGCAGGATTCATTCCAGCATCATCTGGGGCAGCAAAGCAGACCAAGGTGTAATGGTGAGCAGGGGCCTCTCTTCCCACATCCCTTTACAACACTGGCCACGGTGAGCCTGCATTCTGTGTTGAGGGCTGCAGTCCCCTTCTCCTCCAGCAAACAGCTGTCCGAGGCCACGCAGGTATCAGAGGAGAAGAAAAGCTGCAGCGTGGCTGGTGGGGCCATGTAACACCCTGAAAGCTGTAATTTGCCTGCAATTGATTTCCTAAAGGCAACTTGTGGTCTGTGTCCAGCGAAATCTAATTTAGACAAGAAAGATGAGTCTTCCCAACACACCTTGATTGGCAATTGTGATAAATTCCTGTAATTACTATTGACTCCACAGAGGGGTTTCGTTTGTTAAGGGTGTCGCTGAAATGACAGCCCAGAGATGGAATCAAACAGGCAGAGGGGAAAGTTGCATGAGATGCCTGTGTTTGCTGAGCTCCCTGAGTACAGCTGTGATGAGCCACTGGTTTTCCTTCTCTCTCTCAGCAGCATCTCACTTCTCACAGTCAGATAATGCACATTGAAGTTGGTTTCTTCTGATTTCTGGCCAGGTAGTGTCTGACATGGTCATTCATCACCAAGTCCTGGTACTGGAACATGGAGCAACATGTGCTTGAATCACATGGGGTTTAGGCAAAGGAGTGAAATATTTACAAATATGAACTATTTCACAAGTCTCTATGGTGACTACCAAGCATGGAGAAATTAGGAGTAGCATCCAGACATATTTTGATCTCTTTTTTCAAAGTCCTGAGTTTAACACTGTTATAACACATGTGACACCTCCATCTTCTGACTCCTGATGCCTCAAGTCTTTCTTGCTTCATGTGTTCGAGCTTTTGTCATTCCCCTTCTCCTTTTTTAAGAAAAATGGAAATTGTGATGTTCTTGCCATGATTCAGCCACTAAAATGGTAAGAAAAAATAGAGCTGAGACCCACAGTAGAATACTGAAACCAGGCAATGTTGCTACACCCTCCCATCCCCCAAATTAATCAGGAGGTTTGCAAAGCCCTGATCTCTAAGGAGTCATTCCAGATCTGTTTGGAAGTTGTTCTAGCCTCACAGCTTCCAGGACAAGAACAAGAGCAAATGAAAACTCCAGATGGACTCTGTTAAATCAGCAGTGGCTGGGAGGCATCCCAGGCTCCGGGACCTCAGTGAGGTTTGGAAGGAGCCCAGGAGTAAAGGAGCTCTGGAGCTGGTTTGCTTACTTTAAGGAATGAAGGGAGGCAGCCAGGTCACTCGAGCTCAGGGAGGATACTGAGTGCTTTGAACAGACACAGGTCTGCTAGTTCATTCCTCCCTTCCCTGCTCCTTGGACACATCCCAGAGCCTGGGCTGGTTTGTAACCTCACAAAGTAAGAAGCAGTCCTGGAGCTGCTAAGAATTCCAGCCTGTGTGACCAACCCCAAAGGAGCCAGATATTTTCCTGCTGAAAAGAAAACTCCATGTTTACAGACTCACAGAGTCACAGGGTGGGAAGGGACCTCCAGAGCCCATGGGGTCCAACTCCCTGCCAGAGCAGCTTCCTAGGACAGGGCACACAGGTCGGTGTCCAGATGGGGCTGGAATCTCTCCAGAGAAGGAGACTCCACACCCCCTGGGCAGCCTGTCCCAGGGCTCCCTCACCCTCACTGGGGAAAAGTTCTTCCTACACTCCAACTTGCAGCCATTGCCCCTTGTCCTGTCCCCACAGACAGTGAAAAGGGGCTGCCCGTTCCCCCTGCATCCCATCCTTAAGATTTTTATAAACATTACTAAGGTCCCCCCTTAGTCTTCTTCTCTCCAGGCTGAACAGTCCCTATTTGTTTCCAAAAGAAAAGCAGTTTACAAACCACAGCCAGAGGCAGCGTGTTCCGTGTGAGACACTCAGCAGCGAGCAGGAATCTCACTGGCCCCACAGAAACCTGTTTCTCTCCGTTATCAATCCTCATACCTTAAATCTGGCCGATTGTGTGGGTGGGGACTGCTCAGCCAGGAGCCCTGCTCCTCCCAGCGAAGGAGTGAGTGAACACAAAGCAGCAGAGAGGGAAAAGAACAGCAGGTAAAATGAGTGCCTTGTAGGAGCCCTCCACTCATTACTGCAACGATGATTTGACTCCTGGCTTTCTCCCTCCTTGGAGACGGAACACTTAATGATAAAATACCCCCTTTGTTAAAGCAGAACTAATATTGAACAGCTGCAAAGCAAGCAGTTCATGCTGGAGCTGCCTTTGTCAGCGCAGAGGGAAAGGGGAAATGTCAAGGGCGCAGCAGGTGCTGCAGTTCCCTCCCCGCCTGCTCCTGTCTGTGTTTCGGGTGGATTTACGGATTGCTCCTGCCCAGGTCCATGGGTGAGCTGCTGATCCAGCACTGCACACGTGTCTGTGGGTCTGAGACACGTGTGGGTCGCAGCTGGCAGCGCGCTCGGCTGCCCCAAGACACAGCGTTACCTCTGCCTTCAGCTGGAGCCAGAGCAGATGTGACCCCCCAGCGCTGTGTCTGTAAGTGCCACCAGACACACGGACACTCCTTACTACACACACCCACGTGCTGCTACACAGGCTCGCCCAGGACAGTCACGGAATCACAAGGTTGGAAAAGACCTTTAAGATCATCAGGTCCAACCATTCCCATCCTGTGCTAAACCAGATCCCTGAGCACCTCATCTCCCCTTTTCCTAAACACATCCAGGGAAGGTGACTCAGCCCTCCCTGGGCAGCCTGGGCTGCAGCCACCTCAGCAGTGCGTGGTCCTGCTCCCAGCCACAGAGGGGGCTGAGCTTGGCTTCCCATCCCAAAGACACTGGGAGCTGCGAGCGGCTCAAACCACAAGCAGCTGCAGCCTGTCCTGCCTCTCCAAGAGCTTGTGAAAGAAGCTGGCAGAGACCACTCACAGGAGAACATCTTCATGGGAATGAGCAGTCCTGGCTGAGCCCTGTGACAAATTGCAGCCTGTGGGATATTTCCACTAGAGGAGGGGGTCAGAGAGAGCTGCCTGCACACACAGAGCACATCACAGAGCCAACAGAGGAAAGGAACATGCAAACCCTTCCTGCAGGGACAGGCTGGGGAAAAATTCAGGCAGAAAAGTCAGTGGAGTTTTGTGTTCTGTAAGAACTTTGTGGGCAGAGGAAGGGCGAGCTGCTGGTGCTGATGGACACGTCTGTCCTGGCTCTTCCAGCAGCTGCTGAGACCTGTGCTGGAAAGCCTAGCACAGGACTTCCCCAGACAGAGCCTTTCCAAGCACTGGGTTACTGTTCTCAGCAAGGGTCTGCATTCAACTCGAAGCCCCCTCTGCTGAAAAGGAGAGAGAAATTCCCTGTATCTCCCCAAATCTCTGTTTGTGGGCCCGGTTGTCTCCAGATTCTCACTGGGTTTGTGGGAATCTGGCAAACACGAGGAAGGGAGGTCAGAGTCAGGACTTGGAGCTTGCTTTGCCCTCCAATGAGAGAAGAAACATGCTGTGTTCCTTACCCCACCCTTCAGAAAGGCGTCTTGACTGCACTTGCCAAGTGGGGACCGTATTTTCACTGAGGAGGCTGCTGTGGACTCAGTCCCACCAAAATATCTCAGCAATAAAGCTGAGAAAGCTCCCAGGTCCAGACCTGTGTCCCAACACAAGAGGCGTAGGTGGGAAACAGCATCCTGCATCTGCTGTGGGGGACACACGTTCCTCACCTACAGTTTGCACCTGTATCCTGTGAGCTGCATCATCCAAAATCATCCCCTTTCCTCTTCTTCCTCACCCCTCTCCATACTGACACAGCCCACCAGTTCCCAGCGGATTCCCTGGGTAGTTACGCTGTGTCAGTGAACGGCTGAACTTGACCTGTCTGGCTGCTGACACAGCACTTTCCCCCCCTTCCCACCATCCCCAGGTCACTGCAATAGCTCTGCATCATTGCAAGACACACACTACTGGCTTAATTCCCCTCTTCCTCTGGAATTCCTGGAGTATGCCACCCCCTCCAGAGCTCGGCGGGCGCAGTACGTGTGTCGCACCCGCTGCTGCCCCAGCGTGAGCGATGGGGGGAGGAAGGAGGTGAGGGAGCAGGAAAAGAAAAGAGCTTCTCCCAATCCTTCAGCTCTTCACTTGGACATCGTGAATGAGATATTTAAATAGGTTGCCGTGGAAACAATCAAAGAGGGGGTCTGTGTGAGTGTGAGTGTTTAGTAATCCCAAAGGGGGTGTTTAATTGGAATCAACCACAGCTTTTAAACTGTGTTTTAAATTGGAGAGAAATAAGGAGAAGAAGCTGCCAGAAAAGGAACATTAAATAGAAAGAAAAGGGAAAGAAAAAGAATCAAGCCCACATGAAACAAGACTGGGGGGAGGAAGGGAAATCAAAAGAATAAATTTACTGTAACCAGCAAAGAATTCATTAGGGTTACAACAAAGCTCAGTCCAATTTCCCTCCTATTGACATTAACTAGTTTGATGTAGGTCCAGCCTGAAAGGCAGCAGGAACGTCTTTCTCCTTCCCCCTCCCTGCCTGGTCCCAGGGCACCCAGCAGCTGTCTGCAAATTGCTCCACACAGGGGAATAAGGTTTCTTTTCTTTCCTCCTGGTGTCTGCCTTTGTCCAGCCCCACCAGCGTTGAGCGGTGCCCTAGGAGCCTCCCTCACCACTTCCCACTCCTCCCAGCATCTCTCCTCCCTCCCAGACACTGGGACTGGGACAAGTCATTTTATTGCTGATGAACCTGAGAGGTTATTTATTACTATCCTGCAGCTTGAATACATTGAGCTTACCAGGGTTATTTCTGGTCCTGACAACAGCCCCTCTGGGCTCGTAATTAACTATTATTATTGTTAATGTTGGTATTGGAGTTGCTATTTAAGCTAAAGGACACTGGTAGTAAAAGAGCAACCTTGCTGTGAGTAAACTTTAGGCTGGAAATTAGAGATTTCTATGCATTGGAAAGACTGATCCTGACCTAAGGGGCAGCAGGAGAGGAAGCCTAACCGATTTAAGAGAAAATTTGGTAGGGGATGAATGAGATTTTATCTCAAAGAGCTGAACTTCATGGTCCAGAAGGTCTTTTCCAATCTCTTGCTCCTATGTTTCATGCTTTTTGTATTAAAATGAGATGTCAAAGGGTCTGAATTACAATGCAGTGTGTACTCAGCCAGGCACACACAGAGTAGGAGCCAGTTCCTGACCCCTGTGTAAAAAGACAAGATTACATTTGAGATTAATTCTGCATGGACAGAGGTGCCAGTACATGGATGGTAAGGAAGGGGCATGGATCCCAGATGCCAGGCTCAGGCTCTGATGCTCTGCTGCAGAGAGAGCCAGCACAAAATTAGCACACAAGATAGACAGTAGCTGGGAGGAGTCCAGAGGCACAGCACAAGGAAGGAACTTATTCAAGGTCCAGTTTTAGTGTTATTTTTAGATACAGCCCATTTTCACCGTCCTCTGGGGAGGAAATGGGAGAATGCTGCTGGGTCTGACCACCTTTGTAAAGGACTTGGAGCCCAGGTGACTGAAGTTAGGTGGTTTTGTCTTTAATAATCACCTCTTGGACTCCTAAGTGAAGATTTAAGTAGCTGGGGATGCCCAGGGAGGTGAAGAAATCACAGCTTGAGCAGGACCAAGCTCCTCCAGCCTCAGCCTTGCATAACCTTGCAGCCTGGCTCTGGGACATTGGGAGCTGTGTGAAGAGGCAGTGACTGTGGTAGAAGTGCCCTGTGCTTGGTACTGTCCCCAGGCAGGAGGCAAGCAGCCTGTCAGAGATAAGCCTCAGAGACCCTGGCACGCTGTCAGGAGCAGCTTTACCTCGTGGACCAGAAATCAGGCCAAGCTGAGCTGCCCTCAGCCACAGTCATCACATTTTGGCAACGCTCTCCCTTCCTCCTTGGCCATTCCTTGCCTGGAGCTTCCAGTTTTCAACCACGACAGCTCCCAGCCCCAGATCAAGCGCAGACACCCCCTCTTGCATCTCCCTCCTTTCCACCAGAAACCAAACTCCTCCTGCCAGCCTTCCCCCAGCTCTCCCCCCACTGTGCAACCACCACCTTCCTTGAAGAAGAATGGCAAGAAGGGAGATGTACAGCTGTAATAGATTTCCCCCACTGGAGTGTACATTAAATTTAAGGCTTTGCTCTGGACACTGAATGGTTGGTCATTAACGCACCTCGAACCAGCAGCATAAAACAATCCTCCTAAGTGCTGCCATGAAAAATGGTGGCAGAGATCAGAAGTGATCAGAATGCAGATGGGAGCTGCAGCTCTCGGCGTAGAAATGATTAATGCAGAATCCCCAGCATCCTTCCTGCTCTTTGCCAGGGAGGGAAGCGAGTGAACTTGACAAGAGCAACGGCTCCTCCTGTGAGGAGGATAATAGCAGGAATGATGGGTCTCCAGGAGATTCCCAAGGCCTTCTGCTCACGTAATAAATTGCCCTTGTCACTTTTGGGAAACTTAGGAAGAAAGATGGCCAAAGCCAGCAGAAGCAGTGAGGGGAAAGAACAAAAGATTCATCCCCAAAGAGCCCAGCCTTGCCTGGGAGATGCACCTGCTCTGCTCACCCCTCGCCTCCGTTTGCTCAGCAAAGTGATTTTGAAGTGAACAGAAGGAGTTGGGTCCCCAGGCTCATAAAATATCTGTCAGTGTATGACAGCAGTGAAGCCAAGAAGGGACTGAGCTGCAGACCACAGAATCACAGAATCACAGGGGTTGGAAGGGACCTCCAGAGCCCATGGGGTCCAACCCCCCTGCCAAAGCAGCTCCCCAGCTCATATTGCACAGGTCGGTGTCCAGATGGGGCTGGAATCTCTCCAGAGAAGGAGACTCCACACCCCTGGGCAGCCTGTCCCAGGGCTCCCTCACCCTCACTGGGTAGAAGTTCTTCCCCATGTTGGTGTGGAACTCCCTGTGCTCCAACTTGCAGCCATTGCCCCTTGTCCTGTCCCCACAGACACTGAGAAGGGGCTGGCCAATTCCCCCTGCATCCCATCCTTAAGATATTTATAAACATTAATCAGGTCCCCCCTTAGTCTTGTTCTCTCCAGGCTGAACAGCCCCAGCTCACTCAGCCTTTCCTCACAGGGGAGATGCTCCAGGCCCTTCAGCATCTCCATAGCCTTCTCTGGACTCTTTCCAGGACATCCCTGTCTTTTTTATACCAGCCCAGAACTGGACACAACACTCCAGGTGGGGCCTGACCTGGGCAGATCTCAAACCCTGTGTTAGAGAGCCTGGAGGATGCCACTGAGATGCTGCCCTGTGCTGCCTTGGTGACTGGCAAAGGTGTTGTGGTAGGTAAGAGCTTTGGCTTAGGAGAGCTTCACTTTCTTCCTGATCGAGGTGAATTTCTTATGCAAATGGTGCAAATCAGTGAATCTCTTCCTGCCTGGATTCCTGTAAAACAGACACGTTTCCTTCCCATTTCCCCTCGGCTGCCTCCACAGACTCCTGGGGCTGGTGCTGTCTGTCTGCCTGTGGCACACAGCTCAGGAAGGTGACCCCTCCAACACAAGAGCCAACTGCCATTCAACCACAGCCAAGCCTTTTGACAGAGCTCTGGTCCTCCCTCGGGCATGCCATGTCCCCCCTGCAGTGCCACGAGCTGAGGAGTCTGCAGAAGCCCCACTGGTGAGCTGAGGAGGGATTCAGAGACTCACACTGGGAAATGGGCTTTAATCTCCTGCTCTGCCTCCAGCTCCCATGTGATGCTGAAATCACTGAAAGCAGGAAATGTGAAGATAGATGGGCTGTGTGATGCTTGACTGGTGCTGCCCAAAGCACACAGGGACCATCTAACCCAGCGCAGGCACCACAGCTCTGGGCAGCTATCTGTGTGTGTGCAGGAAAGGCAGTTAACAGAGCAGGGGTCCTGCAGGCACTGACTCAGGAGTTGAGGTACTTCCCTTCTGTGAGTCATCTGGCAAGACTTAGGACCTTGCAAATGATCTTTGTGGATTTTTTCCTTTAGTGTCTCTTTTTAAATCTGTATTTTAATGATGGGCTTGGCAGCAATTGCTGTCATCCCTCCTTCCCCTGGGCATCTGAACACCTGCTGCAGGTGGCTCATCCTCCCTTACTAAAGCACCATCAGCCTCAGCTGTGAGAGCATCTCTGTGAATGCCTGCCAGGTGTGTGGAGAAGATAAAGGCAGGTCCTGCAGCCATGGCTGCTCCTTGGATTCCTGCCACAGCTCCAGGATGGGCTATGAAAGGAGGGCTGGACGGCGGTAGGTAAAAGTACCCCTTGGCAGAACAGGGATGACCACTGTGAAGCAGATGCCACTAATTCTGCACTTATTCCACTGAGAAAAAATAGAGAATAATGGGGGGTTTTGCTCAAGCACCAGCTTGCTCAGGTCTGTGTGGGGAGATAACGGCTCACTGAGGCCAGGGTAGCACTGTTGTTGGTGAGAAACCCACCGAGGAGTTCGAGCTTCATTCCACCTTCCACCTCTGGGCAATATAAATCACCCCAGAGCTGCTGCACAGCAGTGGCTCCCCTCACCAGTTTGGCCTCACCTGGACACGCTTGTTTACCTGCTGTCGTATCCCATTAGTCCCAGGGCTTTACCCCAGGTGGGCTCTGGCCTCTCAGGCTCTGCTGAGTTCTTTCAAGGTATTTGCTCTCCTCTGCTCAGGGCTGGAAAAATAGTGGCCAGTAGCAGGGTCATTTATTTGGCCTTTCATCCCCCAGCATGATGGATGAGGATGCTGAGAAATAGCTGCCTCTGTGAGAAAGTCTGGCTTGGGTCCTCAGCGCTCTGATGTGGCTGCATGAATTGTCTCACCTGCTTCATCAGCTTCTGGATCTTTGACTGCTGGGTCCAAGGGGTAAAGCTGGGCCTGAGGATGAGGGCTGCTCCCTTCCTGCAAGGAAAAGCAAGTTTCTCTGTGCTTACAGTCAGATCCTTCCCTTGGGGCCGTCTCCCCAAGGATGCCCCACAGGCATCCCTGGGGCTGCTTCAAACCTTCCTGGATTTCACAGCCCGTTAAGTGTCCCATCCCTCAGTGTTTCCCTGCTCCAAAGGCGCTCCTTTCCTGAGGGACTGGTAGCTGCTGCAACTCCCAGGCCAAGGAATCACAGCAGCATATCCCCTGAGAGGAGGGCAAGGGGAAAACATCCTCATCAGTTACAGAAAAGCTAGGAGAAGGGAAACAACAACATGGGAGCTGTGTGCAGGAGGCTTTGGCTCAGGGCTGCTTTTGCCTCAGCTCCCTGCCTGCCTGTGCAGCAGGAAGCATTCAGAAGAATGTGCTTTAATTTTCTCTCCTGTTTCTCAGCATATTTTCTATTATTTTTCTGCCTTGTCTATGCAAGACAGACCTCAGGATAGATTTAGATACCTGCATTCTGTGACTGTACGTCTCCTAGTGCCATGGGACACTGATTTCATTTGGATTTCTAATTTATTTCACAATACTGTGGAATAATTAGAATTATTAAAGCCAAAATGTTCTTTGCTGCCTGTTTCTATTAGGCAAAGCAGCTCAGACTGTCAGGTCTTTGGGGAGGGAGGAGGAGGTTTGGGTTTTTTTTGCCCCTTCCCAATCTTTTGTCCTTCATGACCTTTACTTCTTTTGCTAAAATTAACATTCTCTCCAAAAAAAAAACCCAACCAGAGGTGGAAAATGAGTCCTCCTTCCCATTGCCCCAAGCATCCCTGCAGAGGAAAGGTTATTCTTCTCATAGCTGTGCATATGGGCATATGGGATGATAGGATCTGCCCTTTCTGAGGCTAAATCATCAGCTCTGATACGTTTTCCTCCTGTCACTATTACTATCCGCGAGTACTTTCCATGTTGACTGTAGCATCACTGTCTCTGCTGGTAGCAGATGGAAAGCCAGGCTGGAGGTACAAGTCCTGTTCCCATTCCGAGCCAGCAGCGACATGTGATGGTTTCTAATGTAACCCTTCAGGGGCTGGCAGAGCTGCTTCTCAGAAAAAGGAGGTAAAACCCCCATCCCTGAGGCACAGCTGAGTGTGCTGGTAAAATCCTGTCTTTGGGATGTTGAGAGTTTTTACAACTGGCTTTGGTGGAGCTGGGAATTTTTAGCTTTATTTGTTGGAATCAATCAATCAAGCCAGAGCTTTTCTGGGCACGAGGAAGGAAGATTCCCATCCTGTGAAATCAAGCAGGCACGTTTTCAAAAGGAGGACAGTTCCTCCCAATCTCATTTGAAACGCTGGGTTGGGGTCTGATCAGCAGAAGCAGATCAAGCCCGTGTCATCTGGAGAGAACTTCTGCTGTGGGGACAGCCAGTGTGCCAGGGTCTGTTCTGTGACCAGCAGAGAGATGGCAGAACCTTTTGTTGCAGTTTGTTATTGTTAATTTGGGGTCAGCCAGGTGTATTTCCCCCCCCTACCCTGCTGATATTTCATCATGAGCTCAAGGTTCCTCGGCAGGTATGGTGTTCAGGGGGGGATGCTGGTCTTGGCTGGGCTGGTTTCGTTTCATTGACCTTGGGGACATCCAGCTTGTTAACTTGCACAAGTGGTGTGAGGATTGTAGCTGCACCACGCTCCTGTAGCTGAGGCAGGAGACCCAGGCTGCCTGGGCCCCTGCTTTGCTTCAGGTGGGCTCTGGAGGCACATGGCCCCTGGCAGGGCTGTGAACAGCAGCTGGCCTAGGGCATGCTGGAAAGGCTGTGTGCCTGCCCCAGCCATGGGTTTTAAAGGGACATCTTTGGATATTAACGTTAATGTCCTTTAACTCTTGATGTGCTGAAGTGAAGCATCAGTGCTGGGATCATTCCTGCCCAGTTTAGAGGTGCTTTCCCCCCTCACTTCCCAATCCCGGAGCTGCTGTTAGAGAGCAAACCCTGAGCTTGGAGGGGAGGAGAGGAGCTGATTTCGATTCATTTCACTTGCAAATGTAATGCCTTGCCATCGTCACACCCTCAGGAGCCCTACAGCCAGCACAGGCTTTTAAAAGCTCTCTGTATTCAATCTCTCTCCCTTGTCCCGTTCCCTGCTCCCCCCAAAGTCTCCTCATTCCCTATTCAAGGAGCCAGGATGAGCCTTTGTGCTCCCAACGCCCAGCAGCCGCCGGTGCCTCTCCGTTCACCCACAAAGAAACCTTATCTTCTGAGGGACACATCCAGCACATTCTCTGTGACATTTAAATCTCCCTTTGTAGCCAGCTCAGATATTTTTGCTGTTAAAAGAAGACCGTGCAGCCGGGTGATTTCATTACTGCAAATGTTATTACAGTGGAAGCCTGTTTAAGACATAATGTCACTGAGGGGAAAATAGGATCTAGCAGCAAGTGTGGCCTGATGGAGGGTGCTGGGATTCATCACAGGCTGAAAGAAACCTCTCAAACATCAGACCTGCTAATGGAGCAGCTTTTTTTTCTTCATCAAATCAAACCAGCCACTTCCTCAAAGCCCTAAGGCTAGGAATTAGAAAGAAGATTGAAAGGAATTAGGCACCCAACTCTCTCTGACTTTATATTTGAGCTCCTAAGCTGTGCTTGCTGCTTTAGAAATTACAGGAGGGCTGCTGGGGTGCTTAGTGCTGCAGACACGGTGAATGGGAATGCATTGTGTTAACAGCAGCCACGGGCCTCAAAGAGACACTGCTGCTCTGTGTCCATGGCCATGATGATTTGTTCTCAGTCCAAGAACACTCCAGAAGAGAAATAATCACCGACAGGTCCCAGCTCCCTGGAGTCAGGGTGAATGTGTAGGGACCTGGCCCCAGGCTCCACCCTGGCACAGATGATATGCCTTTTTTTTTTCCTCCCAAACAGGTTTCCCTGAGGATTTTGGATCTGCAAGAGTGAAATTTGAGCTTCTAGAGTCAGAGGGGTCAGGCAGACTGAGCAGTGCTTGGCTGGGCTCTGGCTGTGCATGTGTGGGTTTGGGCTGTACTGGGCAGATGTGGTTTGGGATGGAGCAGAGCCATCCAGACAGACCTACACCGTGCTCCCAGCCCTCTGTCTTTGAGGTACTGTCTCCTAGTGTTGATGGGCTCTGTTTTGAAGATCACTTTGCTATGCAAGATAGATGTGACCTTCATCTCAGCCTTTAAAAAGCGTGAGTAGCTCAGGCTCCTCACTGTGGGGATCACGAGTGTCTCAGCATCGCTCCCTCCCAGGGCAGCATGGGCAGATCTCCTCCCTTCCCTCTTCCTGGGTGTTGAAACTCAATGAGCACCAGGTCAACAGCAAACCAACCTCCCCCCAGCTCCAGGAAGGTCTGGACTGTGCCCCAGCCTGCTCTGCTAACAGGACATGACAAGCTGAAGTGAGCAGTTGGACAGGAAGCATCAGGATTTCACAGCATATTTTGCCAGCAACTTGCTGGGTTTTGGCTTTTTTCTTTAATTTTTTCCCCCTCCTTTTGCACTATAGCAACCCCAATCCATCCCAAGCTGCCTCTGACATTAACAAGACAGTGCATGACAGGCAAAATGTGTCCAGGAGCAATTCAGAGTCTCCCTGCTAAGTAATCATAAACACTGCAAGTTTGCAGCAAAGCAAGCAGCTGTCTCCCTCCCTCTGGACAAGGGCTGCTTCCTCACAAATTGAGGCTCTGCAGGTTTTACAGCTGTTGGACAATGAGTCTGGTGCCTGTTATTTCCTCCTCCTCTTCTTTTCTTTTTTTTCCTCCTTCTTTTTTTTTTTTTCTTTCTTTTAATGGAAAATATCTCAGTGTTGCCAGAACTCAAGTGGCCCCCTCCAGCAGTGGATCGATACAGCCAAGTGATGAGGCTTTAACTTTCTGGCTGATGCTCCTGGAATGGGCACGGAGGGGTTGTGTTACTTGCACATCCTCTCTTCCAAGGGTTTATTACCTGCAGTCACATTTCTTCCAGGGAAGCAGATTCATATTTGGGGGTTGGGAGAGGATTTACTGCACACAGCTTCTGTCCCAGAAGGGCTGAGGGTGAGGAGGCTGGAGAGGGTGGGCTGGACTTGGGGAGAGCCCCCAGCATGGGGCTCACCTGGAGCTTTGCCATTTCCTCGTGGACTGCTGGAGCCCCAAGAGGAATCTTTATCCCTGACCTAAGTGTAGGCAAGTAGAGAGTGAGGATGACTCTTTAATACTTCATTACTTTGATGGAGAGTCGATCCCACCCCGGATTGACTGGCCACATGACCTTACCCTTCTCAGATCTATCTCCTGTGGTACATCCTGAGGCTGGGCACAGAATGCTTTGTCTGTGGTGCAGGTAGAGCAGAGCCTGTGCCACAGTGTGTGTGGGGGGCTGGCTCACCACTGAGGACACAGCTCCTCCTGAGCGCTTTCTGTGCCAAGTAAATCACCTTTGTTCAACCCCCCCCTTCAGTAGGGTGCTGTGATGCTGCTCTGCATCCTGCACATCCCTTTCCCCCCCCTCACCCTGACTGCTGACTCAGAGGGGGTTTAGCTTCCCCTGGTGATGCCCTGGCTGGCCGTGCCCCCCGCACTCCCTCCTCTGCAGTGGGTCCATCACACAGCACGTGCTGGATGAAGTAACATCTATTCCTTCTGTTTATGATTGAGTACAATAAATCCTGGCTCCTGGGCCTTCCAGGTGGCTTTTGGACACGCAGTGTGTCAATGTGATTGATCTCTGGTCTTTACGATAGAGCTGTGAAGACCACGCTGGATTTGCACGTGTGGGGAGGGTGAAGCCAGGGAGCAGCAGCTCTCCAACTCTCTGACCCCTGCCCTTGGTTTCCTTGTGCTGAGCTCTCCCCGCCTGGCAGCACACGGTGATTTATGTATAACCAGAGCAGCCTCCAGTGGTTATAGCTGTGAAGTTTTCCGGGCAGCCCTTTCCCCTGGATCACTTCGGGGGAGGTGGTTTGCAGACCCCAGCCCTGATCCCTCCCTGCTCCAAGCTCAGCCCAGAAGTGTGTGCTGAGGGTGCAGGGGGTGGGAGGAGAGAGCTGGGAGCAGCAGGTGCCCTGATTACTCTGCTGGGAGCCGATTTCGTCCCTAATTGGGCTGCAAACAGCTGCTGCATCCTGGCTGCCGCGGGGCTGCTGTGCACAGCAGGTCTTGACAATAGCTGAGGCAGAGGGACAGCAGAGCCGCCTGTGCCACGTCCCACCCCTGGAGCAGCCGCAGCACCTGCCCCGCAGCAGCCCGGTCTGCTACTCGGGGGATGCAGGAGATCTCTGCCAGCGCCACACATTGAGGCACCTGCCCCTATAGGTACTCTGAGGTGATGCCATGACTGGGGGCAGCCAGACCCTGCCTCTCCCAGGGGGCTGAGGCTGCAGGACACTGTTGTGCCCTGTCCTGCAGCTGGATGCTCCCCAGCTCTGAGAACCACTGCCAGGAGCGAGAGGTCCTGGGGTTGCCTGTTAGAGGCTCTCCCCGTGTCTTGGCGATTGGTTATGGGTAATTTTTGGTGGTTTTTACTTCTTGGGGCCCTTCAGGGCAAAATGTGTGAGAGAGATGGGACTGACCTGGGGGTGGTCAGAAGGAGGTGGGGAAACCGAGCAAGATGGGTGTGAAAGTCACAACCACCCCCAGATGGTGTTTGTGCCCCCACTGAGCCTGGGGACCAGTTCCAGGGCTCTGAGTGGCCCCTTGGCTTCAAGGACAGGAGCTTCAGAAGCAACATACTGAGCTGGAAAACCCTACCAGGGAGCAAGGAGCATCTTGGCCTCTGCTACAGCACCGATGTTTATGGAAAACAAGGAGAGGAGGTGAGGCTAAGAGGTCTGCTTTGTGTCTCAGAAGCTTCCCTCAGAAAAAGATAGATTGCTGACACTTTTCCTTGAGGCAGCTGCCCAGGCATTTCAAAGCATCTGAGATTTCATTATCTAAGAAGCAGTCACTGGCATTGTTGGGGACTTCTGGCTGCTTTACAAAGCAATTCCAGTATTATTATTGGAATAAAAACATAACAACTACTAATCCTCAGTTTAAATGGCCAGTAAGTTCCCTGCAGGCAATGTTCTGCCAAAGCATTTGTCCACCTCATTTTATTTCATGTAGGTGTTTTAAATTTGGGTTTAACCTTCTATGCTGGGGGCTCTGGGCACGTCTGGTTTGCGTTTTACAGACTACTGGGAACATAGTGCCTTGCTCCAGGGGAGGGAGAGAGCCTCTGCTTGCCCACATTAGGGGTGTCTCAGGGAGCTGTCAAAGCACAGATTGCCTTGCACTCCAGGGTCCTGAGCTGTCCATGATGGATGTTGAAAACACCCAGTTAAAGCCCATTGCAAGTGGGTAATGTGGTGCTGGTGGGACAGGATGGGTACCTGGTGGTGCTGGGTTCAACCTCCAAGCTTCTGAGGATGCATCCTGGGGTAACCATGAGAGAGCTGACAACAAACCAGGCAATTTTCCTGGGGTTTAATCAAATAGGAATGGGGGAGGGAATGCTGTGAGGCTCCTTAGGATGTGTCCTTTGGCCTGGGACAGCTTGTTTCAGTTCTTCCCCAGGCTGTTTCACCCAGCACACTCCTGCTTTCTGCTTTGAGTCAAACTTTTTAATTGAAAGCCAGCACTTCAAAGGCAAGAGGACAATATTCTGCCTGGAAAACATTGAACTGAAACACTGCAGCACTTCTGAAATGAACAGTGTCATTCAGAGACTGGCAAAACAAAAAGCCTCTGTCTTTGGAGCTTCATCTTTTCCTCTTGTTGGTGTTTTTCTCCCCCATAAAAAAACCAAAGTATTCCCTGACTGTGAAAGGAATTTGTACATAATTTGTTGTGTCACCACACACACCCCCCAACCCATCCCAGCTTATTTTCTCCAGACACCAGAGACCCCAGCAAGGGGGGAGAACAAGGTCAACCCTCCAAAAGAAATGTGGGAGCATCCTCTAGAGACAGCTGCGGATGTATGATATGGGTAAGCATGTCATCAGCACCACTTCACCAGCTTTCTCCTTCTCCCCTTCTCCGCACACCCGAGGCTTTTGCTTTGCAGGAGGAGGAGGGAGAGCAGAGCTGGCAGGAGGATTTCACTGTGTTCTTGCTGCTGCTGTTTCTGCCTGCGCAGCGATGGGCACTGTGTGTGTGTGTGTGTGCCTGTGCATGCTTGCACGCCCTCTCAGAGCTTGTGGCCGTCTCCCTGGTTCCTCCCTTGCCCATCCATGCACAGCATGATCTAAACAAACCTGCCTCTGGACATGTCATGGCTTAAAATAGATGTTCAGGCATCAGCCTTTCTCCAGCAGCGGCGGCAGCAGCAGGAAGACATGGCCGACTGGGTCTGACTCCAACGCTCCCTCTGAGCCGAAAAATCACAGCTCTCCCTTCAGGTAGAGTAACAGGGTGGGCGTCTCCTTCCTCCTGCGTGTCTGTCTGTCTGTCTGTGCCGCGCTGAGCAGCCTGTGCTCGCTCAGCAGAGCCTCTCCCCAGCTCGGGCTGTTGCTGCCCTCCCTCCCAGCCTGGCACGGGGGGCAGAGGGGGCTCTGCAGACACCCCTGAGCCTGCGGGGGGGAGGGGGTGTGAGCCACTGGGCTTGGCTGATGAGGGGGAGAGATACACAACCGGTGCCTGCGAGGGGTTTGGGTGCCAGGAGTGCTCTGGCGCCTGTTCTGAGCTCTGGGATGTGGGGCAGTTTCTCTTCCCTGGCAGCTCTTCTGGGGGGGGCCTGGCACCGTGGCGTGTTGGGGTGGGGTGCTGGGAGCCAGCTTTTGGGCCTGGGGTTTCTGGAGCCACATCCCAGATAGGTGTGGGTTGCTCTTTTGCCAGCCTGCTGCAGCGATGCGAGGGGCTGCCATGTAGCCAGTTACAGCCTCACACTCACCACTGAGTTGCTTTTTTCAGCCCCTTCTGCTGTTTGTCTCTTACTGCTGCCCGGGGCTGGTGGCATGTGGCTGTGCTGCAGCCAAGGTCACACAAGGTCTGAGGGCCCCGGCACACGGCCGTGCTGGGTGCCTTTTCCAGGTGGGCTTTGCCAAGGCTGAATTCCCAGCGTGAAGGAGTCCAAAATTCATCAGGGCAGGGGAGATGTGGCAGGGGGAGATGTGGCAGGGGGAGATCTGGCCTGTACCCAGTGCTGGGGGAGTGTGGTGTGTGCCCAGTGCCAGGGTGGGCAGGACCCAGCTCTGCTGTGCAGCACCCCGAGATGCCAGGCAGGGTCTGAGCTGCCCCCTGGAACAGGGAGTGGGGAGGGAGACATCCACGAGCCTCACCAGACTCCCTCTATGCCCCCCCCCCGTGCCCTTGCAATGTTTTCATCCTCTGTGTGTTGCCAAGAAATGGCTGGAGGCTTCTTCCTTCTGCACCATTGGCTGCTGGCCGGCACCTTAGGCAAATGTCAAAGCAGACAGACAGACAGACAGACAGACTGATCCAGCCCAAGGTCGCTGGGTTTCCTCCCCCCAGGTCCCAGAGACTTGCTGAGCTGTTGCTGGGGAGAGGGGTGGTGGGATGGGATGCTCTTTGGACACCTTCCAGTGCAGCAGCATGATGGTGGGAAGGAGAATTGTGTTCTCCCACCTGGGGCTTTCCAGCAGCAGGGCAGCAGCCACCGAGGGAGAGGAAGGAGGCAGCTCTGAGGAAGGTCTGGCTGCAGGGACTGGTCACTGCTCGCGTGGGTAAGGCTGTCTGGGGGGGTTCTCACAGATGTGTGACAAGTAGCAGCAGGATCTGAAGGCTGCAACACTGAGCTGCATCCTAGAGGATCTGCTCTGTAAAATGAACCTTCTCATCCCCTGAAATTAACTCTTCCCACCCCAGACCAGCCCTGGATATCCAAATGCAGCAGCAGGACTGCTGTGCTCGGAGGGGGTTAATCCTGCCTCTCCCTCCCTTCAGGCTTTTGTGCCTGGTGCACAGGAGTCTGGGTCCTGGCCAGACTCTGCGTGGTGCCATATGGAATCCTCCACCTGTCTGGGGGGTTTTTCCTCCCCAGTCCTGGTGGCTTGCCCAGACCTGGCCGCCTTTCACTGCTTCTGATCGCAGGTTGGCAGCATCAGCTCTCGCGCTGGCACTGTCCCGCTGGCAGCAAAGCCCCAGAGCCAGCGCAGAAGGAAGGTGGTCCTGTGTAGAGCATCTCCTGCCAATGTGGCCTCAACCCAAAGTCACAGGGCTGGAGTAAAACCTCAGCCTGTAGAGACTCAGCAATCTGGCTGCTTCTCTGGCATCCCTCACCAGCCTTGGCATCTAAACTTCTCCCCAGCAGTTTTGCTTCTTGGAAGGGAGTGTTGGTGATGCTTTGTCTCACACTGGGAACCACTGGGCAGCTGACTTAGTCCTCTCACTGGGAAGGTGACAACTGGAGGATGCTTTGGGCCAGGATTTCTACAAAAGTGATACAGTGAGAGGTCCCCATTTATCATAGAATTATAGAATGGCATGGGTTGGAAGGGACCCCAAGGGTCACAGAGCTCCAAACCCCTGCCACAGGCAGGGACACCAACCTCCAGGCCTGGAGCTACACAAGGTTGCCCAGGGCCCCATCCAACCTGGCCTTGAACAACCCCAGGGACGGGGCACCCACCCCCCTAATTTCTTCTAATGGCATCTCCACTGCTTCCATGACAGGACCGTGGGTGGCAGCAGCAGCAGAAGCGACCTCCGGGCCACTCTCCGGCCTTCACGAACCCACAGGTATGCCTTGTGGGTCTCGGCAGCTCCAATGGCTTTCCTGTCCAGGTTCTCCAGGAATGGCACCAGGTCACCGAGCCGGGGCTCCCGGGAAGAGCGCAACAACCACCCCATCCTCAGCGTCTTCGAGCTGGAAAGGTTGCTGTACACGGGGAAGACAGCCTGTAATCATGCAGATGAGGTCTGGCCAGGACTCTACCTGGGCGATCAGTATGTATCAGAAGGGGAGGAGAGCTGGGAGGGGGATATTGAGGGGCTCCTTTCATGGCATGGGGAAAACCGGGGGGGGGGGGGGAATGAGAGAGAAAGGAGGGTGTGAAGGGTGTGTACGTGGGGGTGGAGGAAGGACATCAGCACGGCTGTGCAGAGATGGGAGCGCTGCTGTGGCGGGGAAGGTGGAGGGTCCATGAAGTCAGAACCCAGGAGATCAACTTGATTCCCGAATCTGAAGAGTCTGGCTTTTTCCCTTCACACCCAGCTCCCTCAGACACACACGTTTGTTGAGGACAGCACTTACACTGTCCCCCAAAACCTTTAGCTAGTCCAAACTCAGGCCTGTCCGTGCTGGTTCTCGTTCCCCACCAGAGATATAGCGGCCAACCGGCGCGAGCTGGCTCACCTGCGCATCACCCACATCCTCAACGCCTCCCACAGCAAGTGGAGGGGGGGAGCCGAGTACTACGAGGGCACCGGCATCCGCTACCTGGGCATCGAGGCCCACGACTCGCCTTCCTTCGACATGAGCCCCTACTTCTACCCTGCAGCTGACTTCATCCACCAGGCGCTGAATGAAGGTGGGTGGGAAAGATGGCTGGGAAAAGCCCCGGGGCTGGTGGGAAGCTGTACTGACAGCCTGTTGCTAAGCATCCTGGAAAACAAAGATAGACATATCTAGCCTGGGATGGTGTCTCCTGCACTGGATCACCTCCTCCCAAGAGGGAATGGGCTAGGTGAGAGCACCAGCTCCCCCCCGGTCACAGCCCCAGCCTGTGTCCTGAGCTGGGGCTGGTCCTGTTCAGGCCATGTTGGGAAATCACGGTTCCCCCTTTGCCAAGAGGGGAACCTCTGTGCATCACAGTCATCCCATAACTGGGGCCACAGGGTGACCCCAGAGCCTGTGCACCTGAGCTGCAGCTCCAGGGTGTAGCACGGCAGAGTCGTGCCGTCAGTGGTGTTTTAACTGGGATGTTGGGTCTGCTGTGACACAGCCCCTGTGTTTCACCCCCAGGAAGGATCCTTGTGCACTGTGCTGTCGGGGTGAGCAGGTCGGCCACCTTGGTCCTCGCCTACCTCATGATCCGCCACCACATGCCCCTTGTAGAAGCCATAAAGACGGTCAAGGACCACCGTGGTATCATCCCCAACCGGGGTTTCTTGCGCCAGCTGGTCGCCCTGGACAATGCCCTGAGGCTGAAGAGGAGTTCCTGAAGGAGGACAAGAGGGGTAGTGCAGTGGGAGCATCGCCTACATGGTGCTCACCTGACCCCGCTGCGTGGCAGAGACAGGGCTGTCCTCACGGTGCAGATGCTTGGCAGCTAATGGGTTACGTGCTACTGGCCCCTGGGCCACCCCCAAGCTAAGGGGGTCCCCAGACATGCGAGCTATTCTTAGTGGTAAAGCATAGGCCCTCAACCTGCAAACTTGCCACCTAGGTAGGCTTCACTTACAGCCTCCTTCCCAGCCTGCTCGCTCCGAGATGCCTCCAGCGGGATTCAGCCCCACATTTCAGGTTACTCTATCCCTGTTGGCTCCAGGAAGCCTCCAAGGCTTCCTTCTCCCACGTGGCAGGTGCATTTGCCAAGCTGTTCCTGTCCCTCCCTCCCAGGAGACTGAAGCTCTGTGTGTTCCTTGTCTTGTTTCCCATCTGGTTCTGGTCTGTGTAGCAACGTGAATCAGGTCTGGTGTGTGGGCTCAGGCAAACAGGCCTTTTGTTGTGGTGTTTGGGTGTCCTCCATGCCTAGTGTAAACCTGTAAAAATAAAGGCAGTGCTAAGGAAAAAGCCTGGCCACCCCTTGTGTGCTTTGGGAGGGAGGGAGGGATGGGTGGGTGGGTGGATGGATGGATGGATGGAGGGATGGATGGATGGAGGGATGGATGGATGGATGGATGGATGGACTTTGTGTGTCCAGGCTGGGATTTGTCACAGGCATCGGTGGGAGAGCATCATCCTGAGCGCTCTGTGTTGAGATGGACCTGAATCCTCCGGGATCCTCGGTCCAGGGTGGAACCTGTCCAACCCCACTGGGGGTCAGTGCCTGTGCTGGACCCTCCCCACTGCTCTTCCCCAGCAGTGTGGCCAGAAAGAGGGGCTCCAAGTGGAAAGCAGAGCTGGGCTGGCAGTCACCAGGGTCACCATCCATCAGCAGGTGGACAGGCACCAAGATACCCAGCCCGGCTTGTGGAAGGGCTGGATGGCCACGGGGACCTGAGAGACACCTGGGTGCTGGCAGAGGGGATGGGTGAGCCACCCAGGAGGGAGAGGCTGTGAGCAGTGTCTGAGCAGAGCCCCTGACCCGTGTGTTTCATGGGGACACACGGGGCAGAACCACGTGCCACGGCCACACGTGCCCCGGGGATGCGTGTGGCAGGAGCCAGCGGGACCCCCCGGCTGCTCCGCGCTGCTCCCGCCGCGGGGGCGGCTCCGGGGGCGGCTCCGGGAGGGGGTCGGGGCGGGGTTTGCGGGTCGGGCCGCTCCGGGCCGCCCAGCCCAGCCCAGCCCAGCCCAGCCCCGCTCCGCTCCCGGCCATGGCCCGGCGCCGCGTACACGGCCCCGGCCGGGCGGAGCGGCTGCCGGATGCCCCCGTTCCAGTGGTGCAACGGTGAGAGGGGACGGGGGGTCCCGGGGGGACGGGGGCGGCGGGCGGGGGCGCTGGGGAGCCGGGGGGGTCCGGGGGACCGCTCCCCTCCCTCCGTCCCGGGGCGGGGGGGCTGCGAGCGGGAGCCTGGGGGTGAGTGGGCATCCCCGCCCCGCTCCCCGCCCCGGCCATCCCGCGCCTCCCGGGCCGGTGCGGGGTCCCCGCGCCGGGCGGACCCTCGGCTGCCCGGAGCCCCCCCGGTCCCGCCGGGAGGGGGAAGCAGATTTGCTCCCAGAGCAGCGAGCGGCTCCTGCTCGGCTCCCGGCGCCCGAAGCGCAGTTCCTGTCCGAGTTTCCCACTCTCCCCACCCCCGCACGAGGGAAAAGCCCCAAACGAGAGGGAACCCACGGACCCCCCGTTCCTCTGCCCGCAGAAGCGGAACGAACTCGTGGTTAAAGGGCCCCCGTGGCTCCTCGCTGTGCTGCGCCCTGTAAGAACCCCCCGGGGCCGGGGCAGAGTTTGGTTTACATGGGGGGGTTGGGGTTGGGTTACATGAGAAGTGGTTTATTTTTATGACCTAGGAGCTGGGCTGGGAATTCCACCCTCAAAGCCCTGCCTGGGCAACAAAGGCTTGGTTATTTTAATTTACCAAGGGGTTGCAGCCTTTGAAGCTGAATAGAACACTGGCTGGTGGCTTCCTCTCCTGTAACGTGTCACCTGGTGTGTTCTTGGGCAGCTTCTTGGGGGGCAGGAGGCTGCTGGTCCTGTGGGCAGCCCTGGGCACACAGTGGGTCTCCATCAGATGGGGTGTGAGTAGATGCTCCACAGCAGAACTTCCCTGTGTTAAAGAAACATCCCAAATAAGAGAGGCTTTGCTTTTTAGAGGCTCTGAGCACCCACAGCTCCCACCAGCCTCCCCAGGCACGGGCTTTGGGAAGCACAGCAGACAGAGCCCACTCTTGTTCAAAGGCTGGGACGTGGGTTTAGGGCGGCTGTGGGCAGCTGACTTGTGCGTTTTGGCTCCAAGCCCCAAGCTCACAGATACTGGCATCCCCAGAGCCCAGCAGAGGGCTTACCCCTGGCTGCTCAGGACCTCGGCAGAATTGGTGCTCACAGGCCTGAGACACAGGAAAGACTCCACCTTTCCAACCTACAACAGTGTACTGGAAGCATCTTACCAAGCAGCACATACCATGCTCCTGAGGTGCTTCAGCTCCTCTTTTGCATCCTGATTTGTTTTCCTGCTGCTCAGCTGTAGTTCAGGGGACTTCACAGTCACCCAGCACGAGCCAGGTAAGGTTGTTTGGAGGGGACCTGGTTATCCCCCCTGCAGAGAGCTGCTTGGCTTAGGGGCAACTTTTGCAGGAAGCCTATTCCAGCATCACAGCAGAAATTATATGGAAGCTGCATTCAATTTTCTGATGCAAAGCCCACAGCTTTTGTGTGGGAGTAGAAAGAATGGTTTTATTTAATGACCTGCTGAGTTTTCCATTTGTTTTATTGAACAAGAATCGGGATGATGGAGAAGCTCTGCTCAGCAAAACCCCCTTTGCCTGTGCTTAGGGGCAGAAACTTGTGTCTGTCCTGACCTGAAATACTGCAAACTGTTGTGTCCAGAGGGCCAAACCACGCTGGAGCACGAGGGTCTGTGTCTGCAGAGGTGTTGGCCAGGCTGTTTAGTGGGGTTCTGACAGTAGAAGTCATGCTGTAGTGTTTGGGGTGGGGGACAGGGATGGGTTCACCCCATCAGCCAGCTCAACCATAGGCCCCGAGGGGTTGAGCTGAACCAGCTGCTTCTGCTTACAGGGTGGGGGGAGCAGTTTGTGTGCAAAAACCCCACCTTGCCGCCAAAATGAAATCGTTCTGAGCATCCTTCTCATGGTGAGAAGGGTCCAGGGAGCCAGCACGAGTCTGGAGGCGCTTGGACAGATGTCTGGGGGTTCCCCATTCCTCATTTTTCCAGCTCATTCATTGTTCTGGCCACGCTGCCCTCGGGGGTTCTGGTTTCAGGTACAGAAAACAGAGGTAAACTGAGGCACCACACGATGGGCGGTTTCACTTGGGTGCCCATCAGGTCTTCATTCTGTGTTGGTTAAAACCAGATTCGGTCCTTTCCCCTTGAACTAAAAATACAGGAGCCTTTGTCAGGCTAATGAAAACCATCACTCAGCCAAGGCGCCCAGCACAGCGACGAGCAGGAGGGGAACAGCAGGAGGGGAACGAGGGGATCTCACTTTTGGGGGAGGCTGGGCTCAGCAGCCACACTGCCTGGCTGAGACCTGCTGCTCAAGGGTTTGTCCCAGCAGGACCTGCTCATCTCAGCTGAGCCCGTGGCTGCTCCTCGGCCAGGAAAGGCCACTTCCCTGGAGCTGTGCTCACTGTCGGGCACAGCAGCCTGGACCTCATGAACCCCTGAAACATGGTTAACAGGAAAGAGCCTTGCTAAGCTGGTGACTCTAAAATCAGCCGTGCCAGCAGTGTTGCAGCTGGCAGGGAGATGTTAGACCAGCTCCTCTCCGTCTCCTTTGGTACAGGGCTGTGACTTACAGCATCTCTTCTTCCACTGTAGCTTTTTCCCCTCCTGCTGCCCCTGGTTTGGCTGCCCCGCTCTCAGCACCCACGTGGACTTTGCACGTGGCTGGGTATGGTGTTCAGCGCTTTTTGAGTCCCTTAAATAATTGCAGAGGGATGTGCCAGGGAGTTTGTCTCCTGGGAAACCTGGGCTGTGCATCCCTGCCTCCCCCTGCTCTCTGTGGAGCCGAGTCTCCCGTTACCCCCAAAGAAGGGCTTCTCCATCCCACCACCGCTGGCCACGAGCCACTCATGGAGGATGTAACTCATTTTGGGGCTGTTTCTTTTGGCAGGGTGAGGGGGAAATGGCTGGTGCTTTTCAGTGGGTTCTTGGTACAGCTCTTGGTTTGAAATACACATGGGAAACGTTTGTGTTTCACTTGTGACCTGTTATTGTTCCCACAACCCAGCTTCGGATGAGGCTTCATCCATCAGCAGCTGCTCTGCAGCCTGTGTCCCACCCTGTGCTCACCAGCATTACCTCCTTTAGAAGAGCTAAGAGACTTCTCCCTCTCTCTTTTATTTTTAGCATTTCTCAATCATTTCCAGCAGGGAAATGGGAAAGGAAAGAAAAAAAAGTAAGGCAGAGAACCTTTCCTATTGTCTTTTCCTGCACCTGGTGGTCTCCAGAGCAGAAGGCTGGGAGAGCAGGACCTGACAAACAAACCCTCCCTTTCTCCTGCTGCAGATGAGGTGGCTGATGGATTGTGTCTGGCTATTACAGGAGGCAAAGATCAGCAAGTGGCTCTGCCCTCTGTAGCAGGAAAACCCTGTTTCCTACAGTCCAGACTCTTGTCTGGTGCCTTCTCCAGCTGCACAGCGGGAAACCACAGCGCCCGGAGCTGGTGCCTCCCTGGCCACAGGGGCTTTGGCCATCGCACCTGAATTCAGAGCACGCTGTGAGGCAGACCCCTGACACAGCACCCAGCCAGTAGCACTGCCAGGAGCACCCCCAGCGTTTGGGATGCTGAGAGACCAGCATGTGCCATGAACCTCTTGCCACTCCCTCTCCCAGCCTGTGGGTGCCTGTGCCGGCCGTGCTGCCATGGTTTGAAGCCCAAGCAGAGCTCTCGACTCGCTGACACCTGTAGCATTGCAAGACTTGCTCGGCCTCCTGCATCCTGTGTGTGGCAGATGATGCTTCGTTAGACCGAAGCTGGTCCGTGCTGTCACTGGGCTGGGTGAGCGTGGATGCCCCAGCGCTGCCCGTGGGCACAGCTCACAGCCCCATCGCCGTGCCGAGGCCAGGATTACCTGGGAATTGAGTGTCCCAGAGCAGGATCTCATCCCAGAGGTGCTCAGGCTCCCCTCACTATGCAGATATCCCGACCCCCTTTCAAGCACTGGCTGCTGCCTTCTCCCCCATCCCAGCAGGGAGGAAACCAGAGAGACCAAACCTGGGACCCAGCCGCCTGCGCGAGGGCTGCTGCTGCCCGCTCTCTTCCTGCCTCAGCTCTCTGTGGCAGAGAGGGATCTCCATCCTTTCATGGGAAACAGGCAGAGGATTTCAGTGGGCTGTAATTAAGCCCAGAAGCGTTTCTGTGGGAGCTTTTTGATGGGATTGCATGGTGTGGGAGCAGAGGGTGCTGAGCGGAAGGGGTGGGGGGGAGATGCTGTGCAGAGCACAGATGGGGCTAGGGGGCTGCTCGCCTTTCAAGTCCCATCTGAGCGAGATCTGATGAGAAATCAAAGCTCTGGCTCTTGTGGGGTCAGCAGGATTCCAAGACATTAAAAAAAAACAATGCTTGTTTAGTGCCAGACTCTGACTTCGCATCAGCCCCCAGC